>NC_059567.1:687153-1034851 GCF_905220415.1 Colias croceus
TTCCAATTTTTAAATGAAAGTGACGGGCAATATGTACATATTTTAATTTATAATCATCTTATTAAATTAAATAAAATTACATTTAAATCCACCTTCAATTTATTATTTCAATATAAAAATTCATTTAATTATTATTATTGTAATCCATCATATTCTTAATTATAATCTACATCTTGATCTGAATTAATTTTTTAATTATAATTTTTAAATATTATTTTTTTTTAAAAATATTTTTTTAACAACGATATATAAAATTTTAAATTAAGTATATTTATTCGTGGATTATCAATTATTAGACAGATTCCTCTAAATGAACTAAAATACCGCCAAATTATTTAAGTTTCAATAAATTATTATTTACTATTTTAGTATTTTTAAATAATTTTCTTATAATAGGGTATCTAATCCTAGTCTATTAATTAAATTTTTTTAAATCATATTTTAATTTTAATTTTTATAAAATTAAAATTTCACTTTATAATTTTATTTTTAATTAAATTATATTATTATATTAATTATTACTGAAAAATTTTATATAAAATTTTGTATAACCGCAACTGCTGGCACAAAATTTGTTATTTATTTATTGAATTACTAAATCTTAATTTCTTAAATTTTTAATTATAATTACTACCTAATTAATTAGTATATTTTTAAAATAAACTAAAATTAACACTAAAATTTATATGTAAATTAAACTTAAAATAAAATTTATAAATCATAAAAATTTATTTAATATATTAAAAATATTGAATAGATTTTTTTTTTTTTTTATTTTATATTAAATTTAATATAATTATTAAAAATTTAATATTATCTCTCACTTATTTTTCATAATATTAATATTAAAAATTAATACGTATATATGCAATTAATAATCTAAATAAATAAAAAAAAATTATTAATATTAATTTAATTTAAGAAAAAATTTATAAATTATTAATATTATTAATAAATATATATATATGTCGGAGACGGTCAATAGCGCGGATGTAAAATGACTCGAAGCACGAGTTCCGGGAGGTGGCAGCACAGTGAAGTTGGCGGTTTACTTCATGCTTGTACCGGGTCGAGCCGGTGAAGGCTCGCCCTCGGGACGGCACTTCACATTCGAACGTAGAAGAGTTCGGACCTTCCACTACTAGGAACTGTTAACCTTTTCTTTGCTAGTGTTTAATTTAAATGTGTAACGTAACGGTTATTAAAAGTGATTGTATTTAAAGTGATTGTATTAAAATGACTGTATTGTAAAACTGACATGATTAAAAAGAGCAACTATGGAGTTTCTTGCCGGTTCTTCTCTGTAGATACTGCTTTCCGAATCGGTGGTAAATAAAGAAATGATTAGTTTGAGGTGTTTCTTTGCTCGATTACCCAACGCAACGCCCACAGCTTGAAAATAGATCCACATTCTACACTTTGCTCCGTCATCAGAATTGGGATCAAATCGAGCAAATGAGAAAACACGTGGCGATAACCTGGATACAATTAATGCGTGCGCTGATTAAAAGACAAAGCGCCGCAACCACGTGGCACTTCGATCCAGTTTCAACGGGAAGAGGCATCCTACTGATCTACGAGCATACGTGTCACTGAGCAGCCGGTGACAAAGGGAGAGCTCGTCGTTATTTGCGGGCAGGGTAGCAACTTCGCCTCGCGCTGCGCGGAATCCACTGCCGCTCGCAACACCGCGTCGGACCCCGTATCATCGAGAGCAGCGCCGTGTCATCACGTCTTGCACCATGCCATCGCGTTGAGCGTCCGGCTTCGAGCATCGTAATTCGTGCGTCGAGCGTCGAGCGTCATGCGTCGTGCCATGTGGTGCATGAGCGCCGCAGCACCAATCTGGGCTCCGCGACACCACGCCAGGCGTTGCGCATCCACGCCAGGCGCCGCAATACCACGCCGGGCGTCGCGCTACCATCACTACCATCAACACGTCGAGCCTGAGATCACCGGAACGAGAGCGACGTGTCGACGTGTCGGGCAACTATCCTTCAATCTCATACCAAACCGGTCAGTAGATAACATTCCACTTTGAGTGTACAGTTAGATAGAGAAAGTAGGTTTTCAAAATGTAGTAACTTATTCGAAAGAAAAAGAAATTTATTGCCAAAAACATTAATTACAAAGTTTATTTTAAAATTGAGGAAAGTGGTCACAGCCTCGGCAAAATTCTGCACAGGAACAGCGCTGATTTACAGGCTGTATCGAATGTAATGATTAGGTTTTGTTAAAAGTTGTAACCTACAAGACCAGTGCATAGTTAAATCTTATTACATTTCATTTGTTAAAATTTATTTACGCAGTGATGTTATTATTAGGTAGTGCTATATTGCTTTACGGTTTTGTAGTTAGTTAAATCTTATTCCATTACATTTAGCCCATCTTAGTTACGCAGTGATAAATTATCAGTACCTAGGTCGTGTGACTTGTATTTCACTTATTCATGGACGCGTTTACTTTAGTAGGTAATTCACGTTATTTAAAAAAAATACTTTGCGGTGTAAGCACTGCCTTCAAGATAAATTAAGTAACGACTTGCTTTAATGTTTGTTAGTTTGTGAGCTGGTAGCTAAAGAAAGAGAACACATTAATTTATACACTGCATCCAGATTCTTCAATCGAACGTAAATAATAAACATTCACTTGTCCGTGTACCAGAACAAAAACAGTGTGCGAATTACTTTTAAATTAGTTTCTTGACTACCCGCGTTAGTTTCCTGACTACCCGCCTTAATTTCTTGAACTACCTGCGTTAGTTTTTATTTAGGCTATACCTTTGACAAATAGCAATTAATAACTACACAAAGACAGCCTTATAGCTATTCGATTAAAAACGAAAAGCAATGCGTTAACTAGTGCTTAGAGGTTTAATAAACTTTTCGTAGGTTTTATTTATGGTGATATTTGAGGTAATTTCTAAAAGTTGCGAACAATTTACAGTATGCAGTTTTTTTTTACAATATGCAGTTTTAGGAAATGTTGCAGATTTAGTTTTATCGAATAAAAGGTAAATAGAGGCATTTAGTTTTGAATTTTCAATTGGAGAATTTATTAGGTCCTTATTTTAGGCAGTTCATAATACAATGTCACAGATAATTAGCGTGTTCAAATAAACAGCTGGCCTTAGATAAATGTTAAGATATTAAGACTGTTTATTATAAAAAACTAGCTGCAGTTGATATCAATTAGGTAGTTGTACAGCTGTAGTTGTTGAGCAGTACATTATTATTACGTTGAAACTAAAATTTAGCTCAACCCTTTTGCCGTTCGATATTAGATTCACAGATGAGTTTAAGCCTACACTTATTAATTGTTTTAAGTTGAGTTTTCAAAAGTAAACATACCGTTAAGGAATTTAGCCATATGCAAATTTGACGATAAAATAAAAGTTTTGAAGGGTTTCTCGCGATTTTTTTTTGTAGGCAGATATTATGTTATCACATGATTACTTTAAATTCAAGTTGGTAAAAATTCAGTTGAGAATAAGTTTTCACCACTTTGTGAGTGTTTTCTGCGGTTCAGTTACAAATTATTCGTTTTTAACTTTTTAAGATGTTATTTTTGTGCTGTTGTCACATTTGTTTGTCAATGATCATAACAACAAAACAAAACTGCTGTTAACTGTTAATAGTTCAGTAGAGTTGAGTTGTAGCATACTGATGGTTATGTTGTCTCGTACGTTGTGAAGTAAATGGTGTTGCGTGAAATAACATTGTGATGGTAATGTAGTTCATCGAAGGATGGTGGTGTTCTATCTGGCATGAGGTCCAGGATAGTAGATGTGTGTTCTGACCGGTCAGGAGGACCGGGGCAGTATGGTAAACCTGTAAAGTCAGTGTGGGCCGAGGCAGGATGGTAGTTATTTTGGTATCCCGAGATGAATTACCGTAGTAATGTAGTGTGAGAAATGGCGTACGGGGACGCACGATTGTCAGTATGGCTGTATAGGAGATAACTTGAGTTTTAATAATCTGTTGGATGAGTAATATTCAGTCACGCATTCAGTCACATTCAGTCACACATTCAGTCACATATCGGTTCAGATAAGATTTCACTTTTTTTTTTAACTGTTGAGCTATTGAATCCTATGAACACCAATAATCACTTTGAAAGGACAGAAGTTGTTTATACAATGTTCGGGTAACTTTACTTTGTTAATATATTGAGGATGCCTGAGGGCCAAGTACCACTTGAAGTTGATTAATGTTTGAAACTTGAGTTTGAGTTGAGTGATAGCGGTGAATCTTGATTCGATTGGTCAGGGTGTGCCAGTAGTCATTTCGTAGCCGTAGTCCGTTGAAGTCGGTGTCTGCTATAAGGGGTTATGGCTGCTTATAGTAAACCGTGGATGCGCGGTATTACCGTAGTCCGTTGAAGCCGGCGTCTGCTATTAGGAGAACAGATAGCTGCTTATAGTAAACCGTGGATGCGCGGTGCGCGGGTGACGCTGGCGGAGGTTGGGTCTTGTAGAGACCATTGGAATATGGGAGTCCGTGGGACTCGGCATTCGGAGGAATGCGTGTGGAAACAAACATGAGGTTTGTTGTGGGGCTTAGTGAAAAGCCAGAGTTTGCATTCGGAGGAATGCGTGTGTTGTTGTTGGGCTTAGTGAAAAGCCAGAGTTGGCATTCGGTGGAATGCGTGTGTGTTGTTGGGCTTAGTGAAAAGCCAAAGGCCACGGATAAGATTCATGCTCTAGTTTTTTTTGTGATACTTTAATAATGATCTGCCGATGACAATAGCAGGAAAGTGGTATATGGTTGCTTAAGCGTTATTTTCTTTTAGTAGTTCAAAAATTTAATTGAAATGATCAGAATTCAATGTTTCATTATTTTAATCAAAATGGTTAATTTCAAAGGGTTGAAGTTGGAAATTATTTTAAGATATTCAAATTAAGAAAAAACCTGTTTTCATATGAACTTAAATTTTGTTTTGAGATTCTTTGCTATAGGACGTTTCTTGTACAAATTTCATGATTCTGTATTCACAAGAAATATCCTGAAGGTATTGATTCCTTGTGTCCCCTGCGAATGTCGAAAACGGCTATCTTTTGATCGACTGTTATTTTTACTTCTTTTCAAAGCTTAACGGGACGATGGTATGCGATATGAACTTCAAAGGTTTTGATAAATAGACTGATAGACGTACGGACAACTTAGTGATCTTAAGGGTTTAGTTTTTTTGGTTTTGTGGTTTAAAAGCCTAAAAATTAAATATCAGAGTTTAATTGTAAAAATTGTCAGGATTGGCCGAAGAGCATGTACTGTGCGAGATGTTTTCTATGTTACAGCACACGCAAACACGAGGACGTGTTCAGCGCAGGATGGCCGTGTCGGAGACGGTCAATAGCGCGGATGTAAAATGACTCGAAGCACGAGTTCCGGGAGGTGGCAGCACAGTGAAGTTGGCGGTTTACTTCATGCTTGTACCGGGTCGAGCCGGTGAAGGCTCGCCCTCGGGACGGCACTTCACATTCGAACGTAGAAGAGTTCGGACCTTCCACTACTAGGAACTGTTAACCTTTTCTTTGCTAGTGTTTAATTTAAATGTGTAACGTAACGGTTATTAAAAGTGATTGTATTTAAAGTGATTGTATTAAAATGACTGTATTGTAAAACTGACATGATTAAAAAGAGCAACTATGGAGTTTCTTGCCGGTTCTTCTCTGTAGATACTGCTTTCCGAATCGGTGGTAAATAAAGAAATGATTAGTTTGAGGTGTTTCTTTGCTCGATTACCCAACGCAACGCCCACAGCTTGAAAATAGATCCACATTCTACACTTTGCTCCGTCATATATATATAATAATAATATTAATAATAAATTAAATATTTAATATATATATATATATATATGTAAATATACATTATTTTAAATTTTAAACCATTTTCAATACTTTTTATATATAAAAAAAAAAAAAATATTAAGAATAAGCTAAATATAAGCTTTTGGGCTCATACCTCAAATATAAAGATATCCCTTTTTCTTAATAAAGTGCCTGATAAAAGGATTATTCTGATAGGATAAATTATGTAAAATTTTACCTTTATTATATTTTTTAGAATTAAACTAAATCTAATAATATCAAAAATTATTGTGCATCTTACACTAAAATATAATTATTGAATTTAAAATTCAATTTAATATATAAATATATATTATTTTAAATTTTTTTTATAATTAATTCTAATAAAATATTCTTTATATTTATTTTATTTTTTAGAAGTTTAATTTCAATTTCAGCTAATTCTTGAATAGGATGTTGAATTGGATTAGAAATTAATTTATTAAGATTTATCCCCCTTATTTCAAATAATAAAAATCTTATAAGAACAGAAGCATCATTAAAATATTTCCTAGTACAATCTATTGCTTCTATTAATTTTTTATTCATTATTTTATTTAAAATATTTTTTATAAAAAATTTTGAAATTAATAATTTATTTTCAATTATAATTAATTCTTCTTTATTAATAAAAATAGGAGCTACCCCCTTCCATTTTTGATTCCCTAATATTATAGAAGGTATAAATTGATTTAATTGTTTTATTTTAATATCATGACAAAAGATTTCCCCCATAATTCTTTTGTCTTATTATTTTAATAATGAATTTATTATAATTATTATAATTATAAATGTAATTATTGGAGCTTTAAGAGGATTTAATCAAACTTCAATTCGTAAACTTATAGCATTTTCTTCAATCAATAACTTAGGATGATTATTAGCAGCAATAATAATTAGTGAAAATTTATGACTTATATATTTCATTTTTTATACATTTTTAATTTTAATTATATGTTTTATATTTTTTTTATTAAATGTTTATTATATTAATCAAATTATTAATTTAAATTTTAATATTTTATTAAAAATTTCATTATTTATTAATTTTTTTTCTTTAGGAGGCCTACCCCCATTTTTAGGATTTTTTCCAAAATGAATAATTATTAATTATATAATATATAATAATTTATATTTAATAAATTTTATTTTTTTAATATCGAGTTTAATTATATTATTTTTTTATATTCGAATTGTTTATTTATCTATTTTATTAAATTTTTTTAAATTAAAATGATTTAAAATTTATATTAAAAATAATATATTTAAATTCATTAATATATTTTCTTTTATTTCTTTTAGAGGTTTAATTTTTAATACTTTATTTTTTATATAAGGTTTTAAGTTAAATTAAACTAATAATCTTCAAAATTATTTATAAAAGAATCATCTTTTAAGCCTTAGTAATTATTACTCCTTAAAATTTGCAATTTCATATCATTTTTGAATATAAGACTTAACTTAATAAAAGAGGCCTACCCCGTAAATAAATTTACAATTTATCGCTTATAACTCAGCCATTTTATTAGCGAAAATGAATATATTCAACAAATCATAAAGATATTGGAACTTTATATTTTATTTTTGGAGTATGAGCAGGAATAATTGGAACTTCTTTAAGTTTAATAATTCGTACAGAATTAGGTAACCCTGGGTCACTAATTGGAGATGATCAAATTTATAATACTATTGTTACAGCTCATGCTTTTATTATAATTTTTTTTATAGTTATACCAATTATAATTGGAGGATTTGGTAATTGATTAATTCCCTTAATATTAGGAGCCCCTGATATAGCTTTCCCACGTATAAATAATATAAGATTTTGATTATTACCCCCATCATTAACTTTATTAATTTCTAGAAGTATTGTTGAAAATGGAGCAGGAACAGGATGAACAGTTTACCCCCCTCTTTCCTCTAATATTGCCCATAGAGGATCTTCTGTTGATTTAGCTATTTTTTCTCTACATCTTGCAGGAATTTCCTCCATCCTCGGAGCAATTAACTTTATTACAACAATTATCAATATACGAATTAATAATATATCATTTGATCAAATACCTTTATTTGTATGAGCAGTAGGAATTACTGCTTTATTATTATTATTATCATTACCGGTTTTAGCTGGTGCAATTACTATATTATTAACTGATCGAAATTTAAATACCTCTTTTTTTGACCCTGCTGGCGGAGGAGACCCAATTCTTTACCAACATTTATTTTGATTTTTTGGGCATCCTGAAGTATACATTTTAATTTTACCAGGATTTGGTATAATTTCACATATCATTTCTCAAGAAAGAGGAAAAAAAGAAACTTTCGGATCTTTAGGAATAATTTATGCTATAATAGCAATTGGTTTATTAGGATTTATTGTGTGAGCTCATCATATATTTACAGTTGGAATAGATATTGATACTCGAGCTTATTTTACTTCAGCAACTATAATTATTGCTGTTCCTACAGGAATTAAAATTTTTAGTTGATTAGCAACATTATATGGTACACAAATTAAACTGGTGATTCCATTTTGTACTGATACAAAGCCTGTTTTATATATGTACAATATTTTGACTTCAATTATTCCTTTTATTGGTTGTGTCATTCCTCCTCCTGATGAAACTGTCTTTATGTTATAGAGTAATTTGTGGCATTTCTGAAAAAAAAATCCACATTTAATGAAAACCTTCAATTTGTCAAAACTCAAATAATTGGGACCACCACATTGCAGGCAGATTTCAAATAAAAAAAAGAATTCTCAAAATCGGTTTTCCCAGTGAAAAATTATGATGTAACAAAGCGAAAAAGAGAATAAGTCCAATTTCGAAGTCGATTAAAATGTAAATTTAATCATGATGTGTTATTATTTATTATATTTATGCAGTTTAAATGTTTCACAAACAGGAATTAGGTCAATAAATATATTATGTACTTAACTTGATATTTTTTCTCATCAAAATTCTTCATCAAAACTTTATATGTACCTAATATGTAAAATATTTTGCCCTCAAGTCCTTTTATTGGTAAAATAAGTAGTATCTTTCTTCCTATGGATGAAACTGGTCTTTTATATTTTCCTATTTCTACTGGGAATCAATTGTGGCGTTTCTGAAAAAAAAAACATTTATAAAATATTTGATTATCCTCATTTTTTATCACTGGCAATCATTTTAAACGTTTTAATACACTTTTTTAAATTTATTGAGAGTTTTGCATGCATACTTTTGTTATCTAAACTTAATCAAGATGTTATGTTTTTTTAATGCTCCTTTTTAGACAAACAGCAATTATGCCAAACAAATATAATATACTTAACTTGTGATTTAATGTTGTCATATTAAACCTATTATTTTGTGTTGTTTGTCCGTCTTCTGCGATCTGGAAAATATGAAATATATAAGTTGTATCATAAATTTAGAAAGATAATAAGAAGATTATAAAAGATAATATAAACCTATGACAAATATCCGCAAAAAGGAACACTGTTTCAATTTTTTTGACTGGCAGCGAGGTGTTTCACATCATACTGAGCAAATTATATCTGAAACTTTCTGTATTAATGCAAAACTACCACCTCCTCCTTTATCCAGGCTTGGGACTGGCTGCGATGAGGTAGAATAAAATAATCTTATAAAATTTATTCTATTCACCCTCAAACACAGGCGGAGTTACCTAACTACCGTCTAAGTACTCGATATACACTAATTACTACTATTATACTTAACTATAAAAGAAATAAAAATTGTAAAGTGTGTTATGATTGACACGTGTTTAAGTAAAGCGTTATGCGTGTAATAAAATAAAATTAAATAAATATAACCATGATTCTATCAAAAATACATACTTAGGTATACACGTAAATAAAATGTATGAATAAAATATCTACATTCTACATCAATAATTTACACGATCTAAATTAATTTACTCTAGTTTACTCTAGTCTATATACCTATAAACTAAACTTAATTGATTTTATGTACACAAAAATATAGTTTGTTGTGCATGTAAGTTTATGTTAAAAAACAAAATTGATTGATCTATATAGAAAATTGAAGCATAGCGAGACAAAATATTTAAATATTACTGTAAAATGCGCTCAGCAAATGTAAAAGTACGATATTAGAAGTAATGATGTAGCGCGTTGTACTGTAAATATACGTCGGACGTGATGCAATTTATAAAAATGAAATGATAGCCCTTCGAATATAGAATAACGATGGATCATGAAAGACGATAGCGGGCGCTTTTAGTCCAACGGAAGGAATGGATCCGCGGACGGTACCGGGCCGGTGTCGGGCGGAGCTGCGCGCGAGCGGCCTCGCTCGGCGGCGAGACGTGGCCGGGCCGGCGGCGCGCCGCGGCGGGCGCAGGAGCGACTCTGTCGCAGAGGTGAGTGCGGTGCCCTAAGTCGCTTTGCATTGGCACTGCGTCGCGCCTGCAGTGATGGTGGTGGCTAGATGTAGACAGTGTCGAAACAATAGAATATTACGATTGATAATGCGGGGCGTTTCTCTCAAGTTGTATGTATTAATATTTATATTACATCTCATATAATGTCATAATTGTGCTAACCTAACCAAAATATTTGCGTATTTGAAAAAAAATGGACAGATCACGGATACACAAAATAAAAACAATTTTATGTTCCTATAAATAATTGTTATTTATTCTAAGTATCAAATTTGATAAATGTTGAGTGAATTTTATCACTATCATGTAAACAAAATTTAAATGGATATGATTATTAATATTATTTTATTAATATACCGTGAAATATTCACAAAACGAAAGATGTCGTTTACTTTAAAAGTCAAAGCAGTATCATGAAAGGTCGGGAACCTTCAGAGGCTGGGAAATGTTACCCAGGCATTTTTTTTTCTCTTTTTCATATAAATCGCATTTTACTTTTCTTAAAAGCTGGTACATCTCAGTAAAATGAGCATTCTTTCGATTTCTTTTGCTGCAAAGATTTCGTAGTGGGATTATGTTGTAGGCAATAAAAAGACAAAAGCGAAACAGAATATCGTTCATTGACAATTAAATAAAAATAATCATATTTTTACATTTAAGTTGTGCTTAAAATTCAGTGATTTAACTTTATTTACCATAGTTATTTCCGGGATACCACGGTTTATTTTTCCGAAATTAACCGAATAGAAATAATATTTATTAACTATCAAATTATGTGGTAATATAAAATGTGCTAACCCTAAGCTTCTTTTGATGCTGAGCAATGTTGTAAAATATAGATCGCTACATTATTAGGTAATTTTGCCCACCATTGTAACTTTTGTTTAAAACAACCTTCAGTGGTAGTTATAATATTTCAAACGTTATTTAATAACATATTATGAGTAAAAGTAACCTGTGTTTTCGCCATCATGCACAAACTATCAACTTGAATTTTCACCATTTTTGCCCGCGAAATCACACATGATATTCGACGAGTTACAACAAGTTGCTAATTTAAGTTAGCGACACATACGGCAGTGTTGTCAGACATAGAACCTATTTTACACCAAATACTTTGAATGTTGCGGTATTTTTGCAATTTAAAAATTTACTTATGAATTGATCTTCGGGCAAAGATATCCTTGGTAAAAAAATCACAATAAGACACTATGCATTTTCGAAGTAATTATGATATTGATTAATTGTTTTTGATAATGTAGTTTTTTTTTTGCCTTGGAAAATATTCAAGAATATGGTTATCATACTAACAAAAGATGTTTTCAACTCTTAGAGTATTTCATACATTTTACATTGTCTTACTAAAATATTGTAAATAACAAAAACTTATAGGTGATACGTAAACATAAATGTTCTACTTATGTATCTAGTAAAAACAAAAAATATATTTTATAGATATATTATATATGCATGTGAAAAAAGCAATTGATTGTAGTTAGTATAACAATTCTTCAGTTCTCGATTTAGGTTTGGAGTTTGTACGATAACCGTACTACATAGTCACTTTAATTATTTTAAGCAAGCAAGCAATGAAATGTTTCAAATTACAAAATAAATAACCAGTCGACCAGCTGTATTCCAACATTAGGTACATTAAGATAAAATGTATTTTACATAATGATAGTATGTACTTTATATACAATGAGTTCTTAATATTACAGGTTAACGTTGACTTTTTTTAAATTACATATAGTATAAACTATAACGTATTAAGAAGAATTTAGAGAAGATATAAAGAAGAGAAAGAAGAATAGGCACAGTGGTGTAATTAAATAACACGAAACGAAAAGGGCGAGTTACATAAGAAGGTATAGCGAAAAAATAGAAGAGTTGCCTGATACTTTAATTCAATAAAGTTTCTCTCGAAGAAGAGAAGGCAGAGTAAAAGTAAGGAAGAAAGTTTTTATTTTTGCAATACGAATTACAATATTATAACTTTAATTTATTGTAAAATAACTGTTGACAACGTAACGTGTATGTTAATATTTTTATTTCATAATTACATAATAATCGACAACCAACATTTGTTTTAAACTTTAGTTCCATTTAAAACGAGATAAAAGAATAAAATTATACGAATACATTTTTTATACTTAATTATAAAATAAATCTTGATCTTGCTTGATTGAGGTGATTCAAAATACTGGAATTACTAATTATACGCTATTCACATACAATATATCGAACTATTCCACCATACTTCAATACTGAATACAGTTAAGTATTTTTATGTAAATTAAAATTCATTAACTCCACTCGCTTGCAGGATCCGTGCGATCAACCCCACCGGGTGAGACCCTTTTGGGAAGCCCAGCGAGTGCGATCAGCAACCGGATAGAATTCATGTTCTTGTTTGGATGTCGTTTCAGAAAATATTATCATACAAATCAATCATAAAAGCATAGACTTCAGTGTTGTATTTGATGTCGTTAATATTAGGATTTTAGTTTCATGTTCGTTCGGTTATAATTTGCACTTCAGTTTAGTTCCAAAACTTTGTGACCTCACATACGACGGTAACTGGATCATAATGCTATTTTTTTTAATTACATATATTATATTTACCTTGAACTTTCACTGTGATAGTCAATTTTCTTATGTTTTGATTACAATGGCTTTTATCAAGGATTTTGTCCACTTACGACGTTTCCTTTGGTGAACAGAAAATTTCTTTTGTCAGCTTCGAGACATTTTTGGAGTGAGAAAAAGTCATCATGTCACTCATGTTTGTTTGGCTATTGCGTCTGACCAATGTTTTCATTGCTTTCTATAATAGTAAAATGGCTATTTTAATTAGATAACGTATGTAATTCCAGTATTTGTTTCTTGTTTCGTTGATGCGGCAAATATATTCTTGATGTTCTATCATTATTATTTTTTCGTTTTTTTTTTTTGTTATTTTTTTTTGTTTTTGTTCTTTTTTGTGTGTGTGTTTTTTTTGTCTTTTTTGTATATTTCTTTTTTTCTGATATTTTTTTTTGTTTTTGTTCTTTTTGTGTTTTTTTTTGTGTTTTTTTTTTGTGTATTTCTTTTTTTCTGATATTTTTTATGTATTTTTTTTGGTAGCTATTAAACAATTTGCTGTTTTAAATAGAATAATTAAAAATATATTTTAATTTATGCAAATTAAAGGCATACGAAATAATCTAAGAAGTGAAACTGCCACCCTTTATATTATTTACGTTAGTAACAAATGCTTGAATTTATTCGATGTGATGAATAACCATATTCTTGTTACAATATTTTTTACATAAAATACTCGTAAATGCATATGCATGCTTTTTGCGCAGGTGTGATTATTATAATACATAATCTGTTATCAAAGTTTCAATTTATGAGGATTCGGGTATAATTTACAATTTAAGTACTGAAAATGTTGTATATTATTATACCCAATCATAAGCTTTGCTTTGAATAGAAAAGAGGAGACAAGATGTACTCCTAATGTTTTATGGTGCTGAATTTATATTTCGATACTTATAATAAAATAATGTTGATGATTGTTCCTTTATCTCCTCGAGAAGCATAGGGCTTCAGTATATAGTTCATTCAGTAGATAAATAATAAATTAATAGTAATAAAATATTCATAGATAAATTAATAAAGTGGTTGGGGACTGAAAATGTGATGATTGGCGTACAATGGGTCATCAGCTTTGCTTTGAAGAACACTTCAAGCAAAGAGAGACGAGATGTGCTACCAATGCTTTATGGCAACGAGTTTGTATTTTGATAAATAATAATACTAATAAAATATTCATAGATATGTAGAGGGGTTGTGAACTCAAAGACTATTCGGATCGTAATAATTTTATTTTGCACACAATATCCGTATTTATACAAAAATCGACCAAAAACAAAACCAATCAGAATTCTAATGTTGAAATTGAAATTTAGAATGCGCTCTGATTATGAAAAAGAATGCGCCGGCCTGTACACAATATGATATATATAAACTCTATGCATGTCTCCCATAGTGTCCCCCCTCAAGCGAAGCGAACATTTTTCTTGACAACGCGTCCACTTCTTGTAGTGTAGGGACGTGCCTTGTCCGTGTTGTAGTCTGTAGCAGGCACTGACGACGTAGCACTCGTAGGTGTAGGTGTAGATGCTACTGCTGTGCTTGCCATACCTTCAACCTCTTCGTTTAATATGTATGCAGGCTTGAGTCTGTCAATTGATACTACTGTAGTCCGAAGTGGTAACTGTATTTGGTAGTACTTGTCGTAGCGCTTCAGCACTTCATAAGGGCCGTCATACGGCGGAGTGGTATGGTGCTCGAACTGTATCGTTCCGTATGAATACATGAGTACACGTAGACAAATCCTTGTAAATAAATGTTGCTCGATTTGCGGGGGATCGTTTAGTCGGTGTGAGTATAGCCATAGTTTCTGTCAGGCGTTTCACGTAGTCAGCGTCTTCAATACCCGTCCGTGTAGGCACGAAGAAATCGGAGGGCATGCGCAGTGTAGTGCCGTAGGTCATCATAGCTGGACTCAAGTTGTTATCTTCTCTTATAGCTGTGCGTAAACCCAGCAGTACTGTCGGTAGTTCGTCTGTCCATTGACAAGTACTGCCGCGAGCTATGAGCGCGGCTTTCATAGTGCGATGCCATCGTTCGATTTGCCCATTTGCTTGAGGGTGAAATACCGTCGTGCGTATTCTTGTAACCCCAAATCTTTTCATGAGTGCCTTAAATAAAGCAGATTCAAATTGTCGACCTTGATCGGTAGATATGCGTAGCGGGCAGCCGAAGCGTGCAATCCAGTTCTCGTACAATGCTTTCGCGACGACTTCGGCAGTTATTTCTTGAATTGGAACTGCTTCAGGCCATTTTGTAAGACGATCAATGATGGTAACACAGTATCGGTAATCTCTTGAGAGTCGTAGTGGACCGACTATATCTATGTGTATGTGTTCGAAGCGTTGCGAAGGCGGGAACTCTGCTAAAGGAGTGACGACGTGCCGGTGAACTTTTGCTCGTTGACAGCTGATACAAGACTTGGCCCATAACGTAGCGTCTTTATTCATAGCTGGCCAGAAAAACTTCGATGTTATTAGTTTCCGAGTAGCTCTAATACCAGGGTGGCATAGTCCGTGTTGAGCGTTAAATGCCATATAACGGTATGCCTTCGGTAGAAAGGGACGGGGCGATGCGCTTGATAGCTCGCACGTGATTGGTCGATCGAGTCCGGGTAGCGTGACTTCACCGAATGTTAAATTTGTTTGAGTTTTTAACTTTCTGAGCTCTTCGTCGTTACTTTGGTCGATGGCTAACTGCTTGTAGTCGATTACATTAGGGCATTGGATCTCTTCGATGCGTGACAACGCGTCGGCGACTGTGTTCTCTTCTCCTTTGATGTACTTGATACTCGAACAGAATTGACTTATGTAATACAGCCGCGTATATTGCTAATAATTCGCGAAAATACACGCTGTAGCGACATTGCGTAGCATTCATTGCTTTAGAGAAAAAGGCTAGCGGTTTCCATCAATCTTTTGTTGAAGTACAGCGCCGAGACTATGATCCGAGGCGTCAGTCATGATGGCAAGGGAGCAGCCAGGAATGGGAAAACATAATGTTGTCGCTTCTGTGATGCTTTGTCGGCATTTCTCAAAAGCTTCAATTGCTGCAGTAGTCCATTCGATAGGCGTTTTGTCATTCTTCTTTTTGTTATGTAGATACTTGTTTAATTCATTTTGTAGATGTGCTTGGTTCGGTAGGCAGTCTCTGTAAAAGATGGTAGCAACCTGGACTGGATGTAGACGGGGGCCAGCTCGCAGTGCTTTTCTTCATGATGTAGTTAGTCTTTTTCTTCCATGTTTTCTTTTTGCTCCGTCGGAGGTCACCAACTATAGAGGGGTTGTGAACTCAAAGACTATTCGGATCGTAATAATTTTATTATGCACACAATATCCGTATTTATCACGTATTTATACAAAAATCGACCAAAAACAAAACCAATCAGAATTCTAATGTTGAAATTGAAATTTAGAATGCGCTCTGATTATGAAAAAGAATGCGCCGGCCTGTACACAATATGATATATATAAACTCTATGCATGTCTCCCATAGATAAATTAATAAAGTGATTGGGTACTGAAAATGCGATGATTGGCGTACAATGGGTCATCAGCTTTGCTTTGAAGAACACTTCAAGCAAAGAGAGACAAGATGTGCTACCAATGCTTTATGGTATCGAGTTTGTATTTTGATAAATAATAAATTAATACTAAAAAAAATATTCATAGGTAAATTAATATAGTGGTTGGGTACTGAAAATGTGATGATTGGCGTACAATGGGTCATCAGCTTTGCTTTGAAGAACACTTCAAGCAAAGAGAGACAAGATGTGCTACCAATGCTTTATGGCATCGAGTTTGTATTTTGATAAATAATAAATTAATACTAATAAAATATTCATAGATAAATTAATAAAGTGATTGGGTACTGAAAATGTGATGATTGGCGTACAATGGGTCATCAGCTTTGCTTTGAAGAACACTTCAAGCAAAGAGAGACAAGATGTGCTACCAATGCTTTATGGCATCGAGTTTGTATTTTGATAAATAATAAATTAATACTAATAAAATATTCATAGGTAAATTAATATAGTGGTTGGGTAATGAAAATTTGATCATTGGCGTACAATGGGTCATCAGCTTTGCTTTGAAGAACACTTCATGCAAATTTTTAAATTGCTAAAATACCTTCATACTTTGGCAACATTCAAAGTATTTGGTGTAAAATAGTTGGTTAATTTGTTTGTCAACACTGCCTATTGTGTGTGTCGCTAATTTAAATCAGCAACTTGTTGTAACTCATTGAATATCATGTGTCATTTCGCGGAAAAAAAAAATGGTGAAAATTCAAGTTGATAGTTTGTGCATGATGGCGAAAACACAGGTTACTTTTACTCATAATATGTTATTAAATAACGTTTGAAATATTATAACTACCACTGAAGGTTGTTTTAAACAAAAGTTACAGTGGTGGGCAAAATTACCTAATAATGTAGCGATCTATATTTTACAACATTGCTCAGCATCAAAAGAAGCTTAGGGTTAGCACATTTTATATTACCACATAATTTGATAGTTAATAAATATTATTTCTATTCTGTTAATTTCGAAAAAATAAGCCTCATTTGATATCCCGGAAATAACCATGGTAAATAAAGTTAAATCACTGAATTTTAAGCACAACTTAAATGTAAAAATATGATTATTTTTATTTAATTGTCAATGAACAATATTCTGTTTTGCTTTTTTTGTCTTTTTATTGCCTACAACATAATCCCACTACGAAATCTTTGCAGCAAAAGAAATCGAAAGAATGCTCATTTTACTGAGGTGTACCAGCTTTTTGGAAAAGTAAAATGCGATTTATATGAAAAAGAGAAAAAAATGCCTGGGTAACATTTCCCAGCCTCTGAAGGTTCCCGACCTTTCGTGATACTGCTTTGACTTTTAAAGTAAATGACATTTTTCGTTTTGTGAATATTTCACGGTATATTAATAAAATAATATTAATAAACATATCCATTTAAATTTTGTTTACATGAGAGTGATAAAATTCACTCAACATTTATCAAATTTGATACTTAGAATAAATAACAATTATTTATAGGAACATAAAATTGTTTTTATTTTGTGTATCCGTGATCTGTCCATTTTTTTTCAAATACGCAAATATTTTGGTTAGGTTAGCACAATTATGACATATTATATGAGATGTAATATAAATATTAATACATACAATTTGAGAGAAACGCCCCGCATTATCAATCGTAATATTCTATTGTTTCGACACTGTCTACATCTAGTCACCGCCATCACTGCAGGCGCGATGCAGCGCCAATGCAAAGCGACTTAGGGCACCGCACTCACCTCTGCGACAGAGTCGCTCCTGCGCCTCCCACGGCCGGCCGCCGGCTCCGGAACTCACGACCTACCGCCTTGCAGAGGACTCTCGACACGCATTTCCACCTGTCACCGAGCCGATAAGGTCCAATCAAATCCATTTAAATTCCTATGAACCAAGCAACTGCTATGACTTACATATCCATGGCATTATTAAATATAAGAAAAGTTCAGTCAATTTTATAAATTACTGTCACCGCCACTGACATATAAATACTCGACAATGCGCATACAACCTTAAAACCAATAACAAACTTATACATTCGCTCTCGCATTTTACTTTAATACAAATAATTTGTTACACAGTGTTTCAACTTTAACGTAGAATCAATTCGTTTTTAAATGTTAGCGTCATGATGATAAGAGTTCATAAAAAAATACGCACAATGTAAACGTTGGCAACATGATTTAATTTTAATAATTGATTTCTGATATAGAACGGAGGTGAACAATTTCATTCCAGGAAGCCGAGTGTGTAATGCTTGCAAGTGTAACTCGTCAATCTACCAAGCAAAATGAATAGTGTAATGCATGGTGGGAAATCCCTAAAGTAACTGTGGAATGACGACGTTATTCACGTAAGGTTTACCATCGATTAATTTTTCCCTATGTACAAGAAGCATTAAATCGTTCCTATCCCGTACGCGACCTAATGCCACGTACAACTGTCCGTGACTAAAGACGTCCGATCTTAAATCTATGCCGACCCTATTAATGGTTTGGCCTTGACTCTTGTGAATAGTCATTGCATAACACACCTGAAGGGGAAATTGCAATCGACACATTTCTATTGGACTATTATGATCAATGGGGGCCTTAAACATGATTCGCGGTATAAAAAACAATTCGGCTATTCCCGGTTTGCGAACTGTTATCAATCGAGGTGAAGTCGCTACGATTATAACTTTTGTACCATTAACTAAATGATCTGAAAAACTAAGGTTACGAATTATCATGCAAATGCATCCTACTTTTAATGTAAGATCGTGTTCTGGTATACCTTTAGGGTGCATACTATTCAACACGTCTACGCCTAAATACAATTCGTCAGTGTCATCCGTAGCCGTTTTATCTACTGAATAGAAATGTAAAAGGTCGCCTGACAAACGGTCTAATACAGTCCTATTTATTTCTCTAATATTAGAATTATGAGTGGAAAGAATGGCCCTACCTATACAAACTTCTGGCTCATTTTCTAAAAGGAAATCCGAAAATACAAAATTAATTAACTCATTTAAATCAGTAGTAAATGATAAAAGTGAAAGGTCTATTAAATTTTGACAAGATCTACCGACCTTTACCGAATGTAAAGGCAAATTATTTGAACCTATTTGAAGTAAAAAATCGGAAAATACACTATCTTCACTACACCTCTGAGGTGTAGTTAGTGAAAACGTCTTTAAACTCTGCCATAAGGGCGATGATTTTACTGAGGCATTAAATATGTCTGAATGACACTTGGCGTTGGTAACTACGGGCGGAATCTGACGAAAGTCTCCAGCAAAAATGATAACCTTTCCCCCGAAACTTTTATTAGACTTTGTCAAGTCTTGCAAAGACCTATCTAACAAATGAATGAGGTACTTGTGTACCATCGGCGCTTCGTCGTAAATAATTAAATCGGAGTGTAGTATGAGTTCAGCTCTCTGGGTTCCGTTTGTTACGTACCAATACCCTAAATCGTCAATAGCGCTTAATGGATACCTAAACATACTATGCGCAGTCATACCGCCGTCATAGTTCTGCGCGGCAATACCGGAACTCGCTGTGCACAAAACTACACCATTGAGTACGCCCCTCACGTACGCTGCTATCGTATTTAATAGCAACGTTTTACCAGTGCCTGCCGGACCGTCTATATAAATAGCACTTTCGTTACTATTGCGAAAACCATCATCAGTGAGCAAATTTTGCACATATTCGAACACTTGCCGCTGGTCATGAGACAGCTTGGGCGTCCAAACATCCACAAATTCGCGTAACCCGTCTGCATCGTGTAGAGCCTTCTCACGACCTAGTTCGGTGGTGTCATCGTGCGCGTCAGGCAAACCTTGCTCTAACAAACACGAACCATGTTTTCGCAATAGACGGTCAATTTGAACCAAGGCCTGGGTGTACGCTCTATCCGTATCGTTATTTACGCGGTTAAGTATATCTTCAGCTAACTCATTTTTAAATTTTTCCCACAGTGTCGCTACTGCTACCCCATTAACAGCCAATAATACGAAAAAGTTACGCAGGCGTGGTCCGGTCAAAAAACATGAAGCTTCCTGCATAGCTATCTCGTATTCGGCTTCATCGTTGGCGATACCAACGGCTTTAGCGGCCTCCTGGAATGTGTTACAATTTGGACCACCCAAGTTATAAAGATCCCTGTAACTACGGCAGGGGTGTGAAGCTAACAGTAATCTTAAATAAAATTGTTCACCTCTGTTGGGCGCGACCCAAAATAAACGCGTCACTATTTCTCCCCTCTGTCTTTTTGTCAAAAATTTTCCGTTATTCATTTCGTAAATAATTGTATTTTTTGTTGAGGGGCGGCTGGAATGAACTATGTACCTCTCGTAAAAATCTAAGTATGTTAACCTATCAAATTCTTCACCGAGGGGACGATTAAAATACGTGATGAGATCCGAATTTGAATTTTGAACAGCACGCGATTCATTTCCCGCCTTAAAAAAAATAGACTGATGATTTTCTAAATGAACATCTAACATCTTTACAGTGGGCTCACGTCCCGTAACGTCAAACTCAAAAACTCTCCAAGCAGCCTCACCAGAACCGATGTATCGTTTTGTGACGTACTGTTCTATTTCGTTATTTTTTAGTTCTTCTGGAACAATAGCGACTCGAGCCTCGTCTGGACCTTTAGTCATATATTTAAAGAGATATTTAACGACTGTTCGAGTGGAAACTGATTCTAAATTTAAATGGCAATCGTATCTAAGAAGAAGTGCAGCGTTGTATGGTACTATCCACAAATCACTAATTTCTACATCCCTCCCTCTGTATTTAATGGTGGCTGTATTTTTACTGTTACGCTTTAAGTTAATAAACCCTTTATCATTACAATATGTGACTTCTGTCTCTGGTTTTGGGAAATAGCTTGTACATTTTTTTTTTTCACTATCCCAACATTTTAAATCTGTCCTATGCGGCGGACCGCATGGACCATGTACCATGTAATCTAAAACAGCTTTTCTTAATTTTCCATCAACTTCTGAAGCGTCAGGAATATCTGCTCTAATAAATTTATCCACATCAGTACCGTGAACGGGGCCACCACCCTCGACTGCAAAACAGATATGAGCGTGTGGTAATCCCCGTTTTTGGAACTCTATTACATATAAAATATAAACAATTTTACCAAACCAAACCCCTGTGCGAAGATCCCTCAAAAGTTGTTGTAATTTAATGTTAAAAACTCTAGCACAAATTGAAGGCGTATTATGATGACCTGTTGTTGAATTTTGTATTTCAGGCCATTTGGGATTGCAAGTTAAAGTTAAAAGAAAAGATGGCAATCCTAATCTGTTAACTACTGCCATAGCATCCATATACTTTTGCTTCATATATCTAGGCCCCCCCGTGTAACTACTTGGCAAGTAGACTCTACCAGGCACTACCCCACCCTCTCCTCGAATAGTCTCATCTACACTTATCTGCTGTAAAACTGACTCTACTTCTCTTAATGGAGCGGAACGGAGAGCATTATCCGTGTTACCTTTTTGGATGTTATACAAGTAACGAAGTCTTTCTTCTAAAATCCTACATTGCATGTCAACTAACCACTCTTCAGACAAACGATTAAAATCGTTGAAACGGGGTTCGCTCAGAAGGAGACATCTAACATATTTGTTCTGGGTTAGTTTTGCTCCATTATTGTCCGTTTTGTTAGGAAACCATCCAGGGTTACCGTGCGGATACAATAATGGATATTGAAAAGTTTCATATAGGGGGTGCATTATATCTACAGTGTGAGGCTTTTTGTCTCCAATTTTCCAGATTGCAATGGCGCGAGGAATGTAACGTTCCTGCTCATTGCTTATAATGGCAGCAATCTCGTTGCCTAAAGGCATATCACCGAGAATGTTGCCATGTGTGCGTCGTGTGGTGTGCTCAAAAATGAGGTGTGCGTGGTCGGATGGTTCTTGGCTCAGCCGCTTGAAGCACTCTATATAAGGGTTGTGATTATGCAAGAAATTTGTAATCGATCGAATGACAGTTAAATCTAAATTTAAATTTGTAGCGAGGCTCTCTCGCTCACTGTTATCATAGATGTAAAGTCCAGCCGGGTTAGTAGTTTCTGAGTACGCAAGATCGAAAACTCTGTGATAAACCCTCCCTTGAATTTTTAAAAATGATACCCCCGATGTCGGATGTTGAAATCCGTGTGAAACTCCTAACGCACTAAAAGCAAATAAATTATTATAAGCCCTAGGTTTATGCAAAAAAGAAGGAAAGCTATAAAATGGTTCATTCAAAGGCGGGAAATTTTGAACGTTATAAGCGCCAGCCCCACAGCACCACTTGATACGATTCTTTTCCTCAAAGAACAATCTAGCATTACAGTGCCTACATAAAAACGCCTCCCTATCTAATAATGAAATATTCTTAAAAGTATACAATTTGACGACAGTTAAGCCGTCGGCACTCTTTGTACCTATTAAATTGTTGGAATTCCGTAATTCCACGTCTAGATTTCGATTAACTTGATTGTACTTATCTACAGCTTGCCTATTAACCTCCGGATTAGATTGTGTAGATTTTTGAACTGCCTGCCTATTAACCTCGGGATGATTTTTATTATATTTTGTGACCGCTTTTAAATGAGAATCTGCATCTATAGATCGCCTACCTGGTCGTCCCCTCTTACGTCCTACTTCTACTGAATTTACTGATGAACTATCCGAATCTTCGTTTATATTGTTTTGTTTGTGTGCTTTAGATTTATTATATTTAACCGGTCTACCGCGTTTTTTAGTATTTTTACCTACAATCCTAACGTCGGGTAATTTTGTTATGCAGACAACGGGTGTCAGTGTTGTTAATTTAGGGTCGCGAATATTTTGAATTAAAACTTTTGGTTTTAGGAAATTTAATTTAGGGTCATATTTTGGGGGTATACCTTTATTAACTAAAACTATCGGTTTTAAATTAGACAATTTAGGGTCGTCTACAATAACTAATTGGTCGTCTACATTAACTAATTGGTTGTCTACACTAACTAATTCATTAATAATATTTACACTATGAAAATGATTTAAAATAATTTTATGAATTTGATATTGACTACCAAACGCCGGATTCCAAAACAAAAGCTTTGCAAGAGTATCTAAATTATTGCACTGAAAGAGACGTGCGGCTCCTACCGAATGCGAGTTATGGACGTATTTATTATTCGCGTCTACTTTATGGCTATTAAAAATAAAATATGTATTATTTGACCTCCAAAAAGATATCGTATTATTAGCGCCGGTGAAAAGGTAGCTATGTGTGGAGTCGTTGTGTGTAGTGTGAAATATTTTATTTTTTAGGATTAATTTTAATTGTAAAGTGTAAGTGGCTATGTCGCTGTCACATGTGGGAAACAGCCCGTTGTCGATCCAACTATCGTTGTCTGCCATCGATTTAATTTTAGCCAAATAAGTCCCTACACGTATATCAGAAGGCAATTCTTCAGGATATAAATGAGGATGATTATGCGCAACCCCAAGTGGTCTTATTTGAATATATAACATATCACCATAGTCTAAAATAGTGTCTATATTTTCCTGAGAAAATACGGCTCTATTTAGAATAGATGAATATACAGCCGCGCATGTTGCCATCGCGACACATTGTGCGTTGTTACCCTTAAACCGGGGATCGGCTTGATGCGTTGACCCTTTAATAATAATTTGACTGATTAAAATAATAAAATAAAAAACAGAATGAGATTTTATCAGGTCAGAAGTAACATAATATTTATATAATGCCGCACAATTTATTTATAATTTGTTAAGCAAATTAAAATGTCCCAAACAAAGAATAATGCGTTGTACCTATGATTATAAAATACAAATCCGTATGAAATATGTTAAAGAAAGTATCCCTAGTGAAATCACTACTTCATTTCTAAAATTTCGTAACACAAAAATATTAAATCGATTAGATATGGGTTGAGAATGAGATCCAAGATGAAAAAGGAGTCGAAACTACTCTAAAAAAAATACTAAGCTCGCTACGAAATACGAATAGAAAATGTGGCGTCATTCTACCTTACCCCGCAATCTATAAAAAAAATATTCGCGACGATCTACGTTTCAGTATAATATTATACTCGTATAATCAAACATATCTAGAATTATTTATCATGTTAATTTTAATCCTATCAAAACTATGTACTTACGTAATATGATGGAATGTTATTATTTTATGGAAATAGTTTACATACTCTTATTGGCAATTATTAAATCATGTATAGGTATACATATAACTTATATATTTGTAATATCAAATTAAAATTAATCTCATTAGTCATTACCTATCAAGTAAAATTCTAGACTCTAGTAGGTATATGATACAACTTAGTCGTCCTTCCGTCTCCTATGTAATTCTAAAACCTGGTTTATAAATCTCGCTTTAATGTTGAAAGTAAGTACCTACCTACATCACTATCACTACATAGTATAAAATAAAGTCGCTTTCTCTGTCCCTATTTCCTTATGTCCCTTTGTATGCTTAAATCTTTGAAACTGCGCAACGGATTTTGATGCGGTTTTTTTTAATAGGTAGATAAGAGTGATTCAAGAGGAAGGTTTATATGTATAATAAAATCCATTAAATAGTGGAGAAGTACTGTTATTTTTGAGGTTTCTAATGTGATGTCGCAAATAATTTTATCAAACGCATTTTTTCCGCTTACATTGCAAACGCAGGCTGAACCCTACGGGTTTTATCAAAATAATATACTAAGTATTGTAAACATTGAAAAGGTCTAAAGAAAAGTCCGTGATGGTTATATATAATATATGTATATTATGTCTATCTCTTATGGATAACCCACAATAACTTTTTTCTGACATTTACTTTTTACGACAAATAATGGTTAATTTTCGAAGCGATTTTAACTAATACAGCATTAATCCTTAACCAATTAAATACCTTGAATACATTGTTCATATTTTAATATAGATCTATATGGCCCTTTACACCGTATGACTTAAGTGAATATTTTCGAAAATATTACAGATTTAAAAATTGCGGGACATAGCGTTTGCGGCGGTACCTACCGGCCAGCCGCCATTGCACCCGTGCGAAGCCGGGGTCGCTAGTTTTCTAATATGTATAATAGTGTAAATTAACTTCGCTACATAATGTGAAGAATGTGAATAATTAATTGAAATTAAACCGAAAATATCAATACTTTATCTATACCCACAGATAAGTTAAAAATAAATAAATATAAAATAAAATATATAATGTACGTTCAATTACATACAAATTTTTAAAGCGTCTGGACCGATTTTAACTACTCACTGGCAGAAAGCTTTCATTGAAAAGAAAATAGGTAGGTATGTATCCTTATAACATACGTTAAAATACAGAACATTGATATAACTAACATGTGTTTGAATGATCAGAGACAATTTCATGATTTATAATAATTAATATTTTTACTATTTAGGGATATTTACAATTTTGAATGAATTACCTAATATCTATATAATTTATTTTTATAATATGTAAATATATCTATCACACAAAATGGCGACCGACGCCGTCCGCGGCGCGCCCGCTCGTCGCGCGCGTTGCCGGTTCGCGATTCCCGCGCATTTCGATTTAAGTACAACAAATTAGGAAAAAAATATGTTACCGACTTATTACCTACTACATTTATACATATTATTATATTTAAAATATTATCTTCTATTCAAGTTAAAGTTATGTTAAAGAAAATGACTTTATTCTGTAACCTATAAGGTACATAGACACACATGACAACAACGGTAATTACGTAGGTATTAAGATGTTAAACATCAGATACCAATTTTATAAAAAAAACTTTGTTATTATTAAAAGTACCTAGGTATCAACCTATTCAGAACATTTCAATTTGCACAAAAAAAGGATAAAAGTGATTGATTACCTACCTAACAGAGCCTTATGAAAATATATTATAGGTATATTAATTGACTTTAAACCTAATAAATTGAATAAAGCTTACCGGTAGCGATGCACGCTATTGCCGCTGCGTTGCCGCCATTGTTGCTAGATGATGCTTGGAACATGTTGAGGCACGAAGTCACGTAGAATCTCGAAGTTACTGAAAACGATAAATGAATATTTAAAAAAACAAAGCATTAAAAATCAGACATCACTTGTTTTTATTAAACCATTGAAAAAAAACAAAAGAATAAATCGTCATGAATTGAAATGAAGTCTTTTTATATTTTATAATTACCTAAAGTAACAAATTTAATTGTTAGTAAGAAAAATGTATGAAGAAAGACAACAATAAAACTCAAATCATTAATCACTCCAACTTCCAAGTACAATATGAGACCAATTATTAATTAATAATAAAATATGTAAATCGACTTACCCTGCGAACGCCGAACAGACGAAATGTTAATGGAAGAGAATTGGGCATTGGCGCGGGCGCGGGGCGTTATCTTATTTCCCACCGGAAGTAAAAATAATTGCAAACATTACGAAAAAAGTGGGAATAGACAATTTCACAGTTATGTATTTTTTTTTTTTTAATATATTTTAATTAATAATAAATATTTAAAATACGTAATCCAATCTAAAAAATATATTAAAATAATAATAAAATAATATAGAAACATAATAATATGTAAGTATTATATTAAAATCCAACTGTTAGTTTATGCTACGGCCACACTACCGTGATATGCCAATAATTATTGCCACAACTTTAACAACACCTCGGTGTAACCACGACTTATGGCCATAATTCTACAATGCCAATCAATATGACAAATGGCGGTAGGCAATAGCTCCGGCGGCGGTATTCTTTCGCACATCAAAGAAAATTACCGCGGTAATTATTGCGTATGCGGCCACACTACCGTTTGTCCAGTGTGCAATATGAGCTCACCGGCGACGCACGTATCGACCGAACGACGTAACCACGTCATCAGTTCATGCAGTAATTTAGACGGTAATATAATGCCATAATTATTGCGGTAACAGCCCGGTAGACGGTAAGGTAGTGTGGCCGTAGCATAAGGAGTCTAATGATTTATGTTTTATTATTTTCATATTTAATTATTTTTCGAAAATATGCTATATTGAATATATTAAATACAAATAGGTATATTTATTATTTCTTTTTTCCTTTAATAAAATATAATAATAACAAGTAACTAATGTTTAATTTATTTTTATTAATACACAATAATTATAGAAGACTGTGTCTATGAATACCTTGAATATCAAATATAAAAGTCAAATTATGTTTTTTATAAACATAAACAAGAAATCAATATTTTCATAATTATTAAACACAACTAAAATATTTATAAAATTATTCTAAAGTAAAAAAAAATGTATCGTCTTAAATAAATTGCAAATTAATAAATTTTATTCGTTTATTCTGATTTGAGAAAAATATATCCAATGCTGCCAACATTATACATTTTTTGGTCATAATAGCAATGTTTTAATTTAAATGCACTTGGAAAAAAGTTATACGTGCTCGTAATTTTTTTAATTTCATTAAATTTGTGTTATTTTTATGTCATTATATTTCTTTTAAAGATTTAATGAATTAAAGTCTTTCAATTGATAATGCACTTTTTTACTATTGATACTAATGTCAAATTTTAAATGATCATTGTAACGTCAAATGAATAATTTTATGTCAACAAACAACTTTCCGAAAACAAATAAGAAAACGGCTTCTTGTGTTTAATGTAAAATATTATGTGTTATTTATGCATAACAAAAATATGTTTTGCCAATTTATAATTCCAAAAGAAGTGGATAAGAAGTTTTTATGTCATTGAATAAAAATCGAACAATGGTTAACAATGAATTAAAACATAATATATTTTTGTGATGAAAGAAGACTACAATGCCAAGTGTAAAACAAGTGAAATCTAATAAGATCAGAACTTAGGATCAGAATATGAAAATGAAGAAAAACAAAAGTTGAATTTACCAAACATAAAGGAAATGTTTTATGATTTGCAGATGCTCACATTTTAAATTTATAAAAGATTCCAGAAAGTTATTTGTATTATTAATATTGAATAACATAGACTGATTGACCCATTGATGGTATCATTTGATTTGATGGTATTATATAGATGAAAAAATAGTGTATAAATTTCAATTTGAATAACCATGATGTCTCTGAAAACTTGATAGCTATTGTTACTGTACATTTTATACTTCTTAGTTCTTTTACTATAATATAAAGCAAATAAGCCGTCTACATTTTAAACAGCATTGTTTGCTATAAGAAAAAAGGAACCGAGTATACTATAACATAAAGCAAATAAGCCGTCTACATTTTAAACAGCATTGTTTGCTATAAGAAAAAAGGAACCGAGTATAGTAATGTGGCCGTACTCTTTATCAATTTTAATTCACCAAACATCATAAATTTAATATATATCTATCCAAAAAATATGTTTAAAAAACAACATAGGTACTTAACTTGGGATTCCTGCAAAAGTCTTGACAAAAATATGAAATAAAAGCTACTGTATCATTAAAATATTGATTTAAACATGGTACCTATACCTACAGTCTACACAAAGTCATATAATAATTAAATAAATATCATGGTTTGGATATTATGTTTTCAGTGTAAATATATTATAATGGAAACTTTATAATGTGTTTCATTTTCTTATTCATCTAGTGTCTCTTATTAGTAATAATTAGTAATAATATTTATAAAGTAGAAACAAATGATTTAGGTATATTGCTATACAAATAATTTAAATTGCTTTCATATAATTTTTTAAAATATAGCTAATTTAATGTTAGATAACTTTGCATATTGCATATTTTAAAGTACCTAAGTACATATTGATTTATAAAATTCTCATTGAATGCTTGTTGATTATTAATTTTTATTATTCCAATTTGATTTGAAATCATATAAATATTTGAAGAGGGTAGGTAGGTACATTTTATTCAGACTTAATTTTTATTAGGTACAACATTGGTAAAAGCTAAATGAAATAAAAAATCATTATAAATAAATACTTATTAGTTATTACTATACTTACATGTTTAATGAGATAGTATAATAGGTTCTACACTTGTTCTACAGATCTTGAATATTATTGTTTTAAAAATTTATAAACAATGATAATTTTCTGTTTTTAAGAATCTATACTCAAAGGGTAAAAAGGGAAGTATATTACTGACTGGCTGTCTGTCCATCTGCTACCAGGCTGTATCTCTGATCTCATGAACCTTGATACCTACATTTGAAAATTTCAGAGATCATGATGTCGATGTCGCTTCGACAACAAAAATAATAAAAACCGTAGATATACCTAAGCAATCTTGGCAAGGTTTTTTAGTGAAGTTTCATACTTATATGGAAACCTTAGTGTTGTGAGTCCAACTCGCACTTGAATCATTTTTATTTAAATCTATGTACCTACCCACTTAGAAATAGAAATTGAAATAGACAACACTTTATTGTACAATGCACACAAAACAAAATTTACAGAAACGATATGTACCTAACTTACATATTTAATAAAAAATTAAACAGTCCATTTCTAGCTTAGATTTCTACACATTAAATATTTTTGAAAAAAATTGTTATGCAAATATACGATGGGTTTATAGACCCCATAGCAATCAATGGTCAATATTAATTATTATTCGTCCCGTTTAACTGTGTCAATTACGATAAATCGAGTCGAAATCTCAACACTGGTGAGATCCGTTCGTAGAGAAAAAAAATATGGTTGTTTAACCTCGATTTCTAATACCTACTTGTTTTAATAACATCAATAGAAATTACTCATCTCGGTTCATCATTACCTATATTATTATTTTATTCACAACTATGCGGGTTCTTCAACTACGCTGGCGAAGCCGCTGGCGCGCGGAGAGCTAAAAAAAATATATACCTATACCTATCTATCTATTTACGAATCACATTCAAGTGTTTTTTCAAGTTTCATTAAAACTTTTGATGTTTAACTAAAAATTTAGATATTGATATAATTATATAAAATTTTGTACTTTACGTAACGAAATCTTTAGTGATTTGAAAATGCATTATAAATTATAATCCCCTATCCATTTGTTATTATCTGCTAACAGCGATTCCACAGTCGGTCGAAACTGCTTATATAACCTACCTACTTATTCAAATATTTTCTACTCCGGGAGGCTGTCGACCTTCGAGGTTGCGCGGTGCGCGGGCAGCAAGCAGCCCGCGGTGCCGTCTTTTGCCGATGCTATTCCTATTACCCTTCCTACTATGGAAATTTCCATACAAAATTTTCGAAAAAAAAAATTTCGCTTTTTACCAAAAATTTTTATGTGCCTGGTAGCGGACCAGGTTTTTAAGCATTTTTTACTTTGGCGACCCCGACCTACCTGCCACCGGTTCGGAGAGCCGTTGAATTTCGTGATGTATGGAAAATGGAAACCGGGGGTCGGAGAGAAATTCTGAGTATGCAGTTTTGTAAATCAGACCGATCAGTGCACAAAAGTCAATTTTCAGACCGATCGTGACGGAACCGGCGCCACCATCTTGCTTTGAAAAATTGGCCATTTTTTGAAAAAAAATTGCGTCCAATTTGAAATTTCTCGATTGCCCTGGTAGCACCCCATCTTCCTGATCATTTTTTAGTTCTACACCCCCCACCTATCTGGCGCCGTTTCAGAGAGCCGTCGAATTTCGCGTTGTATGAAACTCGGAAACCAGCGATGGAAACTCAATTATGAGTATGCCACCTCAATGTGCGGCTCGATTAAAGCCCCTGTGCCAAGTTTCAGCGCGATCACACAAGCGATGGCCGTTTTAGAATTTGTATGGCGGCGGCCATTTTTTCCGCCATTTTGAAATTTTTTTGCATTCTGTGGTAATTGCTCGAGGTCTACTCCAAGTTTAGTTCGAGCACCCCAGATGTAGCTGCTACCGTTTGCGCGGGCCGTTGACCGTCTTCGAGAGATGAGGGAAAGTTTAAGATTTCGGATTTTTCTGGATATCCTGGGAGCTGGGCGAGTACGAATGCGTCATTAGTGTATTTCTCCATTGCGCCACCTCGGCTAAATTTACGTTTTTATGTTTGCGCCAAAAATGGAAAAATTCCAAAATCGAGCGTCCCACTACGGCTCCCTGGTAGCGTCCCAGGGTGGTGATCATTTTTAGTTCCGGGACCCCCCACCCATCTCGCACCGTTTCCGCGGGCCGTTGGACTTTACGTTGTATGGAAGTTGGAAACGGGGGCCCGGAGCCACTCGAACGGGGCACCGATCGATTCGCCGGCTCGAACAAAGCACGTGCGCCAAATTTGAGACGTAAGGATTCATAAACGGCGATTTTGGCAAAGTACGGCGGCCATCTTGTTTTCGCGAAAATCCCCATTTTTCCACCTCCCCTGGTAATCGCCACCAATTCTGAGCATTTTTTGTTCAGACACCCCCCCTCCAGGTATCACCGTTTTTGCGCACCTCCAGGGGTCCACTCTCTTGTCCAGGGTGTTGGAGATGTCAATATTTTTCCGGTGGTCACTCGGCGCACCTCTACACGATCACGTCGAAATCCCCTCAACTTTCCGCGTAGTTTCCGAGAAACCCGATGTCAGTGAGTGGTAGTGTAGCTTTATATATTATAATAATAATAACTAGCTGGTGCGTTGTGCGCGGGCTGCAAGCAGCCCGCGAGCCCCTTTTGCCCCTGGGTTGAAGCAATAGGGCAGTCATTAGAAAATGTGTTAGAATTCCCAGTCCATTTGTAATTTTCTGCTAACAGCGATTCCACAGTCAATCGGAAGTGCTTATAAATTCCCAATTCAAATATTTTCTATTCTGGAATGCTGTCGACCTTCGAAGGTGCGTTGTGCGCGGGCTGCAAGCAGCCCGCGAGCCCCTTTTGCCCCTGGGTTGAAGCAATAGGGCAGTCATTTGAAAATAAATTCGAATTTTCTGTCCATTTGTTACATCCGCTAACAGCGATTCTACAGTCAGTCGGTAATGCTTATAAATTCCCCATTCAAGTATTTTCCACTCCGGGAGGCTGTCTACCTTCGAGGAAGCGTAGTGCGCGGGCTGCAAGCAGCCCGCGAAGCATCCCAGGGCAGAAATCTTCAGTCATTTGAAAATGCATTAAAATTCCCCGTCAATTTGCTATTATCTGCAAACAGCGATTCCACAGTCAATCGGAAGTGCTTATAAATTTCAAATTCAAATATTTTCTATTCCGGGGGGCGGTTCACCTTCGAGGGTGCGTGGTGCGCGAGCTGCAAGCAGCTCGCGGCTCATCCCAGGGCAGAAATCTTCAGTCATTTGAAAATGCATTCGAATTTCCTTTCCATTTGTAACATCTGCTAACAGCGATTCTACAGTCAGTCGAAACTGCTTATAAATTACTTATTCAAATATTGTTAAATTTTTGAAACGTCTTATCGATAGCGGGCAGTGACTTTTCATAATAAACTCAAGAGTTAACCTAACACGCTCGTCGCTTCGCTCCTCGCTACCTATTTGAATATTTAGGCCGGCCGCTGCCGCGACTCGCTCGCTTCGCTCGCTTGGCTCGTGCGATAGGTAGTTCAAAAGTTAACCTAACATGCTCGTCGCTTCTCTCCTCGCTACCTATTTGAATATTTAGGCCGGCCGCTGTCGTGACTCGCTCGCTTCGCTCGCATGGCTCGTGTGGTAGTTCAAAAGTTAACCTTACACGCTCGTCGCTTCGCTCCTCGCTACCTAAACTGCTTATAAATTACTTATTATTCAAATATTGGTAAAATTTTTGAAACGTCTTATCGATAGCGGGCAGTGACTTTTCATAATAAACTGTTCAAGAGTTAACCTAACACGCTCGTCGCTTCGCTCCTCGCTACCTATTTGAATATTTAGGCCAGCCGCTGCCGCAACTCGCTCGCTTCGCTCGCTTGGCTCGTGCGGTAGGTAGTTCAAAAGTTAACCTAACACGCTCGTCGCTTCGCTCCTCGCTACCTATTTGAATATTTAGGCCGGCCGCTGTCGTGACTCGCTCGCTTCGCTCGCATGGCTCGTGTGGTAGTTCAAAAGTTAACCTTACACGCTCGTCGCTTCGCTCCTCGCTACCTAAACTGCTTATAAATTACTTATTATTCAAATATTGGTAAAATTTTTGAAACGTCTTATCGATAGCGGGCAGTGACTTTTCATAATAAACTGTTCAAGAGTTAACCTAACACGCTCGTCGCTTCGCTCCTCGCTACCTATTTCAATATTTAGGCCGGCCGTTGACGCGAATCGCTCGCTTCGCTCGCTTGGCTCGTGCGGTAAGTAGTTCAAAAGTTAACCTAACACGCTCGTCGCTTCGCTCCTCGCTACCTATTTGAATATTTACGCTGGCCGCTGCCGTGACTCGCTCGCTTCGCTCGCTTGGCTCGTGCGGTAGTTCAAAAGTTAATAAATATTTTCTACTCCGGGAGGCTGTCAACCCTCGAAGTAGCGCGGTGCGCGGGCAGCAAGCTGGTGCGTTGTGCGCGGGCTGCAAGCAGCCCGCGAGCCCCTTTTGCCCCTGAGTTGAAGCAATAGGGCAGTCATTTGAAAATGCATTCGAATTTCCTGTCCATTTGTTACATCTGCTAACAGCGATTCTACAGTCAGTCGGTAATGCTTATAAATTCCCCATTCAAGTATTCTCCACTCCGGGAGGCTGTCCACCTTCGAGGGTGCGTGGTGCGCGGGCTGCAAGCAGCCCGCGAAGCATCCCAGGGCAGAAATCTTCAGTCATTTGAAAATGCGTTAAAATTCCCCGTCAATTTGCTTTTATCTGCTAACAGCGATTCCACAGTCAATCGGAAGTGCTTATACATTCCCCATTCAAATATTTTCCTTTCCATTTGTCACATCTGCTAACAGCGATTCTACAGTCAGTCGAAACTGCTTATAAATTACTTAATCAAATGTTGTTAAATTTTTGAAACGTCTTATCGATAGCGGGCAGTGACTTTTCATAATAAACTGTTCAAGAGTTAACCTAACACGCTCGTCGCTTCGCTCCTCGCTACCTATGTATTTGAATATTTAGGCCGGCCGCTGCCGCGACTCGCTCGCTTCGCTCGCTTGGCTCGTGCGATAGGTAGTTCAAAAGTTAACCAAACACGCTCGTCGCTTCGCTCCTCGCTACCTATTTGAATATTTAGGCCGGCCGCTGCCGTGACTCGCTCGCTTCGCTCGCATGGCTCGTGCGGTAGTTCAAAAGTTAACCTTACACGCTCGTCGCTTCGCTCCTCGCTACCTAAACTGCTTATAAATTACTTATTTAAATATTGGTAAAATTTTTGAAACGTCTTATCGATAGCGGGCAGTGACTTTTCATAATAAACTGTTCAAGAGTTAACCTAACACGCTCGTCGCTTCGCTCCTCGCTACCTATTTGAATATTTAGGCCGGCCGCTGCCGCAACTCGCTCGCTTCGCTCGCTTGGCTCGTGCGATAGGTAGTTCATAAGTTAACCTAACACGCTCGTCGCTTCGCTCCTCGCTACCTATTTGAATATTTAGGCCGGCCGCTGCCGCAACTCGCTCGCTTCGCTCGCTTGGCTCGTGCGATAGGTAGTTCATAAGTTAACCTAACACGCTCGTCGCTTCGCTCCTCGCTACCTATTTGAATATTTAGGCCGGCCGTTGACGCGACTCGCTCGCTTCGCTCGCTTGGCTCGTGCGGTAAGTAGTTCAAAAGTTAACCTAACACGCTCGTCGCTTCGCTCCTCGCTACCTATTTGAATATTTACGCTGGCCGCTGCCGTGACTCGCTCGCTTCGCTCGCTTGGCTCGTGCGGTAGTTCAAAAGTTAATAAATATTTTCTACTCCGGGAGGCTGTCAACCCTCGAAGTAGCGCGGTGCGCGGGCAGCAAGCAGCCCGCGGCGCCGTCTTTTGCCGTTGCTCTTCAATCACCCTTCCTACTATGGAAATTTCCATACAAAATTTTCGAAAAAAAAAAATTCGCTTTTTTACCAAAAATTTTTACATGTCTGGAAGCGGACCAGGTTTTGAAGCATTTTTTACTTCGACGACACCAACCTACCTGCCACCGGTTCAGAGAGCCGTTGAATTTCGTGATGTATGGAAAATGGAAACCAGGGGTCGGAGAGAGATTCTGAGTATGCAGTTTTGTGAATATGGCCGATATGAGCACAAAAGTCAATTTTTAGACCCATCGTAAAGTAACCGGCGCCACCATCTTGCTTTGAAAAATTGGCCATTTTTTGAAAAAAAATTACGTCCAATTTGAAATTTCTCGATTGCCCTGGTAGCACCCCATCTTCCTGATCATTTTTTAGTTCTACACCCCCCACCTATCTTGCGCCGTTTCGGAGAGCCGTCGAATTTCGCGTTGTATGAAACTCGGAAACCAGCTATGGAAACTCGATTATGAGTATGCCAACTTAATATGCGGCTCGATTAAAGCCCCTGTGCCAAGTTTCAGCGCAATCGGACCAGCGATGGCCGTTTTAGAATTTGTATGGCGGCGGCCATTTTTTCCGCCATTTTGAATTTTTTTCACTATCTGTGGTAATTGCTCGAGGTCTACTCCAAGTTTAGTTTGAGCACCCCAGATGTAGCTGCTACCGTTTGCGCGGGCCGTTGACCGTCTTCGAGAGATGAGGGAAAGTTTAAGATTTCGGATTTTTCTGGATATCCTGGGAGCTGGGCGAGTACGAATGCATCATTGGTGTATTTCTCCATTGCACCACCTCGTCTAAATTTACGTTTATATGTTTTCGCCAAAAATGGAAAAATTCCAAAATCGAGCGTCCCACTATGGCTCCCTGGTAGCGTCCCAGGGTGGTGATCATTTTTAGTTCCGGGACCCCCAACCCAACTCGCACCGTTTCCGCAGGCCGTTGGAGTTTACGTTGTATGAAAGTTGGAAACTGGGGCCCGGAGCCACTCGAACGGGGTACCGATCGATTCGCCAGCTCGAACAGAGCACGTGTGCCAAATTTGAGACGTAAGGATTCATAAACGGCGATTTTGGCAAAGTACGGCGGCCATCTTGTTTTCGCGAAAATCCCCATTTTTCCACCTCCCCTGGTAATCGCCACCAGTTCCGAGCATTTTTTGTTCAGACACCCCCCCTCCAGGTGGCACCGTTTCTGCGCACCTCCAGGGGTCCACTCGGTATTCGAAGGTGATCGAGATCGCTATATTTTTCCGGTAGTCACTCGCCGCACCTCTATACGATCACGTCGAAATCCCCCCAACTTTCCGCGTAGTTTCCGAGAAACCCGATGTCAGTCAGTCAGTGGTAGTGTAGCTTTATATATTATAACTAGCTGGTGCGTTGTGCGCGGGCTGCAAGCAGCCCGCGAGCCCCTTTTGCCCCTGGGTTGAAGCTATAGGGCAGTCATTTAAAAATATATTCGAATTTTCTGTGCATTTGTTACATCTGCTAACAGCGATTCTACAGTCAGTCGGTAATGCTTATAAATTCCCAATTCAAATATTTTCTATTCTGGAATGCTGTCGACCTTCGAAGGTGCGTTGTGCGCGGGCTGCAAGCAGCCCGCGAGCCCCTTTTGCCCCTGGGTTGAAGCAATAGGGCAGTCATTTGAAAATAAATTCGAATTTTCTGTCCATTTGTAACATCTGCTAACAGCGATTCTACAGTCAGTCGGTAATGCTTATAAATTCCCCATTCAAGTATTTTCCACTCCGGGAGGCTGTCCACCTTCGAGGGAGCGTAGTGCGCGGGCTGCAAGCAGCCCGCGAAGCATCCCAGGGCAGAAATCTTCAGTCATTTGAAAATGCATTAAAATTCCCCGTAAATTTGCTATTATCTGCAAACAGCGATTCCACAGTCAATCGGAAGTGCTTATAAATTTCAAATTCAAATATTTTATATTCCGGGGGGCGGTTCACCTTCGAGGGTGCGTGGTGCGCGAGCTGCAAGTAGCTCGCGGCTCATCCCAGGGCAGAAATCTTCAGTCATTTGAAAATGCGTTAAAATTCCCTGTCAATTTGTTATTATCTGCTAACAGCGATTCCACAGTCAATCGAATTGCTTATAAATTCCCCATTCAAATATTTTCTATTCCGGGGGGCTGTTCACCTTCGAGGACGTGCGGTGCGCGAGCTGCAAGCAGCTCGCGGCTCATCCCAGAGCAGAAATCTTCAGTCATTTGAAAATGCATTCAAATTTCCTATCCATTTGTTACATCTGCTAACAGCGATTCTACAGTCAGTCGAAACTGCTTATAAATTACTTATTCAAATATTGGTTAAATTTTTGAAACGTGATCCCGAATTTTATTTTTTTGATGTGTCTAATCAATAGCGGTGACTTTTCATAATAAACTGTTCAAGACAATAAATGTGTGAAGATGTATAAAACATATTGAAAACTTCAAGTCATCATTAGTAGCGTCGTTTAAAATCAAATTCATTATGCTTTCGGCACTAAAAATATCTAAGTGAAAGCCATAGCACTAAAGTCAAAGGGTGTATCGAATAAGATATCGTTACACTATAAAAATAACTACTTTAAAAAAACCGACTTCAAAAACGGAAAAGTAAAAAATAATTAATTAGTTACTACATATTATTTAGTTGTGTTATTCACTATATAGGTTTGAAGTCGGTGCCAAGCATAAGCACTTATTAAACTACGCTATTTTTTGATACAAGAACTACGATTATTTCGATACAAGAACTACCTACTTGCAATTCAATTACATTATTCGCAATACAAAAAATTGGCTATTTTCGATACAAAAACTACACTACTCTTGGTGTAAGTCCTACGCTTATAAAGCGTGAACGATTGGCTCATTCACTCAATAAATGTGTGAAGATGAATATATTATTACGTATTGAAAACTTCAGTCTTTTTAGTAGCTTCGTTTAAAATCAAAATCATTATGTTTTCGGCACTAAAAATAAGAACCTACTTTTCCGTTTTTGAAGTCGGTTTTTTTAACGTAGTTTTAATAGTTTTTAACCTACGTAGTTTTTTTGTTTGAGTGGGAATCGCCCTAAAGTCGCTTCTGTTCAAGAGTTTACTTAACACGCTCGTCGCTTAATCGCTCCTCGCTACCTATTTGAATATTTACGCCGGCCGCTGACGTGACTGGCTCGCTTCGCTCGCTTGGCTAGTGCAGTAGTTCAAAAGTTAACCTAACTCGCTCGTCGCTTCGCTCCTCGCTACTTCTTTGAATATTTACGCCGGCCGCTGACGTGACTTGCTCGCTTCGCTCGCTTGGCTAGTGCAGTAGTTCAAAAGTTAACCTAACTCGCTCGTCGCTTCGCTCCTCGCTCTTTCTTTCAATATTTACGCCGGCTGCTGACGTGACTTGCTCGCTTCGCTCGCTTGGCTAGTGCAGTATTTATTTATTTATTTATTTATTTATTTTAGAATTTCCGACAGAGGATACAGATTACATTCGTTACATCTAATACAAGTACATGATCTTCTACACCTCTAATTAAAGGAAATTACAGCGTTCAGAATGGATTACAATTACAATTAAAATTAAAATTAAAATTAAAATTACAATTACAATTACAATTACCATTACAATTACAATTACAATTCGTCAATTTCTTAAAAATATTAAAATAAATTTAATAACATTAATTATATAGGAAAACCAAAAAAGTATTACAATTACAAATCTAAAATTACAATTATATTCGTCAAATTATAAAAAAATATTATAAAAAAAAATATTATATAATAAAAAATTAAAGAGCAATTAATTATATACAGAATTCAAATACATAATTATTATTAAAATTGCAAATATTATTCAATTACAATTAGGTATATTAAAATTAATCACTACAATAAAATTATACAGGTTGGTTACATTAATTAATAAAGGAAAAATAGAAACTTTTATCATTGGCTAAATTGAAGGATTAACGATTTGAAGCGTGTTAGAGATTGACTGAAGATGTCTATGTCTTGCGAGATACCAGTGAGCTTGTTATACTCATGGGTGAGTCTGACTGTTGGTGAGTTTTTACCAAGGTTTGTCCGATAAGAGGGGGCACTAAAAAGGCAACGAGGTTGACGAGGAACTCTAGATGGTACATTAATATTAAATCTGGTTAGTAACGCTGGACAGTCGAAACCATTATTAAACACTTTATACAAAAACAGAAGATCAGCTATAGTGCGACGCGACTCAAGAGATCTCATATTGAAATATTTAAGTCTGTCTTCATATCGAGTCAATGATTTCTTGATACCAGCTCGGTAAGCCAGCTGGCGAACAAGTCTTCTTTGAATTCCTTCGATTCTTTTTCTGTGAGTCTGGTAAAAGGGATAGTTCAAAAGTTAACCTAACTCGCTCGTCGCTTCGCTCCTCGCTACTTCTTTGAATTTTTACGCCGGCCGCTGACGTGACTTGCTCGCTTCGCTCGCTTGGCTAGTGCAGTAGTTCAAAAGTTAACCTAACACGCTCGTCGCTTCGCTCCTCGCTACCTATTTAAATATTTACGCCAGCCGCTGCCGTGATTCGCTCGCTTCGCTCGCTTGGCTCGTGCGGTAGTTCAAAAGTTAATAAATATTTATTACTCCGGGAGGCTGTCGACCTTCGAGGTTGCGCGGTGCGCGAGCAGCAAGCAGCCCGCGGCGCCGTCTTTTGCCGTTGCTATTCAATTACCCTTCCTACTATGGAAATTTCCATACAAAATTTTCGAAAAAAAAAATTTCGCTTTTTACCAAATATTTTTACATGCCTGGAAGCGGACCAGGTTTTGAAGCATTTTTTACTTCGGCGACCCCGCCCTACCTGCCACCGGTTCAGAGAGCCGTTGAATTTCGTGATGTATGGAAAATGGAAACCGAGGGTCGGAGAGAAATTCTGAGTATGCAGTTTTGTAAATATGGCCGATTAGAGCACAGAAGTCAATTTTCAGACCGATCGTAAAGTAACCGGCGCCACCAACTTGCTTTGAAAAATTGGCCATTTTTGAAAAAAAAATTGCGTCCAATTTGAAATTTCTCGATTGCCCTGGGAGCGCCCCATCTTCCTGATCAATTTTTAGTTCTACACCCCCCGGCTATCTAGTGCCGTTTTGGAGAGCCGTCGAATTTCGCGTTGTATGAAACTCGGAAACCAGCGATGGAAACTCGATTATGAGTATGCCATCTCAATGTGCGGCTCGACTAAAGCCCCTGTGCCAAGTTTCAGCGCGATCGGACCAGAGATGACCATTTTAGAATTTGTATGGCGGCGGCCATTTTTTCCGCCATTTTGAATTTTTTTCACTATCTGTGGTAATTGCTCGAGGTCTACTACAAGTTTAGTTTGAGCACCCCAGATGTAGCTGCTACCGTTTGCGCGGGCCGTTGACCGTCTTCGAGAGATGAGGGAAAGTTTAAGATTTCGGATTTTTCTGGATATCCTGGGAGCTGGGCGAGTACGAATGCATCATTGGTGTATTTCTCCATTGCACCACCTCGTCTAAATTTACGTTTTTATGTTTGCGCCAAAAATGGAAAAATTCCAAAATCGAGCGTCCCACTGTAGCTCCCTGGTAGCGTCCCAGGGTGGTGATCATTTTTAGTTCCGGGACCCCCCACCCAACTCGGACCGTTTCCGCGGGCCGTTGGATTTCGCGTTGTATGAAAGTTGGAAACTGGGGCCCGGAGCCACTCGAACGGGGCACCGATCGATTCGCCGGCTCGAACAGAGCACGTGTGCCAAATTTGAGACGTAAGGATTCATAAACGGCGATTTTGGCAAAGTACGGCGGCCATCTTGTTTTCGCGAAAATCCCCATTTTTCCACCTCCCCTGGTAATCGCCACCAGTTCCGAGAAACTCGATTATGAGTATGCCATCTCAATGTGCGGCTCGACTAAAGCTCCTGTGCCAAGTTTCAGCGCGATCGGACCAGAGATGGCCATTTTAGAATTTGTATGGCGGCGGCCATTTTTTCCGCCATTTTGAATTTTTTTCACTATCTGTGGTAATTGCTCGAGGTCTACTACAAGTTTAGTTTGAGCACCCCAGATGTAGCTGCTACCGTTTGCGCGGGCCGTTGACCGTCTTCGAGAGATGAGGGAAAGTTTAAGATTTCGGATTTTTCTGGATATCCTGGGAGCTGGGCGAGTACGAATGCGTCATTGGTGTATTTCTCCATTGCACCACCTCGTCTAAATTTACGTTTTTATGTTTGCGCCAAAAATGGAAAAATTCCAAAATCGAGCGTCCCACTATGGCTCCCTGGTAGCGTCCCAGGGTGGTGATCATTTTTAGTTCCGGGACCCCCAACCCAACTCGCTCCGTTTCCGCAGGCCGTTGGAGTTTACGTTGTATGGAAGTTGAAAACGGGGGCCCGGAGCCACTCGAACGGGGCACCGATCGATTCGCCGGCTCGAACAGAGCACGTGTGCCAAATTTGAGACGTAAGGATTCATAAACGGCGATTTTGGCAAAGTACGGCGGCCATCTTTTTTTCGCGAAAATCCCCATTTTTCCACCACACCTGGTAATCGCCACCAGTTCTGAGCATTTTTTGTTCAGACACCCCCCCTCCAGGTATCACCGTTTTTGCGCACCTCCAGGGGTCCACTCTCTTGTCCAGGGTGTTGGAGATGTCAATATTTTTCCGGTGGTCACTCGGCGCACCTCTACACGATCACGTCGAAATCCCCCCAACTTTCCGCGTAGTTTCCGAGAAACCCGATGTCAGTCAGTCAGTGGTAGTGTAGCTTTATAGTATATAACTAGCTGGTGCGTTGTGCACGGGCTGCAAGCAGCCCGCGAGCTTCCGTGTGCTCTAAGAGTTTTAACAAACGATGTTGTTTTTTTTTATCTATAATTATTCTAGCTATCATCAGCTCTTGGATTACAGCAATATAATTTCTAATTTTTATTTTGTCAGAAAAAAAAGTCCAAGACAACACTTACTCAATTAAACAAACAAGTACTTAATCACAATTAATTGTTTCATAATCATAAAAAATATAAAATATAATATAGGGTATATTATGACAAAAAACGCTAAGAAATTGTATGTTTTTTCTATTATTATCATTATCCATGTTTCAACAACAGAATGTAATTGGCGATGTAATTTGTGTATTTTTGTAGCTTAGTTTTGTTGTATGTACATCCCTATAGTTGTACCAACTAAAAAGAAAATAGCAAACTGACACATTTTTTAACTTAAATATAATATGTAATACCTGTATATTTATGTTGTGTTACTTACATCAATCTATAATGTTGTTATTATGATATATTATTGAAGAATAAATAATTGAAAAAATAATGTTTAAAAATCTTACACCACCATACTTCATAATTTGATCGATATTCATTAATCATATACTATGTACCCTATTTTTTTTATTTAATCAAAAGTATAAAAAAGCGAAATATAAGAAAAAATAAATAAATCAATGCTCAGTTTTCGAGCAGCCCAGTCTCTAAGATCCCAGCCGATAAAATTACTTGTCTTTAAATATATTAAACATTATAATACAAAATTTAAATATCACTTTCTCTTTCAGTTTTGCACGACTTCGATAATATAGAAAGCGATTGTTTTTAACAGAAGCAATAATGAAAATAGAAGATTGAAATTATTTAATGAAAAAATGATCTCGAAATTTGCAAAACGTGTTTTTAAAAGATACAATACAAAACAAGTAAAAATTATTATTAAAAAAACAAAATACCCGACTGCACACTAAAAAAAGAGTGATTGAAATGAATCTAATGATACCGCATACATATTTTTTTAAAGGGAAATTTAGAAAAAATATTATTATGTCTTTATCCCGTGGGACTTTTAGGATAAAATGTATCCTATGACACTCCCGTAATCAAGACAAATCTAACGATACCTCATACATCAAAATCCATCAAGCCGTTTAGGCTACAGGTGGTCACAAAGGAAAAGACATACATACATACTTACATACACTCGAAAAACATTACCCTCCTTCTTTGGCAGTCGGGTAATAAGATACCTAAATAATGTGTTTTAATTTCATTGAACATATTCATATACCTACAAATAATGATTACCTCTTGTCTTGTTTATAAACTAACAAAAAACTGAATTACCTATATAAACAAGTCCCTCTGTGGAGTGTAGCTGATATTAAAATTAAATGTTAGGTAGGTAGTTCGTTATGTAAAACCTCGAAATAATAGCTAGTTTATCGTTATTTTTTCTTATCTAGTTACATTAAATTGACTTTGTTGATTTTTATTTGAAGTTGTTTTCTCAATATTTCTAGTCCCTTAGGTATTTTGTAATTTAGCTGCAAGCCAACAATTTAAATAGTAGTTAGGACCATTAATATTAATTAGTTAAAATCTTAAAATTTTCATTTATTCATTCATCAGTGTTTTTTTTTAATTCTATCATTTTATAATCCTCGTATAGTGCCTTTTTTAATTTATGTACTTACTGAATTAGGTGTTAGGAAGTTATACCTACGTTTATTATAAATAAATATATATGTAGTTATTTATATCAGTTCCATCTGTCGGTTTGCAATGATTAATTTGTTAAGTTCTTCATACACTGTGTTTATTGAATCGAACATGTGAAAAATGATTTTAGTAGTTCATTTCTATGTGTTTCTATGGCATACTTAGATCATTAAGTAAATGGCATAAGAAAAAGCTAATTTTAAGTAGGTAATAAGTACTAAACATTGTCTTGTGTAGTAGATGATAAGCAATTTATCTTATCAATTTATTTTCAATAATAAAACAGCTATCTACATAGATTAATTACATATTATATAAAAATATAGTTTCATAAAATCAATAATAATTATTATTTTTGAATTGCGAATAAAACAACAATAATTGAAACTAAAAGGTTTTATTAACATGATTATATTATTAACATGACTATATTATTCAACTAATGGTAACAGTAATACATTTTTTCATTTTTAAAGAAAATCTATAGGTATAAATTTATACAAAAAACGAATAACATACAACTAAAATAAAATCTATACATAAAAAAAACGTAGGAAAATACACTTGAATATTTTTGGGTGCGATTTACAAAATAATAATCGAAGCAAAAAATATGCTACCCCGGGCTAGACGTAAACAGTAGTGCATGGATAAACTTAAAATTTTGAATAGATATTATAAAAACAGGTCGGATCAACATATTAAAGGCTAAACATATAACATCTTGCTAAGACCAATAGGAGCGTAACAATGCGGATTAAGCCACGGAGCACGATGGTGGTCTGTTTCGTGCTTTCACGTGTTTCTTCTTAGTGACGCTGCTTTGAGCACCTGGCGCGTCTGGCTGAAAATGTTTAAAATATGAATAGGTACCTATTTTTGTTATCCTTTTTCACATGCATGAGTATGAGTACCAATCAAAAATCAAGAATAGTCCATAATAAAGATTACATTGAAATTCAATTTATGAATAGATATAATGAATTCTTGAAAGTCACAACTTTGGTTTTTAACAGCGATGTTTATTACAAGACTTATTGTTTGTGACGAGAGTTTTATAGTTAGAAATTAAAGATTTTAATGTATTTTACAACAAATATAGTTAATAGTATAAATTTATAAAAAAAAATATATTTTGTTCTAATAGTAACAGAGGTTGCATTGAGGAAACCATTTTTTATCAATACTTTTGTTTGATCGTTTCATAAACAAAAATTAGGCCAAAAATATAATTAACATACTTAACTGGTGATTCCATTTTGTACTGATACAAAGCCTGTTTTATATATGTACAATATTTTGACTTCAATTATTCCTTTTATTGGTTGTGTCATTCCTCCTCCTGATGAAACTGTCTTTATGTTATAGAGTAATTTGTGGCATTTCTGAAAAAAAAATCCACATTTAATGAAAACCTTCAATTTGTCAAAACTAAATCAAATAATTGGGACCACCACATTGCAGGCAGATTTCAAATAAAAAAAAGAATTCTCAAAATCGGTTTTCCCAGTGAAAAATTATGATGTAACAAAGCGAAAAAGAGAATAAGTCCAATTTCGAAGTCGATTAAAATGTAAATTTAATCATGATGTGTTATTATTTATTATATTTATGCAGTTTAAATGTTTCACAAACAGGAATTAGGTCAATAAATATATTATGTACTTAACTTGATATTTTTTCTCATCAAAATTCTTCATCAAAACTTTATATGTACCTAATATGTAAAATATTTTGCCCTCAAGTCCTTTTATTGGTAAAATAAGTAGTATCTTTCTTCCTATGGATGAAACTGGTCTTTTATATTTTCCTATTTCTACTGGGAATCAATTGTGGCGTTTCTGAAAAAAAAAACATTTATAAAATATTTGATTATCCTCATTTTTTATCACTGGCAATCATTTTAAACGTTTTAATACACTTTTTTAAATTTATTGAGAGTTTTGCATGCATACTTTTGTTATCTAAACTTAATCAAGATGTTATGTTTTTTTAATGCTCCTTTTTAGACAAACAGCAATTATGCCAAACAAATATAATATACTTAACTTGTGATTTAATGTTGTCATATTAAACCTATTATTTTGTGTTGTTTGTCCGTCTTCTGCGATCTGGAAAATATGAAATATATAAGTTGTATCATAAATTTAGAAAGATAATAAGAAGATTATAAAAGATAATATAAACCTATGACAAATATCCGCAAAAAGGAACACTGTTTTCAATTTTTTTGACTGGCAGCGAGGTGTTTCACATCATACTGAGCAAATTATATCTGAAACTTTCTGTATTAATGCAAAACTACCACCTCCTCCTTTATCCAGGCTTGGGACTGGCTGCGATGAGGTAGAATAAAATAATCTTATAAAATTTATTCTATTCACCCTCAAACACAGGCGGAGTTACCTAACTACCGTCTAAGTACTCGATATACACTAATTACTACTATTATACTTAACTATAAAAGAAATAAAAATTGTAAAGTGTGTTATGATTGACACGTGTTTAAGTAAAGCGTTATGCGTGTAATAAAATAAAATTAAATAAATATAACCATGATTCTATCAAAAATACATACTTAGGTATACACGTAAATAAAATGTATGAATAAAATATCTACATTCTACATCAATAATTTACACGATCTAAATTAATTTACTCTAGTTTACTCTAGTCTATATACCTATAAACTAAACTTAATTGATTTTATGTACACAAAAATATAGTTTGTGTTGTGCATGTAAGTTTATGTTAAAAAACAAAATTGATTGATCTATATAGAAAATTGAAGCATAGCGAGACAAAATATTTAAATATTACTGTAAAATGCGCTCAGCAAATGTAAAAGTACGATATTAGAAGTAATGATGTAGCGCGTTGTACTGTAAATATACGTCGGACGTGATGCAATTTATAAAAATGAAATGATAGCCCTTCGAATATAGAATAACGATGGATCATGAAAGACGATAGCGGGCGCTTTTAGTCCAACGGAAGGAATGGATCCGCGGACGGTACCGGGCCGGTGTCGGGCGGAGCTGCGCGCGAGCGGCCTCGCTCGGCGGCGAGACGTGGCCGGGCCGGCGGCGCGCCGCGGCGGGCGCAGGAGCGACTCTGTCGCAGAGGTGAGTGCGGTGCCCTAAGTCGCTTTGCATTGGCACTGCGTCGCGCCTGCAGTGATGGTGGTGGCTAGATGTAGACAGTGTCGAAACAATAGAATATTACGATTGATAATGCGGGGCGTTTCTCTCAAGTTGTATGTATTAATATTTATATTACATCTCATATAATGTCATAATTGTGCTAACCTAACCAAAATATTTGCGTATTTGAAAAAAAATGGACAGATCACGGATACACAAAATAAAAACAATTTTATGTTCCTATAAATAATTGTTATTTATTCTAAGTATCAAATTTGATAAATGTTGAGTGAATTTTATCACTATCATGTAAACAAAATTTAAATGGATATGATTATTAATATTATTTTATTAATATACCGTGAAATATTCACAAAACGAAAGATGTCGTTTACTTTAAAAGTCAAAGCAGTATCATGAAAGGTCGGGAACCTTCAGAGGCTGGGAAATGTTACCCAGGCATTTTTTTTTCTCTTTTTCATATAAATCGCATTTTACTTTTCTTAAAAGCTGGTACATCTCAGTAAAATGAGCATTCTTTCGATTTCTTTTGCTGCAAAGATTTCGTAGTGGGATTATGTTGTAGGCAATAAAAAGACAAAAGCGAAACAGAATATCGTTCATTGACAATTAAATAAAAATAATCATATTTTTACATTTAAGTTGTGCTTAAAATTCAGTGATTTAACTTTATTTACCATGGTTATTTCCGGGATACCAAATTAGGTTTATTTTTCCGAAATTAACCGAATAGAAATAATATTTATTAACTATCAAATTATGTGGTAATATAAAATGTGCTAACCCTAAGCTTCTTTTGATGCTGAGCAATGTTGTAAAATATAGATCGCTACATTATTAGGTAATTTTGCCCACCATTGTAACTTTTGTTTAAAACAACCTTCAGTGGTAGTTATAATATTTCAAACGTTATTTAATAACATATTATGAGTAAAAGTAACCTGTGTTTTCGCCATCATGCACAAACTATCAACTTGAATTTTCACCATTTTTGCCCGCGAAATCACACATGATATTCGACGAGTTACAACAAGTTGCTAATTTAAGTTAGCGACACATACGGCAGTGTTGTCAGACATAGAACCTATTTTACACCAAATACTTTGAATGTTGCGGTATTTTTGCAATTTAAAAATTTACTTATGAATTGATCTTCGGGCAAAGATATCCTTGGTAAAAAAATCACAATAAGACACTATGCATTTTCGAAGTAATTATGATATTGATTAATTGTTTTTGATAATGTAGTTTTTTTTTGCCTTGGAAAATATTCAAGAATATGGTTATCATACTAACAAAAGATGTTTTCAACTCTTAGAGTATTTCATACATTTTACATTGTCTTACTAAAATATTGTAAATAACAAAAACTTATAGGTGATACGTAAACATAAATGTTCTACTTATGTATCTAGTAAAAACAAAAAATATATTTTATAGATATATTATATATGCATGTGAAAAAAGCAATTGATTGTAGTTAGTATAACAATTCTTCAGTTCTCGATTTAGGTTTGGAGTTTGTACGATAACCGTACTTACTACATAGTCACTTTAATTATTTTAAGCAAGCAAGCAATGAAATGTTTCAAATTACAAAATAAATAACCAGTCGACCAGCTGTATTCCAACATTAGGTACATTAAGATAAAATGTATTTTACATAATGATAGTATGTACTTTATATACAATGAGTTCTTAATATTACAGGTTAACGTTGACTTTTTTTAAATTACATAATATAGTATAAACTATAACGTATTAAGAAGAATTTAGAGAAGATATAAAGAAGAGAAAGAAGAATAGGCACAGTGGTGTAATTAAATAACACGAAACGAAAAGGGCGAGTTACATAAGAAGGTATAGCGAAAAAATAGAAGAGTTGCCTGATACTTTAATTCAATAAAGTTTCTCTCGAAGAAGAGAAGGCAGAGTAAAAGTAAGGAAGAAAGTTTTTATTTTTGCAATACGAATTACAATATTATAACTTTAATTTATTGTAAAATAACTGTTGACAACGTAACGTGTATGTTAATATTTTTATTTCATAATTACATAATAATCGACAACCAACATTTGTTTTAAACTTTAGTTCCATTTAAAACGAGATAAAAGAATAAAATTATACGAATACATTTTTTATACTTAATTATAAAATAAATCTTGATCTTGCTTGATTGAGGTGATTCAAAATACTGGAATTACTAATTATACGCTATTCACATACAATATATCGAACTATTCCACCATACTTCAATACTGAATACAGTTAAGTATTTTTATGTAAATTAAAATTCATTAACTCCACTCGCTTGCAGGATCCGTGCGATCAACCCCACCGGGTGAGACCCTTTTGGGAAGCCCAGCGAGTGCGATCAGCAACCGGATAGAATTCATGTTCTTGTTTGGATGTCGTTTCAGAAAATATTATCATACAAATCAATCATAAAAGCATAGCCTTCAGTGTTGTATTTGATGTCGTTAATATTAGGATTTTAGTTTCATGTTCGTTCGGTTATAATTTGCACTTCAGTTTAGTTCCAAAACTTTGTGACCTCACATACGACGGTAACTGGATCATAATGCCATTTTTTTTAATTACATATATTATATTTACCTTGAACTTTCACTGTGATAGTCAATTTTCTTATGTTTTGATTACAATGGCTTTTATCAAGGATTTTGTCCACTTACGACGTTTCCTTTGGTGAACAGAAAATTTCTTTTGTCAGCTTCGAGACATTTTTGGAGTGAGAAAAAGTCATCATGTCACTCATGTTTGTTTGGCTATTGCGTCTGACCAATGTTTTCATTGCTTTCTATAATAGTAAAATGGCTATTTTAATTAGATAACGTATGTAATTCCAGTATTTGTTTCTTGTTTCGTTGATGCGGCAAATATATTCTTGATGTTCTATCATTATTATTTTTTCGTTTTTTTTTTTTGTTATTTTTTTTTGTTTTTGTTCTTTTTTGTGTGTGTGTTTTTTTTGTCTTTTTTGTATATTTCTTTTTTTCTGATATTTTTTTTTGTTTTTGTTCTTTATGTGTTTTTTTTTGTGTTTTTTTTTGTATATTTCTTTTTTTCTGATATTTTTTATGTATTTTTTTTGGTAGCTATTAAACAATTTGCTGTTTTAAATAGAATAATTAAAAATATATTTTAATTTATGCAAATCAAAGGCATACGAAATAATCTAAGAAGTGAAACTGCCACCCTTTATATTATTTACGTTAGTAACAAATGCTTGAATTTATTCGATGTGATGAATAACCATATTCTTGTTACAATATTTTTTACATAAAATACTCGTAAATGCATATGCATGCTTTTTGCGCAGGTGTGATTATTATAATACATAATCTGTTATCAAAGTTTCAATTTATGAGGATTCGGGTATAATTTACAATTTAAGTACTGAAAATGTTGTATATTATTATACCCAATCATAAGCTTTGCTTTGAATAGAAAAGAGGAGACAAGATGTACTCCTAATGTTTTATGGTGCTGAATTTATATTTCGATACTTATAATAAAATAATGTTGATGATTGTTCCTTTATCTCCTCGAGAAGCATAGGGCTTCAGTATATAGTTCATTCAGTAGATAAATAATAAATTAATAGTAATAAAATATTCATAGATAAATTAATAAAGTGGTTGGGTACTGAAAATGTGATGATTGGCGTACAATGGGTCATCAGCTTTGCTTTGAAGAACACTTCAAGCAAAGAGAGACGAGATGTGCTACCAATGCTTTATGGCAACGAGTTTGTATTTTGATAAATAATAATACTAATAAAATATTCATAGATATGTAGAGGGGTTGTGAACTCAAAGACTATTCGGATCGTAATAATTTTATTTTGCACACAATATCCGTATTTATACAAAAGTCGACCAAAAACAAAACCAATCAGAATTCTAATGTTGAAATTGAAATTTAGAATGCGCTCTGATTATGAAAAAGAATGCGCCGGCCTGTACACAATATGATATATATAAACTCTATGCATGTCTCCCATAGTGTCCCCCCTCAAGCGAAGCGAACATTTTTCTTGACAACGCGTCCACTTCTTGTAGTGTAGGGACGTGCCTTGTCCGTGTTGTAGTCTGTAGCAGGCACTGACGACGTAGCACTCGTAGGTGTAGGTGTAGATGCTACTGCTGTGCTTGCCATACCTTCAACCTCTTCGTTTAATATGTATGCAGGCTTGAGTCTGTCAATTGATACTACTGTAGTCCGAAGTGGTAACTGTATTTGGTAGTACTTGTCGTAGCGCTTCAGCACTTCATAAGGGCCGTCATACGGCGGAGTGGTATGGTGCTCGAACTGTATCGTTCCGTATGAATACATGAGTACACGTAGACAAATCCTTGTAAATAAATGTTGCTCGATTTGCGGGGGATCGTTTAGTCGGTGTGAGTATAGCCATAGTTTCTGTCAGGCGTTTCACGTAGTCAGCGTCTTCAATACCCGTCCGTGTAGGCACGAAGAAATCGGAGGGCATGCGCAGTGTAGTGCCGTAGGTCATCATAGCTGGACTCAAGTTGTTATCTTCTCTTATAGCTGTGCGTAAACCCAGCAGTACTGTCGGTAGTTCGTCTGTCCATTGACAAGTACTGCCGCGAGCTATGAGCGCGGCTTTCATAGTGCGATGCCATCGTTCGATTTGCCCATTTGCTTGAGGGTGAAATACCGTCGTGCGTATTCTTGTAACCCCAAATCTTTTCATGAGTGCCTTAAATAAAGCAGATTCAAATTGTCGACCTTGATCGGTAGATATGCGTAGCGGGCAGCCGAAGCGTGCAATCCAGTTCTCGTACAATGCTTTCGCGACGACTTCGGCAGTTATTTCTTGAATTGGAACTGCTTCAGGCCATTTTGTAAGACGATCAATGATGGTAACACAGTATCGGTAATCTCTTGAGAGTCGTAGTGGACCGACTATATCTATGTGTATGTGTTCGAAGCGTTGCGAAGGCGGGAACTCTGCTAAAGGAGTGACGACGTGCCGGTGAACTTTTGCTCGTTGACAGCTGATACAAGACTTGGCCCATAACGTAGCGTCTTTATTCATAGCTGGCCAGAAAAACTTCGATGTTATTAGTTTCCGAGTAGCTCTAATACCAGGGTGGCATAGTCCGTGTTGAGCGTTAAATGCCATATAACGGTATGCCTTCGGTAGAAAGGGACGGGGCGATGCGCTTGATAGCTCGCACGTGATTGGTCGATCGAGTCCGGGTAGCGTGACTTCACCGAATGTTAAATTTGTTTGAGTTTTTAACTTTCTGAGCTCTTCGTCGTTACTTTGGTCGATGGCTAACTGCTTGTAGTCGATTACATTAGGGCATTGGATCTCTTCGATGCGTGACAACGCGTCGGCGACTGTGTTCTCTTCTCCTTTGATGTACTTGATACTCGAACAGAATTGACTTATGTAATACAGCCGCGTATATTGCTAATAATTCGCGAAAATACACGCTGTAGCGACATTGCGTAGCATTCATTGCTTTAGAGAAAAAGGCTAGCGGTTTCCATCAATCTTTTGTTGAAGTACAGCGCCGAGACTATGATCCGAGGCGTCAGTCATGATGGCAAGGGAGCAGCCAGGAATGGGAAAACATAATGTTGTCGCTTCTGTGATGCTTTGTCGGCATTTCTCAAAAGCTTCAATTGCTGCAGTAGTCCATTCGATAGGCGTTTTGTCATTCTTCTTTTTGTTATGTAGATACTTGTTTAATTCATTTTGTAGATGTGCTTGGTTCGGTAGGCAGTCTCTGTAAAAGATGGTAGCAACCTGGACTGGATGTAGACGGGGGCCAGCTCGCAGTGCTTTTCTTCATGATGTAGTTAGTCTTTTTCTTCCATGTTTTCTTTTTGCTCCGTCGGAGGTCACCAACTATAGAGGGGTTGTGAACTCAAAGACTATTCGGATCGTAATAATTTTATTATGCACACAATATCCGTATTTATCACGTATTTATACAAAAATCGACCAAAAACAAAACCAATCAGAATTCTAATGTTGAAATTGAAATTTAGAATGCGCTCTGATTATGAAAAAGAATGCGCCGGCCTGTACACAATATGATATATATAAACTCTATGCATGTCTCCCATTGATAAATTAATAAAGTGATTGGGTACTGAAAATGCGATGATTGGCATACAATGGGTCATCAGCTTTGCTTTGAAGAACACTTCAAGCAAAGAGAGACAAGATGTGCTACCAATGCTTTATGGTATCGAGTTTGTATTTTGATAAATAATAAATTAATACTAAAAAAAATATTCATAGGTAAATTAATATAGTGGTTGGGTACTGAAAATGTGATGATTGGCGTACAATGGGTCATCAGCTTTGCTTTGAAGAACACTTCAAGCAAAGAGAGACAAGATGTGCTACCAATGCTTTATGGCATCGAGTTTGTATTTTGATAAATAATAAATTAATACTAATAAAATATTCATAGATAAATTAATAAAGTGATTGGGTACTGAAAATGCGATGATTGGCGTACAATGGGTCATCAGCTTTGCTTTGAAGAACACTTCAAGCAAAGAGAGACAAGATGTGCTACCAATGCTTTATGGTATCGAGTTTGTATTTTGATAAATAATAAATTAATACTAAAAAAAATATTCATAGGTAAATTAATATAGTGGTTGCCGGTTGGGTACTGAAAATGTGATGATTGGCGTACAATGGGTCATCAGCTTTGCTTTGAAGAACACTTCAAGCAAAGAGAGACAAGATGTGCTACCAATGCTTTATGGCATCGAGTTTGTATTTTGATAAATAATAAATTAATACTAATAAAATATTCATAGATAAATTAATAAAGTGGTTGGGTACTGAAAATGTGATGATTGGCGTACAATGGGTCATCAGCTTTGCTTTGAAGAACACTTCAAGCAAAGAGAGACGAGATGTGCTACCAATGCTTTATGGCATCGAGATTGTATTTTGATAAATAATAATACTAAAAAAATATTCATAGGTAAATTAATATAGTGGTTGGGTAATGAAAATTTGATCATTGGCGTACAATGGGTCATCAGCTTTGCTTTGAAGAACACTTCATGCAAATTTTTAAATTGCTAAAATACCTTCATACTCTGGCAACATTCAAAGTATTTAGTGTAAAATAGTTGGTTAATTTGTTTGTCAACACTGCCTATTGTGTGTGTCGCTAATTTAAATCAGCAACTTGTTGTAACTCATTGAATATCATGTGTCATTTCGCGGAAAAAAAAAATGGTGAAAATTCAAGTTGATAGTTTGTGCATGATGGCGAAAACACAGGTTACTTTTACTCATAATATGTTATTAAATAACGTTTGAAATATTATAACTACCACTGAAGGTTGTTTTAAACAAAAGTTACAGTGGTGGGCAAAATTACCTAATAATGTAGCGATCTATATTTTACAACATTGCTCAGCATCAAAAGAAGCTTAGGGTTAGCACATTTTATATTACCACATAATTTGATAGTTAATAACTTAGATTACAAAATAAAGTACAGATGGAGCATGACAACCGCCCGTCGCCCTTGTCAAAGAAAATACGAAATCAAAAACAAATACGTCGCTGCACCAGTGCTATAGCGCATATAGTGTCATGCAATACGTCAAAAAGGGTTTGCAATTTTAGTATAAAAATGCCGTCTTGTGATAATAAAACGGTGTAAAATTTGTTCCCGAAAACAAAAAAAAAGATAAAACATCGTTTCACAGGTTTTCTGTAGATTATTTGGCTGATTTATTTATTTAATACGAATAATAATTTTACAGATATGAAGGAATACAAAACTTCAACGTATGTTGCCAGTATTTTGAAAATGAATTTGCCATTTTTATTGGTAAAACGGTAAAATGGTTAAAAGATCTTCAGGGTAATGCTGTTGGATTTTTCGATCGTGAATGTGATTATTTGTATAGTGCACTAAAGGTTCATGATAATTATAAGATTATTTTAATAAGCATAATACATTATTTTGTTACTTTTACAAAGCTTAAAAACGTCATAGTCGTTTTCGCTAGCGATTCAATGATGGATATGATGAAAATAAAATGTCCCGTATTCTCGACTAAAAACTACCGCTATTCGTATTCATATATTATGAAAAATAAAAAATAATATAATTATTATAGTTAATATTGAAACTTTTTTTATGTAATTTATTTAATAAAAAATTGAATACAATTATTTTGTCCATATATAACTTTATAGGCAGGTACTTTATGTAATAAAAGAATTTAAATAAAAATTAAAACTTGACTTCTCATTTATGTATATAGCCTACGTCACTACCGCCACTAACATAATAATTCAGATGATTGCAATGAAACCTCACAACTCAAAATCGGTCCAACGGTTTATACTGCAGGGCGTGTCAAAGAAATATTATACATACACTCGAAAAACATAATCCTCTTTTTTCCGTAGTCGGGGAAAAATTTGGGAAATTTTTCAATATCTGGCAACATTACACGCACATAGAAGCACCGTGTACGTACAGTGTACAGTTTATTGAAAATGACGATAAATTATTCGAATTAGTTCGGCAACGCTCCATCTGTCTTTTATTTTGTAATCTAAGGTTAATAAATATTATTTCTATTCGGTTAATTTCGGAAAAATAAACCTAATTTGGTATCCCGGAAATAACCATGGTAAATAAAGTTAAATCACTGAATTTTAAGCACAACTTAAATGTAAAAATATGATTATTTTTATTTAATTGTCAATGAACAATATTCTGTTTTGCTTTTTTTGTCTTTTTATTGCCTACAACATAATCCCACTACGAAATCTTTGCAGCAAAAGAAATCGAAAGAATGCTCATTTTACTGAGGTGTACCAGCTTTTTGGAAAAGTAAAACGCGATTTATATGAAAAAGAGAAAAAAATGCCTGGGTAACATTTCCCAGCCTCTGAAGGTTCCCGACCTTTCGTGATACTGCTTTGACTTTTAAAGTAAATAACATTTTTCGTTTTGTGAATATTTCACGGTATATTAATAAAATAATATTAATAAACATATCCATTTAAATTTTGTTTACATGATAGTGATAAAATTCACTTATCTTACAATTCATTTATCAAATTTGATACTTAGAATAAATAACAATTATTTATAGGAACATAAAATTGTTTTTATTTTGTGTATCCGTGATCTGTCCATTTTTTTTCAAATACGCAAATATTTTGGTTAGGTTAGCACAATTATGACATATTATATGAGATGTAATATAAATATTAATACATACAATTTGAGAGAAACGCCCCGCATTATCAATCGTAATATTCTATTGTTTCGACACTGTCTACATCTAGTCACCGCCATCACTGCAGGCGCGATGCAGCGCCAATGCAAAGCGACTTAGGGCACCGCACTCACCTCTGCGACAGAGTCGCTCCTGCGCCTCCCACGGCCGGCCGCCGGCTCCGGAACTCACGACCTACCGCCTTGCAGAGGACTCTCGACACGCATTTCCACCTGTCACCGAGCCGATAAGGTCCAATCAAATCCATTTAAATTCCTATGAACCAAGCAACTGCTATGACTTACATATCCATGGCATTATTAAATATAAGAAAAGTTCAGTCAATTTTATAAATTACTGTCACCGCCACTGACATATAAATACTCGACAATGCGCATACAACCTTAAAACCAATAACAAACTTATACATTCGCTCTCGCATTTTACTTTAATACAAATAATTTGTTACACAGTGTTTCAACTTTAACGTAGAATCAATTCGTTTTTAAATGTTAGCGTCATGATGATAAGAGTTCATAAAAAAATACGCACAATGTAAACGTTGGCAACATGATTTAATTTTAATAATTGATTTCTGATATAGAACGGAGGTGAACAATTTCATTCCAGGAAGCCGAGTGTGTAATGCTTGCAAGTGTAACTCGTCAATCTACCAAGCAAAATGAATAGTGTAATGCATGGTGGGAAATCCCTAAAGTAACTGTGGAATGACGACGTTATTCACGTAAGGTTTACCGTCGATTAATTTTTCCCTATGTACAAGAAGCATTAAATCGTTCCTATCCCGTACGCGACCTAATGCCACGTACAACTGTCCGTGACTAAAGACGTCCGATCTTAAATCTATGCCAACCTTATTAATGGTTTGGCCTTGACTCTTGTGAATCGTCATTGCATAACACACCTGAAGGGGAAATTGCAATCGACACATTTCTATTGGACTATTATGATCAATGGGGGCTTTAAACATGATTCGCGGTATAAAAAACAATTCGGCTATTCCCGGTTTGCGAACTGTTATCAATCGAGGTGAAGTCGCTACGATTATAACTTTAGTACCATTAACTAAATGATCTGAAAAACTAAGGTTACGAATTATTATACAAATACATCCTACTTTTAATGTGAGATCGTGTTCTGGTATACCTTTAGGGTGCATACTATTCAACACGTCCACGCCTAAATACAATTCGTCAGTGTCATCCGTAGCCGTTTTATCTACTGAATAGAAATGTAAAAGGTCGCCTGGCAAACGGTCTAATACAGTCCTATTTATTTCTCTAATATTTGAATTGTGAGTGGAAAGAATGGCCCTACCTATACAAACTTCTGGCTCGTTTTCTAAAAGGAAATCCGAAAAAACAAAATTAATTAACTCATTTAAATCAGTAGTAAATGATAAAAGTGAAAGGTCTATTAAATTTTGACAAGATCTACCGACCTTTACCGAATGTAAAGGCAAATTATTTGAACCTATTTGAAGTAAAAAATCTGAAAAAACACTATCTTCACTACACCTCTGAGGTGTAGTTAGTGAAAACGTCTTTAAACTCTGCCATAAGGGCGATGATTTTACTGACGCATTAAATATATCTGAATGACACTTGGCGTTGGTAACTACGGGCGGAATCTGACGAAAATCTCCAGCAAAAATGATAACCTTTCCCCCAAAACTTTTATTAGACTTTGTCAAGTCTTGCAAAGACCTATCTAACAAATGAATGAGGTACTTGTGTACCATAGGCGCTTCGTCGTAAATAATTAAATCGGAGTGTAGTATAAGTTCAGCTCTCTGGGTTCCGTTTGTTACATACCAATAGCCTAAATCGTCAATAGCGCTTAACGGATACTTAAACATACTGTGCGCAGTCATACCGCCGTCATAGTTCTGCGCGGCAATACCTGAACTCGCTGTGCACAAAACTACACCGTTGAGTACGCCCCTCACGTACGCTGCTATCGTATTTAATAGCAACGTTTTACCAGTGCCTGCCGGACCGTCTATATAAATAGCACTTTCGTTACTATTGCGAAAACCGTGATCAGTGAGCAAATTTTGCACATATTCGAACACTTGCCGCTGGTCATGAGACAGCTTGGGCGTCCAAACATCCACAAATTCGCGTAACCCGTCTGCATCGTGTAGAGCCTTCTCACGACCTAGTTCGGTGGTGTCATCGTGCGCGTTAGGCAAACCTTGCTCTAACAAACACGAACCATGTTTTCGCAATAGACGGTCAATTTGAACCAAGGCCTGGGTGTACGCTCTATCCGGATCGTTATTTACGCGGTTAAGTATGTCTTCAGCTAGCTCATTTTTAAATTTTTCCCACAGTGTCGCTACTGCTACCCCGTTAACAGCCAATAATACGAAAAAGTTACGCAGGCGTGGTCCGGTCAAAAAACATGAAGCTTCCTGCATAGCTATCTCGTATTCGGCTTCATCGTTAGCGATACCAACGGCTTTAGCGGCCTCCTGGAATGTGTTACAATTTGGACCACCCAAGTTATAAAGATCCCTGTAACTACGACAGGGGTGTGAAGCTAACAGTAATCTTAAATAAAATTGTTCACCTCTGTTGGGCGCGACCCAAAATAAACGCGTCACTATTTCTCCCCTCTGTCTTTTTGTCAAAAATTTTCCGTTATTCATTTCGTAAATAATTGTATTTTTTGTTGAGGGGCGGCTGGAATGAACTATGTACCTCTCGTAAAAATCTAAATATGTTAACCTATCAAATTCTTCACCGAGGGGACGATTAAAATACGTGATGAGATCCGAATTTGAATTTTGAACAGCACGCGATTCATTTCCCGCCTTAAAAAAAATAGACTGATGATTTTCTAAATGAACATCTAACATCTTTACAGTGGGCTCACGTCCCGTAACGTCAAACTCAAAAACTCTCCAAGCAGCCTCACCAGAACCGATGTATCGTTTTGTGACGTACTGTTCTATTTCGTTATTTTTTAGTTCTTCTGGAACAATAGCGACTCGAGCCTCGTCTGGACCTTTAGTCATATATTTAAAGAGATATTTAACGACTGTTCGAGTGGAAACTGATTCTAAATTTAAATGGCAATCGTATCTAAGAAGAAGTGCAGCGTTGTATGGTACTATCCACAAATCACTAATTTCTACATCCCTCCCTCTGTATTTAATGGTGGCTGTATTTTTACTGTTACGCTTTAAGTTAATAAACCCTTTATCATTACAATATGTGACTTCTGTCTCTGGTTTTGGGAAATAGCTTGTACATTTTTTTTTTTCACTATCCCAACATTTTAAATCTGTCCTATGCGGCGGACCGCATGGACCATGTACCATGTAATCTAAAACAGCTTTTCTTAATTTTCCATCAACTTCTGAAGCGTCAGGAATATCTGCTCTAATAAATTTATCCACATCAGTACCGTGAACGGGGCCACCACCCTCGACTGCAAAACAGATATGAGCGTGTGGTAATCCCCGTTTTTGGAACTCTATTACATATAAAATATAAACAATTTTACCAAACCAAACCCCTGTGCGAAGATCCCTCAAAAGTTGTTGTAATTTAATGTTAAAAACTCTAGCACAAATTGAAGGCGTATTATGATGGCCTGTTGTTGAATTTTGTATTTCAGGCCATTTGGGATTGCAAGTTAAAGTTAAAAGAAAAGATGGCAATCCTAATCTGTTAACAACTGCCATAGCATCCATATACTTTTGCTTCATATATCTAGGCCCCCCCGTGTAACTACTTGGCAAATAAACTCTACCAGGCACAACCCCACCCTCTCCTCGAATAGTCTCATCTACACTGATCTGCTGTAAAACTGACTCTACTTCTCTTAATGGAGCGGAACGGAGAGCATTATCCGTGTTACCTTTTTGGATGTTATACAGGTAACGAAGTCTTTCTTCTAAAATCCTACATTGCATATCAACTAACCACTCTTCGGACAAACGATTAAAATCGTTGAAACGGGATTCGCTCAGAAGGAGACATCTAACATATTTGTTTTGGGTTAGTTTTGCTCCATTATTGTCCGTTTTGTTAGGAAACCATCCAGGGTTACCGTGCGGATACAATAATGGATATTGAAAAGTTTCATATAAGGGATGCATTATATCTACTGTGTGAGGCTTTTTGTCACCAATTTTCCAGATTGCAATGGCGCGCGGTATGTAGCGCTCCTGCTCATTGCTTATAATGGCAGCAATCTCGTTGCCCAACGGCATATCACCGAGAATGTTACCATGTGTGCGTCGTGTGGTGTGCTCAAAAATGAGGTGTGCGTGGTCGGATGGTTCTTGGCTCAGCCGCTTGAAGCACTCTATATAAGGGTTGTGATTATGCAAGAAATTTGTAATCGATCGAATGACAGTTAAATCTAAATTTGAATTTGTAGCGAGGCTCTCTCGCTCACTGTTATCATAGATGTAAAGTCCAGCCGGGTTAGTAGTTTCTGAGTACGCAAGATCAAAAACTCTGTGATAAACCCTACCTTGAATTTTTAAAAATGATATCCCCGTTGTCGGATGTTGAAATCCGTGTGTAACGCCTAAAGCACTAAAAGCAAATAAATTATTATAAGCCCTAGGTTTATTCAAGAAAGAAGGAAAGCTATAAAATGGTTCATTTAAAGGCGGGAAATTTTGAACGTTATAAGCGCCAGCCCCACAGCACCACTTGATACGATTCTTTTCCTCAAAGAACAATCTAGCATTACAGTGCCTACATAAAAACGCCTCCCTATCTAATAATGAAATATTCTTAAAACTATACAATTTGACGACAGTTAAGCCGTCGCCACTCTTTGTACCTATTAAATTGTTTGAATTCCGTAATTCAACGTCTACATTTCGATTAACTTGATTGTACTTATCTACAGCTTGCCTATTAACCTCTGGATTACTTTGACTAAACTTCTGACTGGCCTGCCTATGAACCTCGGGATTGCTCTCGTTATATTTTTGAACTGCCTGCCTATGAATCTCGGGATGTTTTTCATTATATTTTGTGACCGCTTTTAAATGAGAATTTGCATCTATAGATCGCCTACCTGGTCGTCCCCTCTTACGTCCTGCTTCTACTGAATTTACTGATGAACTATCCGAATCTACGTTTATATTGTTTTCTTTGTGTGCTTTAGATTTATTATATTTAACCGGTCTACCGCGTTTCCTACCTACATTACTAACATCGGGTAATTTTGTTATGCAGACAACGGGTGTCAGTGTTGTTAATTTAGGGTCGCGAATATTTTGAATTAAAACTTTTGGTTTTAGGGAATTTAATTTAGGGTCATATTTTGGGGGTATACCTTTATTAACTAAAACTATCGGTTTTAAATTAGACAATTTAGGGTCGTCTAAAATAACTAATTGATCGTCTACATTTACTAATTGATTGTCTACACTAACTAATTCATTAATAATATTTGCACTATGAAAATGATTTAAAATAATTTTATGAATTTGATATTGACTACCAAACGCCGGATTCCAAAACAAAAACTTTGCAAGAGTATCTAAATTATTGCACTGAAAGAGACGTGCGGCTCCTACCGAATACGAGTTATGGACGTATTTATTATTCGCGTCTACTTTATGGCTATTAAAGATAAAATATGTATTATTTGACCTCCAAAAAGATATCGTATTATTAGCGCCGGTGAAAAGGTAGCTATGTGTGGAGTCGTTGTGTGCAGTGTGAAATATTTTATTTTTTAGGATTAATTTTAATTGTAAAGTGTAAGTGGCTATGTCGCTGTCACATGTGGGAAACAGTCCGTTGTCGATCCAACTATCGCTGTCTGCCATCGATTTAATTTTAGCCAAATAGGTCCCTACACGTATATCAGAAGGCAATTCTTCAGGATATAAATGAGGATGATGATGCGCAACCCCAAGTGGTCTTACTTGAATATATAACATATCACCAAATTCTAAAATAGTGTCTATATTTTCCTGAGAAAATACGGCTCTATTTAGAATAGAAGAATAAATAGCCGCGCATGTTGCCATCGCGACACATTGTGCGTTGTTACCCTTAAACCGGGGATCGGCTTGATGCGTTGACCCTTTAATAATAATTTGACCGATTAAAATAATTATAAAAACAGAATGACATTTTATCAGGTCAGTAGAAACATATCTATAATTTTTAATTTGTTAAGCAAATTGAAATGTTCCAAACAAAAAATAATGCATTGTACCTATGATTATAAAATACAAATCCGTATTCAATATGTTACAGAAAATATACCTAATGAAATTACCATTCCATTTCTAAAATTTCGTAACACAAAAATATCAAGTTGATTAGATATCGGTTGAGATCCAAGATGTAAAAGGAGTCGAAACTACTCTAAAAAAAATACTAAACTCGCTACGAAATATGAATAAAATGTGGCGTCATTGTAGGTACTTACCTTACCCCGCAATCTATAAAAAAAAATATTCGCTACGATCTATGTACGTTTCAGTATAATATTATTATATTATATTGTACTCGTATAATCATAGATATCTTGAATTATTTGAAATGGTAATTTTAATCCTATCAAAACTATGCATGTACTTACGTAATATTATGATGTATTGGTAATTACTAATTATAAAATCTTAATAGTATATACATATAATTTATAATATGATACAACAAAGTCGTTCTTCCGTCTCCAATCACTACATACCTAGTATAAAACAAAGTCGCTTTCCCTGTCCCTATGTCCCTTTGTACGCTTAAATCTTTGAAACTACGCAACGGATTTTGATGCGGTTTTTTTTAATAGATAGAGTGATTCAAGAAGAAGGTTTATATGTATAATAACATCCATTAAATAGTGGAGAAGTACTGTTATTTTTGAGGTTTCTAATGACGTGATGTCGTAAAAAATTACATTTTTTCCGCTTACATTGCAAACGCAGGCTGAACCCTACGAGTTTTATCAAAATAATGTACTAAGTATTATACACATTGTCTACAGAAAAGTCAGCGATGGTATATTATGTCTATCTCTTATGGATAACCCACAATAACTTTTTTTTGTCATTTACTTTTTACGACAAATAATGGCTAATTTTCGATACGATTTTAACCAATACAGCATTAATCCTTAGCCAATTAAATACCTTGAATACATTGTTCATTTAATATAGATCTATATGGCCCTTTACATCGTATGATTTAAGTGAATATTATCGAAGATATTACATATTTAAAAATTGCGGGACGTAGGGTTTGCGGCGGTACCGGCCGGCCGCCCGGCTATCTATTTTATACCCGTGCGAAGCCGGAGCGGGCCGCTATGTTTCTATATACAACGTTCACAGTTTTTCTGTAGTGTATTTAGTATCAGCATTGCACCCGTGCGAAGCCGGGGCGGGTCGCTAGTATTATTATAAAACCTGGTTTATAATTTATTTATTTATTTCTTTATTCATCTTTGACTTACAGTACAAAACATACCAACACGCACAAAGATAACAATTATTACAAAGTTTGACTTAAAAATAAGGTACAATTAGAGACAAACGATACAATATTAACATTAAACAGGTCCACTTCAGATTTAGCACGTAAGAATTTATTTAACAAATTGAGTGCATGATGCGTGGGTGCACTCCAAGCGGCTCGCGTCCGGAGCAGGCTCTCCGCGAACAGCGGACGCGAGCGCCACTGCACGGAGCAGCTCGGTGCCCACACACCACAGGCCCCCAGTGCGACGGGATTGTCAATTTTGTTATTTAACAGCAGATAATAATGAACCATAAGCGCGCGCTCGCGTCGTAGCTCCAGTGTATCCATTCCAACCATCCCCGTTACGTACAAGGATGGATATAAGTAGGGATAATATCCATACATCTTGCGGAAAAGGCATCTTGAGAATTTGCGTTGGATTTTCTCTATCATTAACGTGTAAATTTTTTCATGTGGGCTCCACACGATAGCGTTATATTCGAGCTTACTACGTACAAATGCATAATAAAGGCTAATGATAACAGTTTTGTCATTAAAACGGGCAGTCTGCCTAAAAATAAAGCCAAGGGCTTTATATGCATTCTGGCAAAGATCAATTATGTGGTCATTAAAACTTAAGGTACGATCGAATAATACGCCTAAATCACGTATCGAATTCTCTCTAGCTACAATCTTATCCGAAACTTTATAGGGATAAAGATGTGGGGATTTACTCCTAGTAAAAGTCATTACTTTACATTTTGCCTCATTAAGATCTAAACGGTTGATTTTACTCCATTCACAGACGCTATTTATGTCGTTTTGTAATGCCTGACAATCCTCAATACTTCCTATAGCCAAGTATAATTTGAGATCGTCGGCAAACATAAGACACTGGGAAGAACTAATAACATCTGGAAGATCGTTGATCATTACCAGAAATTGAGTAGGACCGAGGGTACTGCCTTGACTGATACCAGAATTTATTGCATATGGATCTGAACGGTAACTACCAAGTTGTACAAATTGAAAACGATCCCGGAGGTAGTCTGCAAAATATTTTACCAGCCTAGGAGTGAAACCAATCATAGAAAATTTACGCAAAAGGACGTCATTATCTATGCGATCAAACGCTTTTTTAAAGTCGAAATAACTGACATCGATTTGTTTTTTCCGATCTAAGTTTATAGAAGCGTAGTCGACGAAATTTATTAAATTTGTTGATGTTGATCTACGGGCACGAAAACCGTGCTGACAATCCGATAATCGAGAACTTATTTGTTGTGAGACGTGATTATTTAAAATAATTTCAAGTAGCTTAGCAAAAGTAGATAGCACCGCGATAGGTCTATAGTTCTCAATGCTCACTTTGGAGCCACTCTTTGGAACTGGTGTAACACGCGAAGTTTTCCATACGGTAGGATACGTATCTGTTTGGAGTGACAAATTAAATATATAGTGAAGAGGTTCCATAAAAATTGATATACAGTCTTTAATAATGAACGGAGGTATATTATCCGGACCTGCTGCCGAATGCGGTTTAAGGCGCCGAATTGCAAGCTTTATATCAGATTTTGAAATGTAATCAATAGAAATACGTGATGATGCAACGCCGGATACAAGAGAAGCCTCCTTATAATCAAGTTTTGGTTTTTCATTTAAAAATACCGATTGAAAATATTTAGCGAATGCATTTGCGGCGTCAATACCACTTACTTTAACACCATCATAGTCGTATTCGATACGCAACTTACTAGATGACCGCTGCTCCTTTACAAATGCCCAGAATTTCTTGGGATCATCTTTAATATTGGCCTCAATTTTTTTTATATGGTTCTGATAAGCCTGATTGATAAGTATTTTTACTTTACTTCTATAGTATTTAAACATTTCAAAGTTATACTGTAGACCAAACTGCTTGTATTTTTTTAAATTAAAATATTTAATTTTTATATTATTTACAACTTCCGTAGTGAACCACGTCGGATAAGTATATCGTGAACTATTCATAGAATGTCTCTTTTTAGGGACGCATTTATCGAAACAATCAAATAATTGTGTGTAAAATCTATCTACGGCACTATTTACACTAGTACACGAATAAACATCAGCCCAACGCAATGTTTGAATACACGCATATAATTCATTATAATCTGCTTTACGGAAATTCCATTCATTTAATTTACTACCAGACCGTACAGATGAATCGTTTATATTGTAAGTCCTTAGATATGTTAATTTCACCAACAAAGACGGATGATAACTGTCAATGGGGACAAGTGGTGGTGTGTCACTACTTACCTGTAATTCCCTGCTACTGGCATTACTTAATACAAGGTCAAGAATTCCACCCATCTTATTCGTAATAGTATTATACTGATGCAACTTACTGAAGGAAATCATATTATTATATTTACAAATAACATTTTTAGATGCTGAATTTAAGTTAAAATCGCCAAATATTACAATTTTATATGATGAGAAACGTGTACTTAGTTCTTCTAATATTTTAAAAATATTATAATATATGTCATCCTTAGAACCAGGTGGTATATACAACACACATAACAATATTTTAATGCCATTGCGTTTTACCGAGGCTACTGTAATTTCGAGACAATCGGTACAACTACTTATGTAATTTTTAACACAAATATTTTTTATATCATAACAATTTCTAATAGCTAACAATACACCACCCCAACCTGAATCATTACACCGATCTTTACGCAATACAATATAATCGTTAGGAAACAACTCTGAGTCACACACACTACTATTTAACCTCCTGAGACCCAGGATTTTTTTTTCTTTCTTTTCTAATAATAATTAGCTGTATCTGTTCTAATGCAATTACAGATATTCAAAAAAATGGAAAAAAAAATCTTTCGTGGAAAACTTGGATTTTCTTTATGTCATATATATATTACAGGGGGTCCCAGTTCCAAGTGTAATAAGTTTATGAAAATGACGAAAAACTACATGTTTTTTTAGTTATTATATATTTTTAAACTTGAATTTAAATATTTATTATTCTATCCATTGTTCTGTGTCTATTTTTTGTACCATGGTTCAAAGATAGATATTTTTAAGGGTGAGAAACGACCAGTTCAAGTATTTTGCACCGGCGCGGCGGTGTATTTATATTGTCACGTCCACCCCTAGGTCTTATTTCCAATCCATCCTCTCTGTGAGCCTCCTCTAATGTTGGTCCACGTCATGTGCGTCTCTGAGATGGTCTGCCAACAACTGAAGATGACATACATAGTGACGATTCTATTCTGACATGACTCATACTCATTGGACGAATGGAAGAAGAATCAGTTTCTGGTATTTTGGCGGCTTCATCGGTATCATTTGGGGGATTATCTTCATCTCAAACATTTATTTATTCAATTAGACTTCTTCTAAAAGCACCTTTGAATCGTCATAACAGTATTAACATTTACCACCGATTCGGAAAGCAGTATCTATGGTAAGAATCGGCAAGAAACTCCATAGGTCCATCATATAAGTCAATATTTGACTCATCCAGGTGTTGGTAGATCTTAGTATCTTATAATCCTTGAAAATTGTAATAAAATCTGAAACATTAACTAAAGAATGTCATAAAGGTAATACATGGGGTCCTTTTAACCAATACCAATTTGGCAAGAATTGAGACCAAATGTCTTACCAGTATGACATAAAAGAAAACGTTCATATTTTTGACAAGTTTTAGATTTATCTTACAAAATAACTATTGCGGTTGCAGAAATAATATCTATTATAATTAGATATACAAAGATATACTGCAATATACTAATGGTTCTACTAGAAATGTAAGATTACTGACCACGTGTTTGCCGTCGCATAGCCATCGACAACTTCGTAATTAGTCTACTTCAAATCACTGTCACTTATAAAACCAAAAACCGTTGAGTATAGCGGATGACATACCACTACATCGATTTGAGGTATTATTCTCGCATATACGCAAAAGATGGCGTTGAAATATTTTTTTATTGTCTATGTAATATATATATGACCGCAGGCCCCAGGAGGTTAAAAATGTTTCAGTTAAAGCATAAACATCGTATTGTTCACATAATATAGAATTCTTACACACATCTAATTTTGTACGCAAACCTCGCACGTTTTGATAAAACATACAGATATTTTTTAATTTAGGGGTTTTGTGTCGTTTTACGGTTGCGAAATCCACTACGCCATGGCTTAATGTGCACATCCTCCGCCCAATGAATAGGCGACATATAAGTGTCCAAATTTTTTGTGGGAACTGTCAACTTAAAGGATGCATAGTCACCACGCGAATTCAATTGTTCCACCAAACATTTATCATTCGGGCAAATACATAACAAATGTTTTATAATTTGTTCGACTGTAGTACCTTTTTTTAAATAATAGATATGCAAGTAACTTTTACGTTCGGACGCCTCCAATGACGTCGAACCGGGCGCGGCCGTACCACGAGCTACATTTCTCGCCTCACGTCGGACTCGACGCGGCCTCACGTCGACCCATTCCGTTGTAGCCCCGACTCCGTTACCGCGGTCGTCCGAACCATCGGCATCCACGAACGCGTCTTGCGAGTTCTGCGTGACTTGCGTAGCACACGTAGTAGGGCTGATCTCGCCGTCAGTGCCGCTCGGTGGGGACGGAGATGCGAGCGGCAATGTCTTCTTCCCTGCTCGCACTTTGGGCTTCGCGACGTTGATAGTCGTAAGCGCACGAAGACGAGCATCGCGAAGTGGCCGCAGCTTAGAGTTACCCTCTTCATCATCACACTTTTTATTTGGTGAACTCAAATGTACCGTCGGACCTCGCATTTCTTTACTTTCAACAAATTCTTTTATAATCGAATTCTGTTCTAGAATAAGCGTTTCTAGTGAAGTTACTTTATCTTGCAGATGTAACACAGTCTTATTCAACTCACGAATAACATTTTCCAAAGTTTTGAACGACATATTCACAGATTTTATTTTTTTAACGTAACAGCTGTGCGAATGCGTTTAACCCTTGCAAGCGCGCGGGGGTTTTCTGTGTATATAAGTCTCGCTTTAACGATTAAAGTACATACCTACAATAATTTCTACTTAATAGTGTAAAGTAAATTAACTTCGCGACATAATGTGAATAATGTATTGAAATTAAACCGAAAATATAATAATTTATCCATACAGATAAGCTTTACAAAATATTTTATTGAAAAGAAAATAGGTAGGTATGTATGCGTATAACATACGTCAATACAAAACATAGATAATATATAATATTATGTGTTTGAATGATCAGAGACAATTTCATGATTTACAATCATTAATATTTTTACTATTTAAGGATATTTACAATTTTGAATGAATTACCTAATATTAAATTTATTTTCATAATAAATATCACACAAAATGGCGGCCGACACCCGTGCCGCACGCGGCGCGCGGCGCGACCGCTCGTCGCGCGCGTTGCCGGTTTGCGATTCCCGCGCATTTCGATTTACAACAAATTTGGAAAAAATAATATTACATTTACAGACTAACCTACTATATTTATACATTAAATCTTCTATTCTATTTTATGTTAAAGAAAATGACTTTATTCTGTAATCGATTAGGTACGTAGCTATTAGCTACCCTACCTACCTACCTAAGAACATTTCAATTTGCACAAAAAAAAGGTAATACTGATTGATTGCCTAACAGAGCCTTATAAAAATATGTACAAGTATTAATTATTCAACCTAATATGAATAAAGCTTACCGGTAGCGATGCACGCCATTGCTGCTGCGTTGCCGCCGTTGTTGTTGCTAGATGCTTGAAACATGTTGAGAGGCACGAGGTCACGTAGAATCACGAAGTTAACGAAAAGATACTGAAAACAATATGTGAATATATTAAAAACAAAGCATTAAACAAAAGAAATCACTTGTTTTCATTAAAACAAACCGTTGAAAAAAAACAAAAGAATAAATCGTCATGAATTGAAATGAAGTCACCGGTACTTTTTGTAATTACCTAAAGAAATATATTTAATTGTAAGTTAGTAAAAATATATAAAGAAAACAATAAAATTCAAATCATTATTTCCTCAAGTACATTATGAGACCAATAATTAATAATAAATGTAAATCGACTTACCCTGCGAACAGACGAATTGTTAATGGAAGAGAAATGGCGGCGCGGGGCGAGGGCGCGGGCCCGTTTTATTCTTAATTTCCCACCGGAAGTAAAAATAATTGCAAACATTACGAAAAAAGTGGGAATAGACAATATATAGAATAGACAATTTCACAGTTTTGTAATTTTTTCATAATTAAAATATATTTTAATTAATAAGAGATATTTAAAATACGTAATCTATTCTAAAAAATATGTATATTAATATGTATAACAAATAATTTAGAAACATTGATATCCAACTGTTAGTAAAGGGTCTAATTTATGTTTTTTTTAATTTTCATATTCAATTATTTTTCGAAAATATGCTATATTGAATATAAATTAAATACAAATATATTTTTTAATAATAGTTAATAACAAGTAACTAATGTTTAATTTATTTTTATTATTACACAATAATTATAGAAGACTGTGTCTATGAATACCTTGAATATTATTGTTTTCAATTTCAAATATAAAAGTCAAATTATTATGCTTTTTATCAACATAACCAAGAAATCAATATTTTCATAATAATTAAACACAACTAAAATATTTATGAAATTATTCTAAAGTAAAAAAACGTATCGTCTTAAATAAATTGCAAATTAATAAATTTTATTCAAGTTTATGATTTGAGAAAAATATATCCAATGCTGCCAACATTATACATTTTTTGGTCATAATAGCAATGTTTTAATTTAAATGCACTTGGAAAAAAGTTATACGTGCTCGTAATTTTTTTAATTTCATTAAATCTGTTTTATTTTTATGTCATTATATTTCTTTTAAAGATTTAATGAATTAAAGTCTTTCAATTGTTAATGCACTTTTTTACTATTGATACTAATGTCAAATTTTAATTTTTAAATGATCATTGTAACTTCAAATGAATAATTTTATGTCAACAAACAACTTTCCGAAAACAAATAAGAAAACAGCTTCTTGTGTATAATGTAAAATATTATGTGTTATTTATGCATAACAAAAATATCAACAATGGTTAACAATGAATTAAAACATAATATATTTTTGTGATGAAAGAAGACTACAATGCCAACTGTAAAACAAGTGAAATCTAATAAGATCAGAATATGAAAATGAAGAAAAACAAAAGTTGAATTTACCAAACATAAAGGAAATGTTTTATGATTTGCAGATGCTCACATTTTAAATTTATAAAAGATTCCACAAAGTTATTTGTATTATTAATATTGAATAACATAGACTGATTGACCCATTGATGGTATTATATAGATGAAAAAATAGTGTATAGATTTCAATTTGAATAACCAAGATATCTCTGAAAACTTGATATAGCTATTGTTACTGTACATTTTATACTTCTTAGTTCTTTTACTATAATATAAAGCAAATACCTATTAAGTAAAAGCCGTCTACATTTTAAACAGCATTGTTTGCTATAAGAAAAAAGGAACCGAGTATAGTAATGTGGCCGTACTCTTTATCAATTTTAGTTCACCAAACATCATAAATTTAATATATCTATCCAAAAAATATGTTTCAAAAACAACATAGGTACTTAACTTGGGATTCCTGCAAAAGTCTTGACAAAAATATAAAATAAAAGTTACTGTATCATTAAAATATTGATTTAAACATGGTGCATAAACCTACAGTCTACACAAAGTCATATAATAAATTTTAAATAAATATCATGGTTTGGATATTATGTTTTCAGTGTAAATATATTATAATGGAAACTTTTTAATGTGTTTCATTTTCTTATTCATCTAGTGTCTCTTATTAGTAATAATATTTATAAAGTAGAAACAAATGATTTAGGTAGGTATATTGCTATACAAATAATTTAAATTGCTTTCATATAATTTTTTAAAATATATTTTAATGTTAGATAACTTTACATATTGCATATTTTAAAGTAAGTACCTACATATTGATTTATAAAATTCTCATTGAATGCTTGTTGATTATTAATTTTTATTATTCCAATTTGATTTGAAATCATATAAATATTTGAAGAGGGTAGGTAGGTACATTTTATTAGGTACAACATTGGTAAAAGCTAAATGAAATAAAAAATCATTATAAATAATTAATACTTATTACTTAGTTATTAGTATTACTATACTTGCATGTTTAATGAGATAGTTTAATAGGTTCTACACTTGTTCTACAGATCTTGAATATTATTGTTTTAAAAATTTATAAACAATGATAATTTTCTGTTTTTAAGAATCTATACTCAAAAGGGTAAAAAAGGAACTATATTACTGACTGGCTGTCTGTCCATCTGCTACCAGGCTGTATCTCTGATCTCATGAACCTTGATACCTACATTTGAAAATTTCAGAGATCATGATGTCGATGTCGCTTCGACAACAAAAATAATAAAAACCGTAGATATACCTAAGCAATCTTGGCAAGGTCTTATAGTGAAGTTTCATACTTATACGGAAACCTTAGTGTTGTGAGTCCAACTCGCACTTGAATCATTTTTATTTAAATCTATGTACCTACCCACTTAGAAATAGAAATAGAAATAGAAAACACTTTATTGTACAATGCACACAAAACAAAATTTACAGAAACGATATGTAACTTACATATTTAATAAAAAATTAAATAGTCCATTTCTACCTTAGATTTCTACACATTAAATATTTTTGAAAAAAATTGTTATGCAAATATACGATGGGTTTATAGACCCCATAGCAATCCATGGTCAATATTAATTATTCGTCCTGTTTAACTGTGTCAATTACGATAAGTCGAGTCGAAATCTCAAAACTGGTGAGATCTGGCTTGTCGAAAACCAGCGCCAGGCATATGCCTGGCACATGCTGAACTCGATCCTTTTTGGCGATACGGGGGCACTTTTATCTAACATTGTTTTATTTTTTGTTTTTGTATTGTTCATTCATTTCTTTTTTGTAATTCTACTTTTAAGCTTTTACTGTATTGTGTCTCAATATTTTGCCAAATAAACATTTTTTCTTCTTTTCTTCTTTCTTTCATCTACTTGTTTTAATAACATCAATAGAAATTACTCATCTCGGTTCATTACCTATATTATTATTTTATTCACAACTATGCGGGTTCTTCAACTACGCTGGCGAAGTCGCTGGCGCGCGGAGAGCTAAAAAAAATATATATACCTATCTATTTACGAATCACATTCAAGTGTTTTTTCAAGTTTCATTAAAACTTTTGATGTTTAACTAAAAATTTAGATATTGATATTATAATTATGTAAAATTTTGTACTTTACGTAACGAAATCTTCAGTGATTTGAAAATGCATTATAATTCCCTATCCATTTGTTATTATCTGCTAAAAAACAGCGATTCCACAGTCAGTCGAAACTGCTTATAAATAACCTACTTATTCGAGGTTGCGCGGTGCGCGGGCAGCAAGCGGCCCGCGGCGCCGTCTTTTGCCGTTGCTATTCAATTACCCTTCCTACTATGGAAATTTCCATACAAAATTTTCGAAAAAAAAAAATTTCGCTTTTTAACAAAAAAAATTGTATGCCTGGAAGCGGACCAAGTTTTCAAGCATTTTTTACTTTGGCGACCCCGACCTAACTGCCACCGGTTCAGAGAGCCGTTGAATTTCGTGATGTATGGAAAATGGAAACCGGGGGTCGGAGAGAAAGTCTGAGTATGCAGTTTTGTAAATCTGGCCGATTAGAGCACAGAAGCCAATTTTCAGACCGATCGTAAAGTAACCGGCGCCACCATCTTGCTTTGAAAAATTGGCCATTTTTGAAAAAAAAATTGCGTACAATTTGAAATTTCTCGATTGCCCTGGTAGCACCCCATGTTTCTGATCATTTTTTAGTTCTACACCCCCCAGCTATCTGGCGCCGTTTCGGAGAGCCGTCGAATTTTGCGTTGTATGAAACTCGGAAACCAGCGGTGGAAACTCGATTATGAGTATGCCAACTTAATGTGCGGCTCGATTAAAGCCCCTATGCCAAGTTTCAGCGCGTTCGAACCAGCCATGGCCGTTTTGGAATTTGTATGGCGGCGGCCATTTTTTCCGCCATTTTGAATTTTTTTCACTATCTGTGGTAATTGCTCAAGGTCTACTCCAAGTTTAGTTGGAGCACCCCAGATGTAGCTGTTACCGTTTGCGCGGGCCGTTGACCGTCTCCGCGGGCTGTGAGAAAGTTCAGGATTTCGGATTTTTCTGGATATCCTGGGAGCTGGGTGAGTATGAATGCGTCATTGGTGTGTTTCTCCGTCGTGCCACCTTGGCTAAATTTACGTTTTTATGTTTGCGCCAAAAATGGAAAAATTCCAAAATCGAGCGTCCCACTACGGCTCCCTGGTAGCGTCCCAGGGTGGTGATCATTTTTAGTTCCGGGACCCCCCACCCAACTCGCACCGTTTCCGCGGGCCGTTGGATTTTACGTTGTATGGAAGTTGGAAACGGGAGCCCGGAGCCACTCGAAGGGGGCACCGATCGATTTGCCGGCTCGAACAGAGTACGTGTGCCAAATTTGAGACGTAAGGATTCATAAACGGCGATTTTGGCAAAGTACGGCGGCCATCTTGTTTTCGCGAAAATCCCCATTTTTCCACCACCCCTGGTAATCGCCACCAGTTCTGAGCATTTTTTGTTCAGACACCCCCCCTCCAGGTATCACCGTTTTTGCGCACCTCCAGGGGTCCACTCTCTTGTCCAGGGTGTTGGAGATGTCAATATTTTTCCGGTGGTCACTCGGCGCACCTCTACACGATCACGTCGAAATCCCCCCAACTTTCCGCGTAGTTTCCGAGAAACCCGATGTCAGTCAGTCAGTGGTAGTGTAGCTTTATATATTATAACTAGCTGGTGCGTTGTGCGCGGGCTGCAAGCAGCCCGCGAGCCCCTTTTGCCCCTGGGTTAAAGCAATAGGGCAGTCATTAGAAAATGTGTTAGAATTCCCAGTCCATTTGTAATTTTCTGCTAACAGCGATCCCACAGTCAGTCGGTAATGCTTATAAATTCCCCATTCAAGTATTTTCCACTCCGGGAGGCTGTCCACCTTCAAGAGAGCGTAGTGCGCGGGCTGCAAGCAGCCCGCGAAGCATCCCAGGACAGAAATCTTCAGTCATTTGAAAATGCATTAAAATTCCCCGTCAATTTGCTATTATCTGCAAACAGCGATTCCACAGTCAATCGGAAGTGCTTATAAATTTCAAATTCAAATATTTTCTATTCCGGGGGCTCTCCACCTTCGAGGGTGCGTGGTGCGCGAGCTGCACGCAGCTCGCGGCTCATCCCAGGGCAGAAATCTTCAGTCATTTGAAAATGCATTCGAATTTCCTTTCCATTTGTAACATCTGCTAACAGCGATTCTACAGTCAGTCGAAACTGCTTATAAATTACTTATTCAAATATTGTTAAATTTTTGAAACGTCTTATCGATAGCGGGCAGTGACTTTTCATAATAAACTGTTCAAGAGTTAACCTAACACGCTCGTCGCTTCGCTCCTCGCTACCTATTTGAATATTTAGGCCGGCGCTGCCGCAACTCGCTCGCTTCGCTCGCTTGGCTCGTGCGGTATGTAGTTCATAAATTAACATAAAACGCTCGTCCCTTCGCTCCTCGCTACCTATTTGAATATTTAGGCCGGCCGTTGACGCGACTCGCTCGCTTCGCTCGCTTGGCTCGTGCGGTAAGAGTTCAAAAGTTAATCTTACACGCTCGTCGCTTCGCTCCTCGCTACCTATTTGAATATTTACGCTGGCCGCTGCCGTGACTCGCTCGCTTCGCTCGCTTGGCTCGTGCGGTAGTTCAAAAGTTAATAAATATTTTCTACTCCGGGAGGCTGTCAACCCTCGAAGTTGCGCGGTGCGCGGGCAGCAAGCAGCCCGCGGTGCCGTCTTTTGCCGATGCTATATTCAATTACCCTTCCTACTATGGAAATTTCCATACAAAATTTTCGAAAAAAAAAATTTCGCTTTTTAGCAAAAATTTTCATATAGCTGGAAGCCGACCAAGTTTTTAAACATTTTTTACCTTGGTGACCCCAACCTAAGTGCCACCAGTTCAGAGAGCCGTTGAATTTCGTGATGTATGGAAAATAGAAACCGGGGGTCGGAGAGAAATTCTGAGTATGCAGTTTTGTAAATCTGACCAATCAAAGCACAGAAGTCAATTTTCAGACCGATCGTGACGGAACCGGCGCCACCATCTTGCTTTGAAAAATTGGCCATTTTTTGAAAAAAAATTGCGTCCAATTTGAAATTTCTCGATTGCCCTGGTAGCACCCCATCTTCCTGATCATTTTTTTGTTCTACACCCCCCACCTATCTCGCGCCGTTTCAGAGAGCCGTCGAATTTTGCGTTGTATGAAACTCGGAAACCAGCTATGGAAACTCGATTATGAGTATGCCAACTTAATATGCGACTCGATTAAAGCCCCTGTGCCAAGTTTCAGCGCGATCGGACCAGCGATGGCCGTTTTAGAATTTGTATGGCGGCGGCCATTTTTTCCGCCATTTTGAATTTTTTTCACTATCTGTGGTAATTGCTCGAGGTCTACTACAATTTTAGTTTGAGCACCCCAGATGTAGCTGCTACCGTTTGCGCGGGCCGTTGACCGTCTTCGAGAGATGAGGGAAAGTTTAAGATTTCGGATTTTTCTGGATATCCTGGGAGCTGGGCGAGTACGAATGCATCATTGGTGTATTTCTCCATTGCACCACCTCGTCTAAATTTACGTTTTTATGTTTGCGCCAAAAATGGAAAAATTCCAAAATCGAGCGTCCCACTATGGCTCCCTAGTAGCGTCCCAGGGTGGTGATCATTTTTAGTTCCGGCACCCCCCACCCAACTCGCACCGTTTCCGCGGGCCGTTGGATTTTATGTTGTATGGAAGTTGGAAACTGGGGCCCGGAGCCACTCGAACGGGGCACCGATCGATTCGCCGGCTCGAACAGAGCACGTGTGCCAAATTTGAGACGTAAGGATTCATAAACGGCGATTTTGGCAAAGTACGGCGGCCATCTTGTTTTCGCGAAAATCCCAATTTTTCCACCACCCCTGGTAATCGCCACCAGTTCCGAGCATTTTTTGTTCAGACACCCCCCCTCCAGGTATCACCGTTTTTGCGCACCTCCAGGGGTCCACTTGGTTTTCGAAGATGATCGAGATCGCTATATTTTTCCTCTGGTCACTCGGCGCACCTCTACACGATCACGTCAAAATCCCCCCCACTTTCCACGTAGTTTCCGAGAAAAGCGATGTCAGTCAGTGAGTGGTAGTGTAGCTTTATATATATATGACTAGCTGGTGCGTTGTGCGCGGGCTGCAAGCAGCCCGCGAGCCCCTTTTGCCCCTGGGTTGAAGCTATAGGGCAGTCATTTATTTAAAAATATATTCGAATTTTCTGTGCATTTGTTACATCTGCTAACAGCGATTCTACAGTCAGTCGGTAATGCTTATAAATTCCCAATTCAAATATTTTCTATTCTGGAATGCTGTCGACCTTCGAAGGTGCGTTGTGCGCGGGCTGCAAGCAGCCCGCGAGCCCCTTTTGCCCCTGGGTTGAAGCAATAGGGCAGTCATTTGAAAATAAATTCGAATTTTCTGTCCATTTGTAACATCTGCTAACAGCGATTCTACAGTCAGTCGGTAATGCTTATAAATTCCCCATTCAAGTATTTTCCACTCCGGGAGGCTGTCCACCTTCGAGGGAGCGTAGTGCGCGGGCTGCAAGCAGCCCGCGAAGCATGCCAGGGCAGAAATCTTCAGTCATTTGAAAATGCATTAAAATTCCCCGTAAATTTGCTATTATCTGCAAACAGCGATTCCACAGTCAATCGGAAGTGCTTATAAATTTCAAATTCAAATATTTTATATTCCGGGGGGCGGTTCACCTTCGAGGGTGCGTGGTGCGCGAGCTGCAAGCAGCTCGCGGCTCATCCCAGGGCAGAAATCTTCAGTCATTTTAAAATGCATTCGAATTTCCTTTCCAATTGTAACATCTGCTAACAGCGATTCTACAGTCAGTCGAAACTGCTTATAAATTCCCCATTCAAATATTTTCTATTCCGGGGGTATCCACCATCGAGGGTGCGTGGTGCGCGGGCTGCAAGCAGCCCGCGGTACATCCCAGGGACAAAAATCTTCAGTCATTTGAAAATGCGTTAAAATTCCCTGTCAATTTGTTATTATCTGATAACAGCGATTCCACAGTCAATCGAAGTGCTTATAAATTCCCCATTCAAATATTTTCTATTCCGGGGGGCTGTTCACCTTCGAGGACGTGCGGTGCGCGAGCTGCAAGCAGCTCGCGGCTCATCCCAGGGCAGAAATCTTCAGTCATTTGAAAATGCATTCGAATTTCCTTTCCATTTGTAACATCTGCTAACAGCGATTCTACAGTCAGTCGAAACTGCTTATAAATTACTTATTCAAATATTGTTAAATTTTTGAAACGTCTTATCGATAGCGGGCAGTGACTTTTCATAATAAACTCAAGAGTTAACCTAACACGCTCGTCGCTTCGCTCCTCGCTACCTATTTGAATATTTAGGCCGGCCGCTGCCGCGACTCGCTCGCTTCGCTCGCTTGGCTCGTGCGATAGGTAGTTCAAAAGTTAACCTAACATGCTCGTCGCTTCTCTCCTCGCTACCTATTTGAATATTTAGGCCGGCCGCTGTCGTGACTCGCTCGCTTCGCTCGCATGGCTCGTGTGGTAGTTCAAAAGTTAACCTTACACGCTCGTCGCTTCGCTCCTCGCTACCTAAACTGCTTATAAATTACTTATTCAAATATTGGTAAAATTTTTGAAACGTCTTATCGATAGCGGGCAGTGACTTTTCATAATAAACTGTTCAAGAGTTAACCTAACACGCTCGTCGCTTCGCTCCTCGCTACCTATTTGAATATTTAGGCCAGCCGCTGCCGCAACTCGCTCGCTTCGCTCGCTTGGCTCGTGCGGTAGGTAGTTCAAAAGTTAACCTAACACGCTCGTCGCTTCGCTCCTCGCTACCTATTTGAATATTTAGGCCGGCCGCTGTCGTGACTCGCTCGCTTCGCTCGCATGGCTCGTGTGGTAGTTCAAAAGTTAACCTTACACGCTCGTCGCTTCGCTCCTCGCTACCTAAACTGCTTATAAATTACTTATTATTCAAATATTGGTAAAATTTTTGAAACGTCTTATCGATAGCGGGCAGTGACTTTTCATAATAAACTGTTCAAGAGTTAACCTAACACGCTCGTCGCTTCGCTCCTCGCTACCTATTTCAATATTTAGGCCGGCCGTTGACGCGAGTCGCTCGCTTCGCTCGCTTGGCTCGTGCGGTAAGTAGTTCAAAAGTTAACCTAACACGCTCGTCGCTTCGCTCCTCGCTACCTATTTGAATATTTACGCTGGCCGCTGCCGTGACTCGCTCGCTTCGCTCGCTTGGCTCGTGCGGTAGTTCAAAAGTTAATAAATATTTTCTACTCCGGGAGGCTGTCAACCCTCGAAGTAGCGCGGTGCGCGGGCAGCAAGCAGCCCGCGGCGCCGTCTTTTGCCGATGCTATTCAATTACCCTTCCTACTATGGAAATTTCCATACAAAATTTTCGAAAAAAAAAAAATTCGCTTTTTACCAAATATTTTTACATGCCTGGAAGCGGACCAGGTTTTGAAGCATTTTTTACTTCGGCGACCCCGCCCTACCTGCCACCGGTTCAGAGAGCCGTTGAATTTCGTGATGTATGGAAAATGGAAACCGAGGGTCGGAGAGAAATTCTGAGTATGCAGTTTTGTAAATATGGCCGATTAGAGCACAGAAATCAATTTTCAGACCGATCGTAAAGTAACCGGCGCCACCAACTTGCTTTGAAAAATTGGCCATTTTTGAAAAAAAAATTGCGTCCAATTTGAAATTTCTCGATTGCCCTGGGAGCGCCCCATCTTCCTGATCAATTTTTAGTTCTACACCCCCCGGCTATCTAGTGCCGTTTTGGAGAGCCGTCGAATTTCGCGTTGTATGAAACTCGGAAACCAGCGATGGAAACTCGATTATGAGTATGCCATCTCAATGTGCGGCTCGACTAAAGCCCCTGTGCCAAGTTTCAGCGCGATCGGACCAGAGATGACCATTTTAGAATTTGTATGGCGGCGACCATTTTTTCCGCCATTTTGAATTTTTTTCACTATCTGTGGTAATTGCTCGAGGTCTACTAAAAGTTTAGTTTGAGCACCCCAGATGTAGCTGCTACCGTTTGCGCGGGCCGTTGACCGTCTTCGAGAGATGAGGGAAAGTTTAAGATTTCGGATTTTTCTGGATATCCTGGGAGCTGGGCGAGTACGAACATGGTGTGAGTGTATTTCCGCGATGCGCCACCTCGTCTAAATTTACGTTTTTATGTTTGCGCCAAAAATGGAAAAATTCCAAAATCGAGCGTCCCACTATGGCTCCCTGGTAGCGTCCCAGGGTGGTGATCATTTTTAGTTCCGGGACCCCCAACCCAACTCGCACCGTTTCCGCAGGCCGTTGGAGTTTACGTTGTATGGAAGTTGGAAACGGGGGCCCGGAGCCACTCGAACGGGGCACCGATCGATTCGCCGGCTCGAACAGAGCACGTGTGCCAAATTTGGGACGTAAGGATTCATAAACGGCGATTTTGGCAAAGTACGGCGGCCATCTTGTTTTCGCGAAAATCCCCATTTTTCCACCTCCCCTGGTAATCGCCACCAGTTCCGAGCATTTTTTGTTCAGACACCCCCCCTCCAAGTGGCACCGTTTCCGCGCACCTCCAGGGGTCCACTCTCTTGTCCAGGGTGTTGGAGTTGTCAATATTTTTCCGGTGGTCACTCGGAGCACCTCTACACGATCACGTCGAAATCCCCCCAACTTTCCGCGTAGTTTCCGAGAAACCCGATGTCAGTCAGTCAGTGGTAGTGTAGCTTTATATATTATAACTAGCTGGTGCGTTGTGCGCGGGCTGCAAGCAGCCCGCGAGCCCCTTTTGCCCCTGGGTTGAAGCTATAGGGCAGTCATTTAAAAATATATTCGAATTTTCTGTGCATTTGTTACATCTGCTAACAGCGATTCTACAGTCAGTCGGTAATGCTTATAAATTCCCAATTCAAATATTTTCTATTCTGGAATGCTGTCGACCTTCGAAGGTGCGTTGTGCGCGGGCTGCAAGCAGCCCGCGAGCCCCTTTTGCCCCTGGGTTGAAGCAATAGGGCAGTCATTTGAAAATAAATTCGAATTTTCTGTCCATTTGTAACATCTGCTAACAGCGATTCTACAGTCAGTCGGTAATGCTTATAAATTCCCCATTCAAGTATTTTCCACTCCGGGAGGCTGTCCACCTTCGAGGGAGCGTAGTGCGCGGGCTGCAAGCAGCCCGCGAAGCATCCCAGGGCAGAAATCTTCAGTCATTTGAAAATGCATTAAAATTCCCCGTAAATTTGCTATTATCTGCAAACAGCGATTCCACAGTCAATCGGAAGTGCTTATAAATTTCAAATTCAAATATTTTATATTCCGGGGGGCGGTTCACCTTCGAGGGTGCGTGGTGCGCGAGCTGCAAGTAGCTCGCGGCTCATCCCAGGGCAGAAATCTTCAGTCATTTGAAAATGCGTTAAAATTCCCTGTCAATTTGTTATTATCTGCTAACAGCGATTCCACAGTCAATCGAATTGCTTATAAATTCCCCATTCAAATATTTTCTATTCCGGGGGGCTGTTCACCTTCGAGGACGTGCGGTGCGCGAGCTGCAAGCAGCTCGCGGCTCATCCCAGAGCAGAAATCTTCAGTCATTTGAAAATGCATTCAAATTTCCTATCCATTTGTTACATCTGCTAACAGCGATTCTACAGTCAGTCGAAACTGCTTATAAATTACTTATTCAAATATTGGTTAAATTTTTGAAACGTGATCCCGAATTTTATTTTTTTGATGTGTCTAATCAATAGCGGTGACTTTTCATAATAAACTGTTCAAGACAATAAATGTGTGAAGATGTATAAAACATATTGAAAACTTCAAGTCATCATTAGTAGCGTCGTTTAAAATCAAATTCATTATGCTTTCGGCACTAAAAATATCTAAGTGAAAGCCATAGCACTAAAGTCAAAGGGTGTATCGAATAAGATATCGTTACACTATAAAAATAACTACTTTAAAAAAACCGACTTCAAAAACGGAAAAGTAAAAAATAATTAATTAGTTACTACATATTATTTAGTTGTGTTATTCACTATATAGGTTTGAAGTCGGTGCCAAGCATAAGCACTTATTAAACTACGCTATTTTTTGATACAAGAACTACGATTATTTCGATACAAGAACTACCTACTTGCAATTCAATTACATTATTCGCAATACAAAAAATTGGCTATTTTCGATACAAAAACTACACTACTCTTGGTGTAAGTCCTACGCTTATAAAGCGTGAACGATTGGCTCATTCACTCAATAAATGTGTGAAGATGAATATATTATTACGTATTGAAAACTTCAGTCTTTTTAGTAGCTTCGTTTAAAATCAAAATCATTATGTTTTCGGCACTAAAAATAAGAACCTACTTTTCCGTTTTTGAAGTCGGTTTTTTTAACGTAGTTTTAATAGTTTTTAACCTACGTAGTTTTTTTGTTTGAGTGGGAATCGCCCTAAAGTCGCTTCTGTTCAAGAGTTTACTTAACACGCTCGTCGCTTAATCGCTCCTCGCTACCTATTTGAATATTTACGCCGGCCGCTGACGTGACTGGCTCGCTTCGCTCGCTTGGCTAGTGCAGTAGTTCAAAAGTTAACCTAACTCGCTCGTCGCTTCGCTCCTCGCTACTTCTTTGAATATTTACGCCGGCCGCTGACGTGACTTGCTCGCTTCGCTCGCTTGGCTAGTGCAGTAGTTCAAAAGTTAACCTAACTCGCTCGTCGCTTCGCTCCTCGCTCTTTCTTTCAATATTTACGCCGGCTGCTGACGTGACTTGCTCGCTTCGCTCGCTTGGCTAGTGCAGTATTTATTTATTTATTTATTTATTTATTTTAGAATTTCCGACAGAGGATACAGATTACATTCGTTACATCTAATACAAGTACATGATCTTCTACACCTCTAATTAAAGGAAATTACAGCGTTCAGAATGGATTACAATTACAATTAAAATTAAAATTAAAATTAAAATTACAATTACAATTACAATTACCATTACAATTACAATTACAATTCGTCAATTTCTTAAAAATATTAAAATAAATTTAATAACATTAATTATATAGGAAAACCAAAAAAGTATTACAATTACAAATCTAAAATTACAATTATATTCGTCAAATTATAAAAAAATATTATAAAAAAAAATATTATATAATAAAAAATTAAAGAGCAATTAATTATATACAGAATTCAAATACATAATTATTATTAAAATTGCAAATATTATTCAATTACAATTAGGTATATTAAAATTAATCACTACAATAAAATTATACAGGTTGGTTACATTAATTAATAAAGGAAAAATAGAAACTTTTATCATTGGCTAAATTGAAGGATTAACGATTTGAAGCGTGTTAGAGATTGACTGAAGATGTCTATGTCTTGCGAGATACCAGTGAGCTTGTTATACTCATGGGTGAGTCTGACTGTTGGTGAGTTTTTACCAAGGTTTGTCCGATAAGAGGGGGCACTAAAAAGGCAACGAGGTTGACGAGGAACTCTAGATGGTACATTAATATTAAATCTGGTTAGTAACGCTGGACAGTCGAAACCATTATTAAACACTTTATACAAAAACAGAAGATCAGCTATAGTGCGACGCGACTCAAGAGATCTCATATTGAAATATTTAAGTCTGTCTTCATATCGAGTCAATGATTTCTTGATACCAGCTCGGTAAGCCAGCTGGCGAACAAGTCTTCTTTGAATTCCTTCGATTCTTTTTCTGTGAGTCTGGTAAAAGGGATAGTTCAAAAGTTAACCTAACTCGCTCGTCGCTTCGCTCCTCGCTACTTCTTTGAATTTTTACGCCGGCCGCTGACGTGACTTGCTCGCTTCGCTCGCTTGGCTAGTGCAGTAGTTCAAAAGTTAACCTAACACGCTCGTCGCTTCGCTCCTCGCTACCTATTTAAATATTTACGCCAGCCGCTGCCGTGATTCGCTCGCTTCGCTCGCTTGGCTCGTGCGGTAGTTCAAAAGTTAATAAATATTTATTACTCCGGGAGGCTGTCGACCTTCGAGGTTGCGCGGTGCGCGAGCAGCAAGCAGCCCGCGGCGCCGTCTTTTGCCGTTGCTATTCAATTACCCTTCCTACTATGGAAATTTCCATACAAAATTTTCGAAAAAAAAAATTTCGCTTTTTACCAAATATTTTTACATGCCTGGAAGCGGACCAGGTTTTGAAGCATTTTTTACTTCGGCGACCCCGCCCTACCTGCCACCGGTTCAGAGAGCCGTTGAATTTCGTGATGTATGGAAAATGGAAACCGAGGGTCGGAGAGAAATTCTGAGTATGCAGTTTTGTAAATATGGCCGATTAGAGCACAGAAGTCAATTTTCAGACCGATCGTAAAGTAACCGGCGCCACCAACTTGCTTTGAAAAATTGGCCATTTTTGAAAAAAAAATTGCGTCCAATTTGAAATTTCTCGATTGCCCTGGGAGCGCCCCATCTTCCTGATCAATTTTTAGTTCTACACCCCCCGGCTATCTAGTGCCGTTTTGGAGAGCCGTCGAATTTCGCGTTGTATGAAACTCGGAAACCAGCGATGGAAACTCGATTATGAGTATGCCATCTCAATGTGCGGCTCGACTAAAGCCCCTGTGCCAAGTTTCAGCGCGATCGGACCAGAGATGACCATTTTAGAATTTGTATGGCGGCGGCCATTTTTTCCGCCATTTTGAATTTTTTTCACTATCTGTGGTAATTGCTCGAGGTCTACTACAAGTTTAGTTTGAGCACCCCAGATGTAGCTGCTACCGTTTGCGCGGGCCGTTGACCGTCTTCGAGAGATGAGGGAAAGTTTAAGATTTCGGATTTTTCTGGATATCCTGGGAGCTGGGCGAGTACGAATGCATCATTGGTGTATTTCTCCATTGCACCACCTCGTCTAAATTTACGTTTTTATGTTTGCGCCAAAAATGGAAAAATTCCAAAATCGAGCGTCCCACTGTAGCTCCCTGGTAGCGTCCCAGGGTGGTGATCATTTTTAGTTCCGGGACCCCCCACCCAACTCGGACCGTTTCCGCGGGCCGTTGGATTTCGCGTTGTATGAAAGTTGGAAACTGGGGCCCGGAGCCACTCGAACGGGGCACCGATCGATTCGCCGGCTCGAACAGAGCACGTGTGCCAAATTTGAGACGTAAGGATTCATAAACGGCGATTTTGGCAAAGTACGGCGGCCATCTTGTTTTCGCGAAAATCCCCATTTTTCCACCTCCCCTGGTAATCGCCACCAGTTCCGAGCATTTTTTGTTCAGACACCCCCCCTCCAGGTGCCACCGTTTCTGCGCACCTCCAGGGGTCCACTCTCTTGTCCAGGGTGTTGGAGATGTCAATATTTTTCCGGTGGTCACTCGGCGCACCTCTACACGGTCACGTCGAAATCCCCCCAACTTTCCGCGTAGTTTCCGAGAAACCCGATGTCAGTCAGTCAGTGAGTGGTAGTGTAGCTTTATATATTATAATAATAATAATATAACTAGCTGGTGCGTTGTGCGCGGGCTGCAAGCAGCCCGCGAGCCCCTTTTGCCCCTGGGTTGAAGCAATAGGGCAGTCATTACAAAATGTGTTAGAATTCCCAGTCCATTTGTAATTTTCTGCTAACAGCGATTCCACAGTCAATCGGAAGTGCTTATAAATTCCCAATTCAAATATTTTCTATTCTGGAATGCTGTCCACCTTCGAAGGTGCGTTGTGCGCGGGCTGCAAGCAGCCCGCGAGCCCCTTTTGCCCCTGGGTTGAAGCAATAGGGCAGTCATTAGAAAATGTGTTAGAATTCCCAGTCCATTTGTAATTTTCTGCTAACAGCGATCCCACAGTCAGTCGGTAATGCTTATAAATTCCCCATTCAAGTATTTTCCACTCCGGGAGGCTGTCCACCTTCAAGAGAGCGTAGTGCGCGGGCTGCAAGCAGCCCGCGAAGCATCCCAGGACAGAAATCTTCAGTCATTTGAAAATGCATTAAAATTCCCCGTCAATTTGCTATTATCTGCAAACAGCGATTCCACAGTCAGTCGGTAATGCTTATAAATTCCCCGTTCAAATATTTTCTATTCCGGGGGCTCTCCACCTTCGAGGGTGCGTGGTGCGCGAGCTGCAAGCAGCTCGCGGCTCATCCCAGGGCAGAAATCTTCAGTCATTTGAAAATGCATTCGAATTTCCTTTCCATTTGTAACATCTGCTAACAGCGATTCTACAGTCAGTCGAAACTGCTTATAAATTACTTATTCAAATATTGTTAAATTTTTGAAACGTCTTATCGATAGCGGGCAGTGACTTTTCATAATAAACTGTTCAAGAGTTAACCTAACACGCTCGTCGCTTCGCTCCTCGCTACCTATTTGAATATTTAGGCCGGCCGCTGCCGCGACTCGCTCGCTTCGCTCGCTTGGCTCGTGCGATAGGTAGTTCAAAAGTTAACCTAACACGCTCGTCGCTTCGCTCCTCGCTACCTATTTGAATATTTAGGCCGGCCGCTGTCGTGACTCGCTCGCTTCGCTCGCATGGCTCGTGTGGTAGTTCAAAAGTTAACCTTACACGCTCGTCGCTTCGCTCCTCGCTACCTAAACTGCTTATAAATTACTTATTCAAATATTGGTAAAATTTTTGAAACGTCTTATCGATAGCGGGCAGTGACTTTTCATAATAAACTGTTCAAGAGTTAACCTAACACGCTCGTCGCTTCGCTCCTCGCTACCTATTTGAATATTTACGCCGGCCGCTGCCGCGACTCGCTCGCTTCGCTCGCTTGGCTCGTACGGTAGGTAGTTCAAAAGTTAACCTAACACGCTCGTCGCTTCGCTCCTCGCTACCTATTTGAATATTTAGGCCTGCCGCTGCCGCGACTCGCTCGCTTCGCTCGCTTGACTCGTGCGGTAGGTAGTTCAAAAGTTAACTTAACACGCTCGTCGCTTCGCTCCTCGCTACCTATTTGAATATTTATGCCGGCCGCTGCTGTGACTCGCTCGCTTCGCTCGCTTGGCTCGTGCGGTAGTTTAAAAGTTAATAAATGTTTTCTACTCCGGGAGGCTGTCGAGCCTCGAGGTTGCGCGGTGCGCGGGCAGCAAGCAGCCCGCGGTGCCGTCTTTCGCCGATGCTATTCCTATTACCCTTCCTACTATGGAAATTTCCATACAAAATTTTCGAAAAAAAAATTTCGCTTTTTAGCAAAAATTTTCATATAGCTGGAAGCGGACCAAGTTTTTAAACATTTTTTACCTTGGTGACCCCAACCTAAGTGCCACCAGTTCAGAGAGCCGTTGAATTTCGTGATGTATGGAAAATGGAAACCGGGGGTCGGAGAGAAATTCTGAGTATGCAGTTTTGTAAATCTGACCAATCAAAGCACAGAAGTCAATTTTCAGACCGATCGTGACGGAACCGGCGCCACCATCTTGCTTTGAAAAATTGGCCATTTTTTGAAAAAAAATTGCGTCCAATTTGAAATTTCTCGATTGCCCTGGTAGCACCCCATCTTCCTGATCATTTTTTTGTTCTACACCCCCCACCTATCTCGCGCCGTTTCAGAGAGCCGTCGAATTTCGCGTTGTATGAAACTCGGAAACCAGCAATGGAAACTCAATTATGACTATCCTATCTTAATGTGCGGCTCGATTAAAGCCCCTGTGCCAAGTTTCAGCGCGATCGGACCAGCGATGGCCGTTTTAGAATTTGTATGGCGGCGGCCATTTTTTCCGCCATTTTGAATTTTTTTCACTATCTGTGGTAATTGCTCGAGGTCTACTACAAGTTTAGTTCGAGCACCCCAGATGTAGCTACTACCGTTTGCGCGGGCCGTTGACCGTCTTCGAGAGATGAGGGAAAGTTTAAGATTTCGGATTTTTCTGGATATCCTGGGAGCTGGGCGAGTATGAATGCGTCATTGGTTTATTTCTCTATTGCACCACCTCGTCTAAATTTACGTTTTTATGTTTGCGCCAAAAATGGAAAAATTCCAAAATCGAGCGTCCCACCATGGCTCCCTGGTAGCGTCCCAGGGTGTTGATCATTTTTAGTTCCGGGACCCCCCACCCAACTCGCACCGTTTCCGCGGGCCGTTGGAGTTTATGTTGTATGGAAGTTGGAAACGGGGGCCCGGAGCCACTCGAACGGGGCACCGATCGATTCGCCGGCTCGAACAGAGCACGTGTGCCAAATTTGAGACGTAAGGATTCATTAACGGCGATTTTGGCAAAGTACGGCGGCCATCTTGTTTTCGCGAAAATCCCCATTTTTCCACCTCCCCTGGTAATCGCCACCAGTTCTGAGCATTTTTTGTTCAGACACCCCCCCTCCAGGTATCACCGTTTTTGCGCACCTCCAGGGGTCCACTTGGTTTTCGAAGATGATCGAGATCGCTATATTTTTCCTCTGGTCACTCGGCGCACCTCTATACGATCACATCAAAATCCCCCCAACTTTCCACGTAGTTTCCGAGAAAAGCGATGTCAGTGAGTCAGTGAGTGAGTGGTAGTGTAGCTTTATATATTATAACTAGCTGGTGCGTTGTGCGCGGGCTGCAAGCAGCCCGCGAGCCCCTTTTGCCCCTGGGTTGAAGCAATAGGGCAGTCATTAGAAAATGTGTTGGAATTCCCAGTCCATTTGTAATTTCCTGCTAACAGCGATTCCACAGTCAATCGGAAGTGCTTATAAATTCCCAATTCAAATATTTTCTATTCTGGAATGCTGTCGACCTTTGAGGGTGCGTGGTGCGCGGGCTGCAAGCAGCCCGCGAGCCCCTTTCGCCCGTGGGTTGAAGCAAAAGGGCAGTCATTAGAAAATGTGTTAGAATTCCCAGTCCATTTGTAATTTTCTGCTAACAGCGATCCCACAGTCAGTCGGTATTGCTTATAAATTCCCCATTCAAGTATTTTCCACTCCGGGAGACTGTCCACCTTCGAGAGAGCGTAGTGCGCGGGCTGCAAGCAGCCCGCGAAGCATCCCAGGACAGAAATCTTCAGTCATTTGAAAATGCATTAAAATTCCCCGTCAATTTGCTATTATCTGCAAACAGCGATTCCACAGTCAATCGGAAGTGCTTATAAATTTCAAATTCAAATATTTTCTATTCCGGGGGGCGGTTCACCTTCGAGGGTGCATGGTGCGCGAGCTGCAAGCAGCTCGCGGCTCATCCCAGGGCAGAAAGCTTCAGTCATTTGAAAATGCATTCAAATTTCCTATCCATTTGTTACATCTGCTAACAGCGATTCTACAGTCAGTCGGTAATGCTTATAAATTCCCCATTCAAGTATTTTCCACTCCGGGAGGCTGTCCACCTTCGAGGGAGCGTAGTGCGCGGGCTGCAAGCAGCCCGCGAAGCATCCCAGGGCAGAAATCTTCAGTCATTTGAAAATGCATTCGAATTTCCTATCCATTTGTTACATCTCCTAACAGCGATTCTACAGTCAGTCGGTAATGCTTATAAATTCCCCATTCAAATATTTTCTATTCCGGGGGGCTGTCCACCTTCGAGGTTGCGTGGTGCGCGAGCTGCAAGCAGCTCGCGGCTCATCCCAGGGCAGAAATCTTCAGTCATTTGAAAATGCATTCGAATTTCCTTTCCATTTGTAACATCTGCTAACAGCGATTCTACAGTCAGTCGAAACTGCTTATAAATTACTTATTCAAATGTTGTTAAATTTTTGAAACGTCTTATCGATAGCGGGCAGTGACTTTTCATAATAAACTGTTCAAGAGTTAGGTAACACGCTCGTCGCTTCGCTCCTCGCTACCTATTTGAATATTTAGGCCGGCCGCTGCCGTGACTCGCTCGCTTCGCTCGCATGGCTCGTGTGGTAGTTCAAAAGTTAACCTTACACGCTCGTCGCTTCGCTCCTCGCTACCTAAACTGCTTATAAATTACTTATTCAAATATTGGTAAAATTTTTGAAACGTCTTATCGATAGCGGGCAGTGACTTTTCATAATAAACTGTTCAAGAGTTAACCTAACACGCTCGTCGCTTCGCTCCTCGCTACCTATTTGAATATTTAGGCCGGCCGCTGCCGCAACTCGCTCGCTTCGCTCGCTTGGCTCGTGCGGTAGGTAGTTCATAAGTTAACCTAACACGCTCGTCGCTTCGCTCCTCGCTACCTATTTGAATATTTAGGCCGGCCGTTGACGCGACTCGCTCGCTTCGCTCGCTTGGCTCGTGCGGTAAGTAGTTCAAAAGTTAACCTAACACGCTCGTCGCTTCGCTCCTCGCTACCTATTTGAATATTTACGCTGGCCGCTGCCGTGACTCGCTCGCTTCGCTCGCTTGGCTCGTGCGGTAGTTCAAAAGTTAACCTTACACGCTCGTCGCTTCGCTCCTCGCTACCTAAACTGCTTATAAATTACTTATTCAAATATTGGTAAAATTTTTGAAACGTCTTATCGATAGCGGGCAGTGACTTTTCATAATAAACTGTTCAAGAGTTAACCTAACACGCTCGTCGCTTCGCTCCTCGCTACCTATTTGAATATTTAGGCCGGCCGCTGCCGCAACTCGCTCGCTTCGCTCGCTTGGCTCGTGCGGTAGGTAGTTCATAAGTTAACCTAACACGCTCGTCGCTTCGCTCCTCGCTACCTATTTGAATATTTAGGCCGGCCGTTGACGCGACTCGCTCGCTTCGCTCGCTTGGCTCGTGCGGTAAGTAGTTCAAAAGTTAACCTAACACGCTCGTTGCTTCGCTCCTCGCTACCTATTTGAATATTTACGCTGGCCGCTGCCGTGACTCGCTCGCTTCGCTCGCTTGGCTCGTGCGGTAGTTCAAAAGTTAATAAATATTTTCTACTCCGGGAGGCTGTCAACCCTCGAAGTTGCGCGGTGCGCGGGCAGCAAGCAGCCCGCGGTGCCGTCTTTTGCCGATGCTATTCAATTACCCTTCCTACTATGGAAATTTCCATACAAAATTTTCGAAAAAAAAAATTTCGCTTTTTAGCAAAAATTTTTATGTGCCTGGAAGCGGACCAAGTTTTTAAACATTTTTTACCTTGGTCACCCCAACCTAAGTGCCACCAGTTCAGAGAGCCGTTGAGTTTCGTGATGTATGGAAAATGGAAACCGGGGGTCGGAGAGAAATTCTGAGTATGCAGTTTTGTAAATCTGACCAATTAGAGTACAGAAGTCAATTTTCAGACCGATCGTGACGGAACCGGCGCCACCATCTTGCTTTGAAAAATTGGCCATTTTTTGAAAAAAAATTGCGTCCAATTTAAAATTTCGCGATTGCCCTGGTAGCACCCCATCTTCCTGATCATTTTTTAGTTCTACACCCCCCACCTATCTCGCGCCGTTTCAGAGAGCCGTCGAATTTTGCGTTGTATGAAACTCGGAAACCAGCGATGGAAACTCGATTATGAGTATGCCAACTCAATGTGAGGCTCGATTAAAGCCCTTGCGCCAAGTTTCAGCGTGATCGGCCCAGCGATGGCCGTTTTAGAATTTGTATGGCGGCGGCCATTTTTTCCGCCATTTTGAATTTTTTTCACTATCTGTGGTAATTGCTCGAGGTCTACTCCAAGTTTAGTTCGAGCACCCCAGATGTAGCTGCTACCGTTTGCGCGGGCCGTTGACCGTCTTCGAGAGATGAGGGAAAGTTTAAGATTTCGGATTTTTCTGGATATCCTGGGAGCTGGGCGAGTACGAATGCGTCATTGGTGTATTTCTCCATTGCACCACCTCGTCTAAATTTACGTTTTTATGTTTGCGCCAAAAATGGAAAAATTCCAAAATCGAGCGACCCACTATGGCTCCCTGGTAGCGTCCCAGGGTGGTGATCATTTTTAGTTCCGGCACCCCCCACCCAACTCGCACCGTTTCCGCGGGCCGTTGGATTTTACGTTGTATGAAAGTTGGAAACCGGGGCCCGGAGCCACTCGAACGGGGCACCGATCGATTCGCCGGCTCGAACAGAGCACGTGTGCCAAATTTGAGACGTAAGGATTCATAAACGGCGATTTTGGCAAAGTACGGCGGCCATCTTGTTTTCGCGAAAATTCCCATTTTTCCACCTTCCCTGGTAATCGCCACCAGTTCCGAGCATTTTTTGTTCAGACACCCCCCCTCCAGGTGGCACCGTTTTTGCGCACCTCCAGGGGTCCACTCTCTTGTCCAGGGTGTTGGAGATGTCAATATTTTTCCGGTGGTCACTCGGCGCACCTCTACACGGTCACGTCGAAATCCCCCCAACTTTCCGCGTAGTTTCCGAGAAACCCGATGTCAGTCAGTCAGTGAGTGGTAGTGTAGCTTTATATATTATAACTAGCTGGTGCGTTGTGCGCGGGCTGCAAGCAGCCCGCGAGCCCCTTTTGCCCCTGGGTTAAAGCAATAGGGCAGTCATTAGAAAATGTGTTAGAATTCCCAGTCCATTTGTAATTTTCTGCTAACAGCGATCCCACAGTCAGTCGGTAATGCTTATAAATTCCCCATTCAAGTATTTTCCACTCCGGGAGGCTGTCCACCTTCAAGAGAGCGTAGTGCGCGGGCTGCAAGCAGCCCGCGAAGCATCCCAGGACAGAAATCTTCAGTCATTTGAAAATGCATTAAAATTCCCCGTCAATTTGCTATTATCTGCAAACAGCGATTCCACAGTCAATCGGAAGTGCTTATAAATTTCAAATTCAAATATTTTCTATTCCGGGGGCTCTCCACCTTCGAGGGTGCGTGGTGCGCGAGCTGCACGCAGCTCGCGGCTCATCCCAGGGCAGAAATCTTCAGTCATTTGAAAATGCATTCGAATTTCCTTTCCATTTGTAACATCTGCTAACAGCGATTCTACAGTCAGTCGAAACTGCTTATAAATTACTTATTCAAATATTGTTAAATTTTTGAAACGTCTTATCGATAGCGGGCAGTGACTTTTCATAATAAACTGTTCAAGAGTTAACCTAACACGCTCGTCGCTTCGCTCCTCGCTACCTATTTGAATATTTAGGCCGGCGCTGCCGCAACTCGCTCGCTTCGCTCGCTTGGCTCGTGCGGTATGTAGTTCATAAATTAACATAAAACGCTCGTCCCTTCGCTCCTCGCTACCTATTTGAATATTTAGGCCGGCCGTTGACGCGACTCGCTCGCTTCGCTCGCTTGGCTCGTGCGGTAAGAGTTCAAAAGTTAATCTTACACGCTCGTCGCTTCGCTCCTCGCTACCTATTTGAATATTTACGCTGGCCGCTGCCGTGACTCGCTCGCTTCGCTCGCTTGGCTCGTGCGGTAGTTCAAAAGTTAATAAATATTTTCTACTCCGGGAGGCTGTCAACCCTCGAAGTTGCGCGGTGCGCGGGCAGCAAGCAGCCCGCGGTGCCGTCTTTTGCCGATGCTATATTCAATTACCCTTCCTACTATGGAAATTTCCATACAAAATTTTCGAAAAAAAAAATTTCGCTTTTTAGCAAAAATTTTCATATAGCTGGAAGCCGACCAAGTTTTTAAACATTTTTTACCTTGGTGACCCCAACCTAAGTGCCACCAGTTCAGAGAGCCGTTGAATTTCGTGATGTATGGAAAATGGAAACCGGGGGTCGGAGAGAAATTCTGAGTATGCAGTTTTGTAAATCTGACCAATCAAAGCACAGAAGTCAATTTTCAGACCGATCGTGACGGAACCGGCGCCACCATCTTGCTTTGAAAAATTGGCCATTTTTTGAAAAAAAATTGCGTCCAATTTGAAATTTCTCGATTGCCCTGGTAGCACCCCATCTTCCTGATCATTTTTTTGTTCTACACCCCCCACCTATCTCGCGCCGTTTCAGAGAGCCGTCGAATTTTGCGTTGTATGAAACTCGGAAACCAGCTATGGAAACTCGATTATGAGTATGCCAACTTAATATGCGACTCGATTAAAGCCCCTGTGCCAAGTTTCAGCGCGATCGGACCAGCGATGGCCGTTTTAGAATTTGTATGGCGGCGGCCATTTTTTCCGCCATTTTGAATTTTTTTCACTATCTGTGGTAATTGCTCGAGGTCTACTACAATTTTAGTTTGAGCACCCCAGATGTAGCTGCTACCGTTTGCGCGGGCCGTTGACCGTCTTCGAGAGATGAGGGAAAGTTTAAGATTTCGGATTTTTCTGGATATCCTGGGAGCTGGGCGAGTACGAATGCATCATTGGTGTATTTCTCCATTGCACCACCTCGTCTAAATTTACGTTTTTATGTTTGCGCCAAAAATGGAAAAATTCCAAAATCGAGCGTCCCACTATGGCTCCCTAGTAGCGTCCCAGGGTGGTGATCATTTTTAGTTCCGGCACCCCCCACCCAACTCGCACCGTTTCCGCGGGCCGTTGGATTTTACGTTGTATGGAAGTTGGAAACTGGGGCCCGGAGCCACTCGAACGGGGCACCGATCGATTCGCCGGCTCGAACAGAGCACGTGTGCCAAATTTGAGACGTAAGGATTCATAAACGGCGATTTTGGCAAAGTACGGCGGCCATCTTGTTTTCGCGAAAATCCCAATTTTTCCACCACCCCTGGTAATCGCCACCAGTTCCGAGCATTTTTTGTTCAGACACCCCCCCTCCAGGTATCACCGTTTTTGCGCACCTCCAGGGGTCCACTTGGTTTTCGAAGATGATCGAGATCGCTATATTTTTCCTCTGGTCACTCGGCGCACCTCTACACGATCACGTCAAAATCCCCCCCACTTTCCACGTAGTTTCCGAGAAAAGCGATGTCAGTCAGTGAGTGGTAGTGTAGCTTTATATATATATGACTAGCTGGTGCGTTGTGCGCGGGCTGCAAGCAGCCCGCGAGCTTCCGTGTGCTCTAAGAGTTTTAACAAACGATTTTTTTTTATTTTTATTTATAATTTTTCTAGCTATCATCAGCTCTTGGACTATAGCAATATAATTTCTAATAATAAATCATTAATTTTTATTTTGTCAGAAAAAAAAGACCAAGACAACACTTACTCAATTAAACAAACAAGTACTTAATCGCAATTAATCGTTTCATAAAAAATATATATAATAATATGACAAAATACTCTAAGAAAAATTCATTGATGTAAAAAAAAAATACACCGAAATTGTATGTTTTTTCTATTATAATCATTACCCATGTCACATGTTTCAACAACAGAATGTAATTGGCGATGTAATTTGTGTTTTTTTTGTTGTACCAACTAAAAAGAAAATAGCAAACTGACACATTTTTTTACATACATAGGTACCTATATTACCTGTATATTTATGTTACATCAATCTATAATATTGTTATTATGATCTATATTGAAGAAATACACCATGTACTTAGGTACTTCATAATTTGATCGATATTCATAAATCATTTTATACCTATTTTTCTTATTTAAAAGTATAAAAAAGCGAAATATAAAAAAAAATTAAGAAGTCAATGCTCAGTTTTCGAGCAGCCCAGTCTCTAAGATCCCAGCCGATAAATTACTTGTCTTTAAATATATTATACAGTATATGTAATACAAAAATTAAATATACTAATTTTATTTCTCTTTCAGTTTTGAACAACTTCGATATAGAAAGCGATTTTTTAACAGAAGCAATAATGAAAATAGAAGATTGAAATTATTTAATGAAAAAATGATCTCGAAATTTGTTATTTTTAAAAGATACAATACAAAATAAGATAGGTACCTAAATAATGTGTTTTAATTTCATTGAATATATTCATATACCTACTTGACTAAAAATGGTTACCTCTTGTCTTGTTTATAAACTAACAAAAAACTGAATTATACCTACCTATATAAACAAGTCCCCCTGTCGAGTGTAGCTGATATTAAAATTAAATGTTAAGTAGGTACATAGTTAATTCGTTACCTAGGTATGTAAAACCTCGAAATTAACAAATAGTGGTTATCGTTATTTTTCCTTATCTAGTTACATTGAATTTTGTTGATTTTTTATTGAAGTTGTTTTCTCAATATTTCTAATCCCGGTATATATGTAATTTAGCTGCAAGCCAACAATTTAAATAGTTAGTACCTACTATTAATATTAATTAGGTAGTTAAAATCTTTAGTTTAGTTTTCATTTATTCATTCATCAGTGCTGTTTTTTTTATTCTATCATTTTAAAATTCCCTCTTTTTAATTTTTATATGATAAGGTACATATACCTAGTTCCTTTTTTTAATTTATGTACCTACCTACTGAATTAGGTGTTACGAAGCCTACCTACCTTTATTATAAAAAATGTAGTTATAAATATAAGTAATATAATGCTACATCGCCATCATTTCATCTCTTACATAGTAGAATTTAATTTGTTAAGTTCTTCAGTGTGTTTTTGAATCGAATAGGTATGTGAAAAATGATTCATGATCATTAATTAAATGGCATAAGAAAAAGCTAATTTTAAGTAGGTAAGTACTAAACATTATCTTGTGTAGTAGATGATAGGCAATTTATCTAATCAAAACATTAATTATTTCAATAATAAAACAGCGATTTACATAGATTAATTATATTAAGTTTCATAAAATCAATATTAATAATTATTTTTGAATTGCGAATAAAACAACAATAATTGAAACTAAGATTATTTTATTAACATGACTATATTATTCAACTAATGGTAACAGTACATAAGTAATAGGTACATTTTTTCATTTTTAAAGAAAATCTATAGGTATAAAATATGAATTTATACAAAATCAAAATAACAAAAAACGAATAGCATACAAGTAAAATGAAATCTATAGGTACATAAAAAAAGTAGGAAAATACACTGAATATTTTTTTAACACTTGGGGCGTGATCTACAAAATAATAATCGAAGAAAATACGCTACCCCGAAAGCAAACAGTACTGCATTGATTAACTTCCAAATTTTGAATAAATATTATGAACAGGTTGGATCAACATAATATAGGCTATAACATCGTTCTAAGACCAATAGGAGTGTAGCAATGCGGGTAAAGCCGCGGGGCACGCTGGTGGTCTGCTGTTTCGTGCTTTCACGTGTTTCTTCTTAGTAACGCTGCTTTGACTATCTGTCTGTCTGCCTGAAATTATTTAAAATATGTATATTTTTGCTATCCTTTTTAATATGCATGGGTATGAATGATTATCAATTAAAAATCAAGAATAGTCCCATAGTAAAGATTCTATTGAAATTTAATTTATGAATAGATATATAAATTCTTACAAGACACGACCTTGTTCTTAACAATAATGTTTAAAAACTCATTGTTTGTGTAATAGTATAAATTAATTAATAAAGTATTGTTTCTTTTAGTACAACAAAATATAAATCATCTTCTATATATATTTGTATTTCTGACAAAATAAAACACATTTAATTATACAAAATAATTTAACAAAGCGAAATAACACATTGAAGAATATATTCACATTGAAGAAACTATTTTGGTATCAATACTTTATGTAGTTTCATTGTTTCATAAACATAAATTAGGCCCAAAAATATAATTAATATACTTAACTGGTGATTCCATTTTTTACGAATATACATATACTATCAAAGCTTGTTTTATATATGAAGAATATTTTGAATTCATTTCCTTTTTTAGCAGTGTCATTCCTCCTCCTGATGAAATTTCCTTATGTTATCCAATTTGTAGCATTTCTGAAAAAAAATCCACATTTATTTAAAACCTTCAATTTGTCAAAACTAAATCGTAAAAATTTGATAATTGGGACCACATTGCAGGCAGCTTTCAAATAAAAAAAAAAAGAATTCTCAAAATCAGTTATCCCACTGAAAAGCCAATTGAGAACTTCCTCCTGTTTCGAAACCGATTAAAATGTAAATTTAATCAAAGTTAAAATGTTTCACAAACAGTCATCAAAATTAAAGACTTTTTCTATACCTAATATGTAAAATATTATTTTGCCCTCAAGTTCTTTTGTTGGTAAAATAAGTTGTGTCTTTCTTCCTATGGATGAAACTGGTCTTTTATATTTTCCTATTTCTGCTGGGAATCAATTGTGGAGTTTCTGAAAAAAAAAATATTTGATTATTCTCATTTTTTATCACTCGCAATCAATTGAAACGTTTTAATATACACTATTTTTTTAATTTATTTAGAGTTTTGCATCCATAGTTTTGTCTTAATTTAATCAAGATATGTTTTATTAATTCTTCAACAGGAATTATGCCAGAAAATATAATATACTTAACTTGTGATTGAATGTCGTCATATTGTTGTCCTCTGTAATCTGGAAAATATAAAATATATCAAGTTGTTATATAATTTTAGAAAGCAAATTAAAAGGTTATATAAGATATAATATAAAAACCTATGACAAATATCTGCAAAGGAACACTTTTCAATTTTCTTACTGGCAGTGAGGTGCTTCACATCATACTGAGCAAATTAGATCTGAAACTTTCTGTATTAATCCAAAACTACCACCTCCTCCTTTATCCAGGCTTGGGACTGGCTGCGATGAGGTAGAATAAAATAATCTGATAAAATTTATTCTATTCACCCTCAAACACAGGCGGAGTTACCTAACTACTTTCTAACTACTCAATATACACTAATTACTACTATTATACTTAACTATAAAAGAAAAAAAAATTGTAAGGTGTGTTATGAATGACACGTGTTTAAGTTATGCGTTATGCGTGTAATAAAATAAAATTAAATAAATATAACCATGATTCTATCAAAAATACATACGTATACACGTAAATAAAATGTATGAATAAAATATCTACATCAATAATTTACACGATCTAAATTAATTTACTCTAGTTTACTCTAGTAGTCTATATAAAACTATACTTAATTGATTTTATGTACAAAAAATATAGTTTGTGTTGTGCATGTAAGTTTATGTTAAAAAACAAAATTGATTGATGTACATAGAAAATTGAAGCATAGTTAGACAATATTTAAATATTACTGTAAAATGCGCTCAGCGAATGTAAGTGTGATATTAGAAGTAATGATGTAGCCCGTTGTACTGTAAATATACGTCGGACGTGATGCAATTCATAAAAATGAAATTACAGCCTAACGAATTTAGAATAACGATGGATCATGAAAGACAATAGCAGAAACTTAGTCCAACGGAAGGTATGAGATCCGCGGACGGTACCGGGTCGGTGTCGAGCGGAGATGCGCGCGAGCGCCCCCAGAGGTGGACACGCATTTCCACCTGTCACCGAGCCGATAAGGTCCATTCAAATCCAATTAAATTCCTATGAACCAAGCAGCTGCTATGACTTACATATCCATGACATTATTAATAGATATAAGAAAAGTTCAGTCAATTTTATAAATTACTGTCACCGCCACCGACATAAATACTTGACAATGCGCATACAACCTTTAAACCAATAACAAACTTACACATTCGCTCTCGCATTTTACTTTAATACAAATAATTTGTTTCACAGTGTTTCAACTTTAACGTAGAATCAATTCGTTTTTTAATATAAGTGTCGTGATGATAAGAGTTCATAAAAAATATGCACAATGTAAACGTTGGCAACATGATTTGATTTTAATAATTGATTTTTCTGATATAGAACGGAGGTGAACAATTTCATTCCAGGAAGCCGAGTGTGTAATGCTTGCAAGTGTAACTCGTCAATCTACCAATTAATTGCAAAGTGAATAGTGTAATGCGTGGTGGGAAATCCCTAAAGTAACTGTGGAATGACGACGTTATTCACGAAAGGTTTACCGTCTATTAATTTTTCCCTATGTACAAGAAGCATTAAATCGTTCCTATCCCGTACGCGACCTAATGCCACGTACAACTGGCCGTGACTGAAGACATCCGATCTTAAATCAATGCCAACCCCATTAATGGTTTGGCCTTGACTCTTGTGAATGGTCATTGCATAACACACCTGAAGGGGAAACTGCAATCGACACATTTCTATTGGACTATTGTGATCAATGGGGGCTTTAAACATGATTCGCGGTATAAAAAACATTTCGGCTATTCCCGGTTTGCGAACTGTTATCAATCGAGTTGAAGCCGCGACGATTATGACTTTTGTACCGTTAACTAAATGATCAGAAAAACTAAGGTTACGAATTATTATGCAAATGCATCCTACTTTTAATGTGAGATCGTGTTCTGGTATACCTTTAGGGTGCATACTATTCAACACGTCCACGCCTAAATACAATTCGTCAGTGTCATCCGTAGCCGTTTTATCTACTGAATAGAAATGTAAAAGGTCGCCTGGCAAACGATCTAATACAGTCCTATTTATTTCCCTAATATTTGAATTGTGAGTGGAAAGAATGGCCCTACCTATACAAACTTCTGGCTCGTTTTCTAAAAGGAAATCCGAAAAAACAAAATTAATTAACTCATCTAAATCAGTAGTAAATGATAAAAGTGAAAGGTCTATTAAATTTTGACAAGATCTGCCGACCTTTACCGAATGTAAAGGCAAATTGTTAGAACCTATTTGAAGCAAAAAATCGGAAAATACACTATCTTCACTACACCTCTGAGGTGTAGTTAGAGAAAACGTCTTTAAACTCTGCCATAAGGGCGATGATTTTACAGAGGCATTAAATATGTCTGAATGACACTTGGCGTTGGTAACTACGGGTGGAATCTGACGAAAGTCTCCGGCAAAGATGATAACCTTTCCCCCGAAACTTTTATTTGACTTTGTCAAGTCTTGCAAAGACCTATCTAACAAATGGATGAGGGACTTGTGTACCATCGGCGCTTCGTCGTAAATAATTAAATCGGAGTGTAGTATTAGTTCAGCTCTCTGGGTTCCGTTTGTTACAAACCAATACCCTAAATCGTCAATAGCGCTCAACGGATACCGAAACATACTGTGCGCAGTCATACCGCCGTCATAGTTCTGCGCGGCAATACCTGAACTCGCAGTGCACAAAACTACACCGTTGAGTACGCCCCTCACGTACGCTGCTATCGTATTCAAAAGCAACGTTTTACCAGTGCCTGCCGGACCGTCTATATAAATAGCACTTTCGTTACTATTTCGAAAACTATCATCAATGAGCAAATTTTGCACATATTCGAACACTTGCAGCTGGTCATGAGACAGCTTGGGTGTCCAAATATCTACAAATTCGCGTAACCCGTCTGCATCGTGTAGAGCCTTCTCACGGCCTAATTCGGTAGTGTCATCGTGCGCGTCAGGCAAACCTTGCTCTAACAAACACGTACCATGTTTACGCAATAGACGGTCAATTTGAACCAAGGCCTGGGTGTACGCTCTATCCGGATCGTTATCTACGCGGTTAAGGATGTCTTCAGCTAGTTCATTTTTAAATTTTTCCCACAGTGTCGCTACTGCTACCCCGTTAACAGCCAATAATACGAAAAAGTTACGGAGGCGTGGTCCGGTCAAAAAACATGAAGCTTCCTGCATAGCTATCTCGTATTCGGCTTCATCGTTGGCGATCCCAACGGCTTTAGCGGCTTCCTGGAATGTGCTACAATTTGGACCACCCAAGTTATAAAGATCCCTGTAACTACGGCAGGGGTGTAAAGCTAACAGTAATCTTAAATAAAATTGTTCACCTCTGTTGGGCGCGACCCAAAATAAACGCGTCACTATTTCTCCCCTCTGTCTTTTTGTCAAAAATTTTCCGTTATTCATTTCGTAAATGATTGTATTTTTTGTTGAGGGGCGGCTGGAGTGAACTATGTACCTCTCGTAAAAATCTAAATATGTTAACCTATCAAATTCATCACCGAGAGGACGATTAAAATACGTGATGAGATCCGAATCTGAATTTTGAACTGCACGTTCTTCATTTCCCGCCTTAAAAAAAATTGACTGATGATTTTCTAAATGAACATCTAACATCTTAACAGTGGGCTCACGTCCCGTGACGTCAAACTCAAAAACTCTCCAAGCAGCCTCACCAGAACCGATGTATCGTTTTGTGACGTACTGTTCTATTTCGTTATTTTTGTGTTCATCTGGAACAATGGCGACTCTAGCCTCGTCTGGACCTTTTGTCATATATTTGAAAAGATATTTAATTACAGTTCGAGTGGACACTGATTCTAAATTTAAATGAAAATCGTACCTAAGGAGAAGAGCAGCGTTGTACGGTACTATCCACAAATCACTAATTTCTACATCCCTCCCTCTGTATTTAATGGTGGCTATATTTTTACTGTTACGCTTTAAATTTATAAACCCTTTATCATTACAATGCGTGACCTCTGTCTCTGGTTTTGGGAAATAGCTTGTACATTTTTTTTTTTCACTATCCCAACATTTTAAATCTGTCCTATGCGGTGGACCGCATGGACCATGAACCATATAATCTAAAACGGCTTTCCTCAATTTTCCATCAACTTCTGAAGCGTCAGGAATATCTGCTCTAATAAATTTATCAACATCAGTACCGTGAACGGGGCCACCACCCTCGACTGCAAAACAGATATGAGCGTGTGGTAATCCCCGTTTTTGGAACTCTATTACATATAAAATATAAACAATTTTACCAAACCAAACCCCAGTGCGAAGATCCCTCAAAAGTTGTTGTAATTTAATGTTAAAAACTCTAGCACAAATTGAAGGCGTATTATGATGACCTGTTGTTGAATTTTGTATTTCAGGCCATTTGGGATTGCAAGTTAAAGTTAAAAGAAAAGATGGCAATCCTAATCTGTTAACTACTGCCATAGCATCCATATACTTTTGCTTCATATATCTAGGCCCCCCCGTGTAACTACTCGGCAAATAAACTCTACCAGGCACAACCCCACCCTCTCCTCGAATAGTCTCATCTACACTGATCTGTTGTAAAACTGACTCTACTTCTCTTAATGGAGCGGAACGGAGAGCATTATCCGTGTTACCTTTTTGGATGTTATACAGGTAACGAAGTCTTTCTTCTAAAATCCTACATTGCATATCAACTAACCACTCTTCGGACAAACGATTAAAATCGTTGAAACGGGGTTCGCTCAGAAGGAGGCATCTAACGTATTTGTTTTGGGTTAGTTTTGCTCCATTATTGTCCGTTTTGTTAGGAAACCATCCAGGGTTACCGTGCGGATACAATAATGGATATTGAAAAGTTTCATATAAGGGGTGCATTATATCTACTGTGTGAGGCTTTTTGTCGCCAATCTTCCAGATGGCAATGGCGCGCGGAATATAGCGCTCCTGCTCATTGCTTATAATGGCAGCAATCTCGTTGCCCAGAGGCATATCACCGAGAATGTTGCCATGTGTGCGTCGTGTGGTGTGTTCAAAAATGAGGTGTGCGTGGTCGGATGGTTCTTGGCTCAGCCGCTTGAAGCACTCTATATAAGGGTTATGACTATGCAAGAAATTTGTAATGGACCGAATGACTGTTAAATCTAGATTTAAACTTGAAGCGAGGCTCTCTCGCTCACTGTTATCATAAATATAAAGTCCAGCCGGGTTAGTAGTTTCTGAGTACGCAAGATCGAAAACTCTGTGATAAACCCTCCCTTGAATTTTTAAAAATGATACCCCCGTTGTTGGATGTTGAAATCCGTGTGAAACACCTAACGCACTAAAAGCAAATAAATTATTATAAGCCCTAGGTTTATTCAAAAAAGAAGGAAAGCTATAAAATGGTTCATTTAAAGGCGGGAAATTTTGAACGTTATAAGCGCCAGCCCCACAACACCACTTGATACGATTCTTTTCCTCAAAGAACAATCTAGCATTACAGTGCCTACACAAAAACGCTTCCCTATCTAATAACGAAATGTTTTTAAAACTATACAATTTGACGACAGTTAAGCCGTCGCCACTCTTTGTACCTATTAAATTGTTGGAATTCCGTAATTCCACGTCTAGATTTCGATTGATTTTATTGTACTTATCTACCGCTTGCCTATTAACCTCTGGATTATTTTGACTAAACTTCTGACTGGCCTGCCTATGAACCTCTGGATTGCTCTCGTTATATTTTTGAACTGCCTGCCTATGAATCTCGGGATTATTCTTACTATATCTTTCAACTGCTCGTTTATTGATCTCGGGATTACTCTCATTATATTTTTTAACTGCCTGCCTATTAACCTCGGGATGTTTTTTATTATATTTTGTAACCGCCTTTATATGAGCATCCGCGTCTATCGATCGCCTACCTGGTCGTCCCCTTTTACGTCCTACCTCTACTGAATTTATTGATGAACTATCATCCGAATCTAAGTTGATATTGTTTTGTTTGTGTGCTTTAGAATTATTTTTTTTAGCCGGTCTACCACGTTTCCTACCTACATTACTAACGTCGGATAATTTTTTGATGCAGACAACGGGTGCGAGTGTTGTTAATTTAGGGTCGCGAATATTTTTTAGTAAAATTATTGGTTTTAGGGAATTTAATTTAGGGTCATATTTTGGGGGTATACTTTTATTAACTAAAACTACTGGCTTTAAAATAGATAATTTAGGGTCGTCTACACTAACTAATTGGTCGTCTACACTAACTAATTGGTCGTCTACACTAACTAATTGGTCGTCTACACTAACTAATTCGTCGTCTACACTAACTAATTCGTCGTCTACACTAACTAATTGGCAGTCTACACTAACTAATCGGTTGTCTACACTAACTAATTGGTCATCTACACTAACTAATTCATTAATAATATTTACACTATGAAAATTATTTAAAATAATTTTATGAATTTGATATTGACTACCAAATGACGGATTCCAAAACAAAAATTTTGCAAGAGTATCTAAATTGTTGCACTGAAAGAGACGTGCGGCTCCTACCGAATGCGGGTTATGTACGTACTTATTATTCGCGTCTACGTTATGGCTATTAAAAATAAAATACTTATTATTTGACCTCCAAAAAGATATCGTATTATTAGCGCCGGTGAAAAGGTAGCTATGTGTGGAGTCGTTGTGTGTAGTGTGAAATATTTTATTTTTTAGGATTAATTTTAATTGTAAAGTGTAAGTGGCTATGTCGCCGTCACATGTGGGAAACAGCCCGTTGTCGATCCAACTATCGTTGTCTGCCATCGGTTTAATTTTAGCCAAATAGGTCCCTACACGTATATCAGAAGGCAATTCTTCAGGGTATAAATGAGGATGATTGTGCGCAACCCCAAGTGGTCTTATTTGAATATATAACATATCACCAAATTCTAAAATAGTGTCTATATTTTCCCGAGAAAATACGGCTCTATTTAGAATAGAAGAATATACAGCCGCGCATGTTGCCATCGCGACACATTGTGCGTTGTTACCCTTAAACCGGGGATCGGCTTGATGCGTTGACCCTTTAATAATAATTTAACCGATTAAAATAATAATAAAAACAAAATGACATTTTATCAGGTCAGAAGAAACCTATTTATCTTCTTAATATATATAAATCTCGTGTCACAATGTTTGTCCTCAATGGACTCTTAAACCACTTAACCGATTATAATAAAATTCGCACACCATGTGCAGTTCAATCCAACTTGATGAATATAGAAACATATTAGGCATATATTATATTATGTTAAGCAAACTGAAATGTTCCAAACAAAGAATGCATTGTATGATTATAAAATAAAAATCAGTATGAAATAGGTATGTTAAAGAAGGTATCCGTGGTGAAATTACCATTACCTACCTTTCTAAAACTTCTTAACACAAAAATTTCGATTATATATCGGTTGAGATCCAAATTGTCTAAGGAATCGAAACTTCTCTAAAAAATATACGTAATTCGCTACGAAATACGAATAGAAAATATAGCGTCATTGTAGATAATAACTTACCCTTATTTTTTTAAAAAAATATTCGCAACAATACTGAGACGCAGCAGTGTACTATGAATTATGATATATTATTATACTCGTATAATCAAACATATCTAGAATTATTTAACATGTTAACACTATGTACTTACGCAATATAGTATACCTATTCTTTTATTAAGTCATAATATAGCTATAATTAACCGTATGAAATCAAAATCAATTCTTAATTATTACCTATCAATTATTATTATAGTACCTAGTTATAGGTACTATACGATACAACTTAAAAGTCGTTCTTCCGCCTCCAATACTATTTTAGATAAAACATTGTTTATATAAATCTTGCCTCTCCAATTATTAGGTAATCTAAGTGTAAATTAATTTCGCTACAAAATTTGAAGAATGAGATTATGAGAATAATGAATTGAAATTATTTGATTATATTTAATTATTATAAAACAATTGAAATTTAACCGAAAATTTCAATAATCCTACTAATTACGCAAATACTACTGAACCTATTACAATTAAATTTAGCACACAGAGGGTAACTTGGGTTAACACAAAGGATAAGGTTTATCCCGGAAATCCCACGGGAACGGGAACTATGCCGGTTTTTCCTTTTGAAAACGCGGGCGAAGCCGCGGGCGGAAAGCTAGTTTATTTATACATATAAGCATTACATTACAAAATAAATATAATACGTTCAATTGTATTAATAGTAATTGTAAAAAGAAAATAGGTAGGTAGGTATGTATCACTATAACGTAAGTTAATACAAAACAGTACATAACATGTCAAGAGACAATATTATGATTTATAATAATCATTATTTTTACTATTTAAGGATATTAACAATTTTGAATATAATATTGAAGGAATTACCTAATATTTAATTTATTTTCATAATAAAATTAATATACCCCTTCACACAAAATGGCGATCGACGCCGACAACGGTGGCTCACGGCTCATCACGCGACATTGCCGGTCCACGATTCCCGCGCATTTTTTTTACAACGAAATAGGAAAAAATATAGTACTGACTTACCTACCTAGTAGGTACCTACTATATTTATACGTCTTGTTAAAGAAAATTACTTTATTCTGTAATCGATTAGGTACCTACATACGCAACTAAATAATGAAAAATGTTTAATACTACTTGACAACGGCAATTACGTATTAGGATGATAAGCGTTAGATAGGTAAGTTAATTATTATTTAGGTAATTTCATAAAAAATCTTTGAATAATTATAAGAAATATCTACTTACACTTATTTGGAACATTTCAATTTGCACAAAAAAAATATATAAGTAAACCTGATTGATTACCTAACAGAGCCCTATGAAAATATGTACCTAAGTATGTTAATTATTAGATCTAATAAATTGAATAAAGCTTACCGGTAGCGATACACGCCATTGCCGCTGCGTTACCGCCGTTGTTGCTAGAAGATGCTTGGAACATGTTGAGAGCACGAGGTCACGTAGAATCTCGAAGTTATTGAAAAGTTACTGAAAACGATACATGAATATTTTAAAACAAAGCATTAAACAAACGTCACTTGTTTTCATTAAAATTATCAATCATCAATTCATTAAAACCCTTGAAAAAAAAAGAATAAATCGTTATGAATAAGAATGAAGACTTTTTGTAATAATTACCTAAATTACCTAACTTAATCGTTAGTTAGTTAGTATTAGTAAAATATATAAAGAAACCAAACTCAAATCATTATTCACTCAAAGTACAATATGAGAGCAATAATTATTAATGATAATATGTAAATCGACTTACCCTGCAAACAGGCGAGTTAGTAATGAAAGAGGAATGGCGCGGGCACAGAATATATACTCAGGGGAAAGCGCGGGCTTTTCGGTTTTATTCATAATTTCTAATAAAACCACCGGAAGTACAAATCCAGTCGCGACATGTTGCAAACATTACGAAAAAGTGGGAATAGACAATTTCTCAGTTTTGTAATTTTTTCATAATTAAAAATATACAATATTAATAAATATTTTGTGATTACGTAGGTATTTTGAATATCGCATAAGTTTAATATATACAAAGAAAAAATAATTTCAAAACATCTGTATAATATTAATATGTAACCGTTAGTTAATCTTTGTATACCTAAATATAATTCATACCTATTTTATTTTTTTCATATTTAGAAGTTTTTTTACGAAAATATATTATATTAAAATAAATGAATCCTAATAATATTTTTTTTTTTAATAAATAGGTAGTAACTAATGTTAAATTATTACAATTATTATTCTAATAATAAAGAAGACTGTGTCTATAGTCTATACCTAAAATAAATATCGAAGTCAATTAATGCTTTTTATAAACATAATCAAGAATTCAATATTTTTATAATTATTAAATAATACTATAATATTTATGAAATTATTCTAAAGTAGACAAAAAGTGTAACGTCTTGATTAAATTGCTTAATAATTAATTTTATTCAAGTTTATTCTGATCTAAAAAAACATATCCAATGCTGCCAACATTATATATATTTTGGTCATAATAGCAATGTTTTTAATTTTAATGAACTTGGAAAAAAGTTATATATGCTCGTAATTTTTATTTCATTAAATCTGTTTTTTTTTGTATGTCATTATATTTCTTTTAAAGGTTTAATTAATTAAAGTCTCTCAATTGTTATTTCCCATCAATTATATAATTTTCTAATACCTACCTATTCATATTAAAACTTGTCAAAATAATATAAATGTTAATTGTGTCAACTGTCAAATTAATAGATATGTCAACAAACAACTTTCCGAAAACAAATAAGAAAAAGGCTTCTTGTATAGAATGTAAAATATTAAGTGTTTTTTTATGCATATCAAAAATATGTTTTGCAAATTTATCACTCCAAAAGTAAAAAGATAAGAGGATAAGAAGTTTTCATGTAATTGATCTATGTACTCGTTTTACCATTATATTATTTAATTCTAATAAGACGTGTCGATACTATAACGTTTGATTCCAATAAGTAATAAAAATAAAACAACGATTAACAATGAATTAAAACGTATATTTTTGTGATGAAAGAAGACTACAATGCCAAGTGTAAAACAAGTGAAATCTAATAAGATCAGAGAGTATGAAAATGAAGAAAAACATAAGTTTAATTTACCAAACATAAAAGAAATGTTTTATGATTTGCAGATGCTCACATTTTAAGTACATTTATTGAAGATTCCAGAAACTTATTTGTATTATCAATATTGAATAACACAGACTGATTGACCCATTGATGGTATTATGTAGATCATTATTATAGATGAAAAAATAATAATAAAGTGTATAAATTTCAATTTGAATAAACATGATATCTCTAAAAACTTGAAGGCTATTGTTATTGTACATTTTATACTTCTTAGTTCTTACTATACTTAATATAAAGGAAAACATACCTAATAAGTAAAAGCCATTTACATTAATTTAAACAACATTGTTTGCTATAAGAAAAAGTAACTGTTTTTTTTTTTTTTTAATAATTTATTCATAACCATGGATACAAGTCCTTCAGTCGCAATCTTAAAGTTATATACATTTCAATATAAAAAGTAACTGAGTCTAGCAATGTGGCCATACTCTTTATCAATTTCAATTCACCAAACATCATAAAAATGTATCTATCCAAAAAATATCTTTCAAGAACAAAGTTACTCGGGATCCCTACAGAAGTCTTGACAAAAATATGAAATAAAAGTTACTGTCATTAAAATATTGATTTAAACATGGTACCTATCCCTACACCAAGTTATGTCAATAATAAAATAAAATAAATATGGTTTGAATATTAGGTTTTCAGTGTAAATAAATATATGTATAATGAAAAAAGTTATTCATGTGTTTCATTTTCTTATCTAGTGTCTGTTAGTGATAATATTCATAAAGTAGAAACAAATGATTTATATTGCTATACAAATAATTTAAATCTCTTTCATATTATAATTTTTTTATTATATTTTAATGTTAGATAACTTTGCATAAGTATTGCACATGTTAAAGTAAGTAGGTATTCATTTATTAAATTCTCATTGAATGCCTGTTGATAATTATTATTATTTCACGTTTATTTTATTATTATTCTAATTTGAAATCATAGTTACCTACTTATTTGAAGAGGGTAGGTAGGTACCTACATTTTATTCACACTTAATTTTTATAACAACAATGGCGAAAGTTTAATGAAATAAAAAACCATTATATGCCAACTTTCATAGTAAATCAACTGTCCATTTCTACGCATATAAAATAAGCTGTCCATTTCTACACATTAAATATTTATTACAAAGAACAATTATTGTTTTGCAAATATACGCCGGTTTTAAAGACCCCATAGCAATGGTCAGTAACTCAGTAGGTAGGTAACATATATTTATTCGTCCTGTTTAACTGTGTCAATTACGTTATGTCGAGAAGAAATCTCAACACTGCAAGGTTGCAACACTGCAAGTTGAGATGCGTGTATAAAAAATATGGTTGTTTTACCTTGATGTTTTACTATTTGTTTTAATAACATTAATAGCAATTACTCTTCTCGGTTTATTACATATATATTATATTATTCACAACTATGCGGGTTCTTCAACTACGCTGGCGAAGCCGTTGGCGCTCGGAAAGCTAGTAAAAAAATATATACCTATTCCATAGAGATAATATGTACTACGTACGTACGTAGTACATAATATTATCTCTATGACCTATTTACAAATCTCATTCAAGTGTTTTCAAGTTTCATGTAGGTAAACTTTTGATGTAAGTAACAATTAAGGTAGACAGGTCTATATTGATATATTATGTAATATGTAATATTTTGTAGTTAACGTAACGCCTAAAAATTAACTAATAATTTGCCTAATTGGCTAAAATTTTGTAGGAAGTCTGTTTAGGTAGGTATATACTTTACATAACTTCGCAAGGTCGAATTGGTTCAAAATTTGAATTGTGTCTGTATCGTATTGAATTTGAATAGCATTCTACTTATTGGCGTCTTTTTCTCCAATATTATTTTAAAATTCATATATTAAAAGCTTATGAAGTACGGTCCCTACGAGAATACATTAAACAAATTTAAGATAAATTTCAGATAGAATAGCAACTGCCTAACTACCAATGCAACAAAATCAATCTTTTCTGCACACTATTCAGCCTCTCAGCCAGAGAAGATCGTGAGGTAATCCGGCACTTGGTGAGCGTGCTGGTTTTTTTACTCCGTGAGACTGTCCACGTTCGAGGGTGCGTGGTGCGCGAGCTGCAAGCAGCCCACGGCCCATCCCAGGGTAGAAATCTACAGTCATTAGAATTCCCTGTCCATTTGTTATGATCTGCCAACAGCGATTCTACAATCAGTTTGAACTGCCTATAAATTCCTTATTCTAATATTTTTTCTACTCCGAGAGGCTGTCCACCTTTGTGATGGGAAGAAATCTTCAGTCATTTGAAAATGCATTAAAATTCTCTGTCAATTTGTTTTTATCTGCTAACAGCGATTCAACAGTCAGTCGGAAATGTTTATAAATTACCCATTCAATTATTTTCTACTCTGAGAGGCAGTCCACCTTCGAGGTTGCATGGTGCGCGAGCAGCAAGCAGCCCGCGGCGCCGTCTTTTGCCGTTGCTATTCAATTACCCTTCCTACTATGGAAATTTCCATACAATATTTTCGAAAAAAAAAATTTCGCTTTTTACCAAATATTTTTACATGCCTGGAAGCGGACCAGGTTTTGAAGCATTTTTTACTTCGGCGACCCCGCCCTACCTGCCACCGTTTCGGAGAGCCGTCGAATTTCGCGTTGTATGAAACTCGGAAACCAGCGATGGAAACTCGATTATGAGTATGCCACCTCAATGTGCGGCTCGATTAAAGCCCCTGTGCCAAGTTTCAGCGCGATCACACCAGCGATGGCCGTTTTAGAATTTGTATGGCGGCGGCCATTTTTTCCGCCATTTTGAATTTTTTTCACTATCTGTGGTAATTGCTCGAGGTCTACTCCAACTTTAGTTTGAGCACCCCAGATGTAGCTGCTACCGTTTGCGCGGGCCGTTGACCGTCTTCGCGGGCTGTGAGAAAGTTCAGGGTTTCATATTTTTCTGGATATCCTGGGAACTGGGCGAGTATGAATGCGTCATTGGTGTATTTCTCCATTTCACCACCTCGGCTATATGGACCTTTTTATGTTTTCGCCAAAAATGGAAAAATTCCAAAATCGAGCGTCCCACTATGGCTCCCTGGTAGCGTCCCAAGGTGTTGATCATTTTTAGTTCCGGGACCCCCCACCCAACTCGCACCGTTTCCGCGGGCCGTTGGAGTTTATGTTGTATGGAAGTTGGAAACGGGGGCCCGGAGCCACTCGAACGGGGCACCGATCGATTCGCCGGCTCGAACAGAGCACGTGTGCCAAATTTGAGACGTAAGGATTCATAAACGGCGATTTTGGCAAAGTACGGCGGCCATCTTGTTTTCGCGAAAATCCCCATTTTTCCACCTCCCCTGGTAATCGCCACCAGTTCTGAGCATTTTTTGTTCAGACACCCCCCCTCCAGGTATCACCGTTTTTGCGCACCTCCAGGGGTCCACTCTCTTGTCCAGGTCGTTGGAGTTGTCAATATTTTTCCGGTGGTCACTCGCCGCACCTCTATACGATCACGTCGAAATCCCCCCAACTTTCCACGTAGTTTCCGAGAAACCCGATGTCAGTTAGTGAGTCAGTCAGTGGTAGTGTAGCTTTATATATTATAACTAGCTGGTGCGTTGTGCGCGGGCTGCAAGCAGCCCGCGAGCCGCTTTTGCCCCTGGGTTGAAGCAATAGGGCAGTCATTAGAAAATGTGTTAGAATTCCCAGTCCATTTGTAATTTTCTGCTAACAGCGATTCCACAGTCAATCGGAAGTGCTTATAAATTCCCAATTCAAATATTTTCTATTCTGGAATGCTGTCGACCTTCGAAGGTGCGTTGTGCGCGGGCTGCAAGCAGCCCGCGAGCCCCTTTTGCCCCTGGGTTGAAGCAATAGGGCAGTCATTTGAAAATAAATTCGAATTTTCTGTCCATTTGTTACATCCGCTAACAGCGATTCTACAGTCAGTCGGTAATGCTTATAAATTCCCCATTCAAGTATTTTCCACTCCGGGAGGCTGTCTACCTTCGAGGAAGCGTAGTGCGCGGGCTGCAAGCAGCCCGCGAAGCATCCCAGGGCAGAAATCTTCAGTCATTTGAAAATGCATTAAAATTCCCCGTCAATTTGCTATTATCTGCAAACAGCGATTCCACAGTCAATCGGAAGTGCTTATAAATTTCAAATTCAAATATTTTCTATTCCGGGGGGCGGTTCACCTTCGAGGGTGCGTGGTGCGCGAGCTGCAAGCAGCTCGCGGCTCATCCCAGGGCAGAAATCTTCAGTCATTTGAAAATGCATTCGAATTTCCTTTCCATTTGTAACATCTGCTAACAGCGATTCTACAGTCAGTCGAAACTGCTTATAAATTACTTATTCAAATATTGTTAAATTTTTGAAACGTCTTATCGATAGCGGGCAGTGACTTTTCATAATAAACTCAAGAGTTAACCTAACACGCTCGTCGCTTCGCTCCTCGCTACCTATTTGAATATTTAGGCCGGCCGCTGCCGCGACTCGCTCGCTTCGCTCGCTTGGCTCGTGCGATAGGTAGTTCAAAAGTTAACCTAACATGCTCGTCGCTTCTCTCCTCGCTACCTATTTGAATATTTAGGCCGGCCGCTGTCGTGACTCGCTCGCTTCGCTCGCATGGCTCGTGTGGTAGTTCAAAAGTTAACCTTACACGCTCGTCGCTTCGCTCCTCGCTACCTAAACTGCTTATAAATTACTTATTATTCAAATATTGGTAAAATTTTTGAAACGTCTTATCGATAGCGGGCAGTGACTTTTCATAATAAACTGTTCAAGAGTTAACCTAACACGCTCGTCGCTTCGCTCCTCGCTACCTATTTGAATATTTAGGCCAGCCGCTGCCGCAACTCGCTCGCTTCGCTCGCTTGGCTCGTGCGGTAGGTAGTTCAAAAGTTAACCTAACACGCTCGTCGCTTCGCTCCTCGCTACCTATTTGAATATTTAGGCCGGCCGCTGTCGTGACTCGCTCGCTTCGCTCGCATGGCTCGTGTGGTAGTTCAAAAGTTAACCTTACACGCTCGTCGCTTCGCTCCTCGCTACCTAAACTGCTTATAAATTACTTATTATTCAAATATTGGTAAAATTTTTGAAACGTCTTATCGATAGCGGGCAGTGACTTTTCATAATAAACTGTTCAAGAGTTAACCTAACACGCTCGTCGCTTCGCTCCTCGCTACCTATTTCAATATTTAGGCCGGCCGTTGACGCGAATCGCTCGCTTCGCTCGCTTGGCTCGTGCGGTAAGTAGTTCAAAAGTTAACCTAACACGCTCGTCGCTTCGCTCCTCGCTACCTATTTGAATATTTACGCTGGCCGCTGCCGTGACTCGCTCGCTTCGCTCGCTTGGCTCGTGCGGTAGTTCAAAAGTTAATAAATATTTTCTACTCCGGGAGGCTGTCAACCCTCGAAGTAGCGCGGTGCGCGGGCAGCAAGCTGGTGCGTTGTGCGCGGGCTGCAAGCAGCCCGCGAGCCCCTTTTGCCCCTGAGTTGAAGCAATAGGGCAGTCATTTGAAAATGCATTCGAATTTCCTGTCCATTTGTTACATCTGCTAACAGCGATTCTACAGTCAGTCGGTAATGCTTATAAATTCCCCATTCAAGTATTCTCCACTCCGGGAGGCTGTCCACCTTCGAGGGTGCGTGGTGCGCGGGCTGCAAGCAGCCCGCGAAGCATCCCAGGGCAGAAATCTTCAGTCATTTGAAAATGCGTTAAAATTCCCCGTCAATTTGCTTTTATCTGCTAACAGCGATTCCACAGTCAATCGGAAGTGCTTATACATTCCCCATTCAAATATTTTCCTTTCCATTTGTCACATCTGCTAACAGCGATTCTACAGTCAGTCGAAACTGCTTATAAATTACTTAATCAAATGTTGTTAAATTTTTGAAACGTCTTATCGATAGCGGGCAGTGACTTTTCATAATAAACTGTTCAAGAGTTAACCTAACACGCTCGTCGCTTCGCTCCTCGCTACCTATGTATTTGAATATTTAGGCCGGCCGCTGCCGCGACTCGCTCGCTTCGCTCGCTTGGCTCGTGCGATAGGTAGTTCAAAAGTTAACCAAACACGCTCGTCGCTTCGCTCCTCGCTACCTATTTGAATATTTAGGCCGGCCGCTGCCGTGACTCGCTCGCTTCGCTCGCATGGCTCGTGCGGTAGTTCAAAAGTTAACCTTACACGCTCGTCGCTTCGCTCCTCGCTACCTAAACTGCTTATAAATTACTTATTTAAATATTGGTAAAATTTTTGAAACGTCTTATCGATAGCGGGCAGTGACTTTTCATAATAAACTGTTCAAGAGTTAACCTAACACGCTCGTCGCTTCGCTCCTCGCTACCTATTTGAATATTTAGGCCGGCCGCTGCCGCAACTCGCTCGCTTCGCTCGCTTGGCTCGTGCGATAGGTAGTTCATAAGTTAACCTAACACGCTCGTCGCTTCGCTCGTCGCTACCTATTTGAATATTTAGGCCGGCCGCTGCCGCAACTCGCTCGCTTCGCTCGCTTGGCTCGTGCGATAGGTAGTTCATAAGTTAACCTAACACGCTCGTCGCTTCGCTCCTCGCTACCTATTTGAATATTTAGGCCGGCCGTTGACGCGACTCGCTCGCTTCGCTCGCTTGGCTCGTGCGGTAAGTAGTTCAAAAGTTAACCTAACACGCTCGTCGCTTCGCTCCTCGCTACCTATTTGAATATTTACGCTGGCCGCTGCCGTGACTCGCTCGCTTCGCTCGCTTGGCTCGTGCGGTAGTTCAAAAGTTAATAAATATTTTCTACTCCGGGAGGCTGTCAACCCTCGAAGTAGCGCGGTGCGCGGGCAGCAAGCAGCCCGCGGCGCCGTCTTTTGCCGTTGCTCTTCAATCACCCTTCCTACTATGGAAATTTCCATACAAAATTTTCGAAAAAAAAAAATTCGCTTTTTTACCAAAAATTTTTACATGTCTGGAAGCGGACCAGGTTTTGAAGCATTTTTTACTTCGACGACACCAACCTACCTGCCACCGGTTCAGAGAGCCGTTGAATTTCGTGATGTATGGAAAATGGAAACCAGGGGTCGGAGAGAGATTCTGAGTATGCAGTTTTGTGAATATGGCCGATATGAGCACAAAAGTCAATTTTTAGACCCATCGTAAAGTAACCGGCGCCACCATCTTGCTTTGAAAAATTGGCCATTTTTTGAAAAAAAATTACGTCCAATTTGAAATTTCTCGATTGCCCTGGTAGCACCCCATCTTCCTGATCATTTTTTAGTTCTACACCCCCCACCTATCTCGCGCCGTTTCAGAGAGCCGTCGAATTTTGCGTTGTATGAAACTCGGAAACCAGCTATGGAAACTCGATTATGAGTATGCCAACTTAATATGCGACTCGATTAAAGCCCCTGTGCCAAGTTTCAGCGCGATCGGACCAGCGATGGCCGTTTTAGAATTTGTATGGCGGCGGCCATTTTTTCCGCCATTTTGAATTTTTTTCACTATCTGTGGTAATTGCTCGAGGTCTACTACAATTTTAGTTTGAGCACCCCAGATGTAGCTGCTACCGTTTGCGCGGGCCGTTGACCGTCTTCGAGAGATGAGGGAAAGTTTAAGATTTCGGATTTTTCTGGATATCCTGGGAGCTGGGCGAGTACGAATGCATCATTGGTGTATTTCTCCATTGCACCACCTCGTCTAAATTTACGTTTTTATGTTTGCGCCAAAAATGGAAAAATTCCAAAATCGAGCGTCCCACTATGGCTCCCTAGTAGCGTCCCAGGGTGGTGATCATTTTTAGTTCCGGCACCCCCCACCCAACTCGCACCGTTTCCGCGGGCCGTTGGATTTTATGTTGTATGGAAGTTGGAAACTGGGGCCCGGAGCCACTCGAACGGGGCACCGATCGATTCGCCGGCTCGAACAGAGCACGTGTGCCAAATTTGAGACGTAAGGATTCATAAACGGCGATTTTGGCAAAGTACGGCGGCCATCTTGTTTTCGCGAAAATCCCAATTTTTCCACCACCCCTGGTAATCGCCACCAGTTCCGAGCATTTTTTGTTCAGACACCCCCCCTCCAGGTATCACCGTTTTTGCGCACCTCCAGGGGTCCACTTGGTTTTCGAAGATGATCGAGATCGCTATATTTTTCCTCTGGTCACTCGGCGCACCTCTACACGATCACGTCAAAATCCCCCCCACTTTCCACGTAGTTTCCGAGAAAAGCGATGTCAGTCAGTGAGTGGTAGTGTAGCTTTATATATATATGACTAGCTGGTGCGTTGTGCGCGGGCTGCAAGCAGCCCGCGAGCCCCTCTTGCCCCTGGGTTGAAGCAATAGGGCAGTCATTAGAAAATGCGTAAGAATTCCCAGTCCATTTGTAATTTTCTGCTAACAGCGATTCCAGAGTCAATCGGAAGTGCTTATAAATTCCCAATTCAAATATTTTATATTCTGGAATGCTGTCGACCTTCGGAGGTGCGTTGTGCGCGGGCTGCAAGCAGCCCGCGAGCCCCTTTTGCCCCTGGGTTGAAGCAATAGGGCAGTCATTTGAAAATAAATTCGAATTTTCTGTCCATTTGTTACATCTGCTAACAGCGATTCTACAGTAAGGCGTTAATGCTTATAAATTCCCCATTCAAGTATTTTCCACTCCGGGAGGCTGTCCACCTTCGAGGGAGCGTAGTGCGCGGGCTGCAAGCAGCCCGCGAAGCATCCCAGGGCAGAAATCTTCAGTCATTTGAAAATGCATTCGAATTTCCTATCCATTTGTTACATCTCCTAACAGTGATTCTACAGTCAGTCGGTAATGCTTATAAATTCCCCATTCAAATATTTTCTATTCCGGGGGGCTGTCCACCTTCAAAGGTGCGTGGTGCGCGAGCTGCAAGCAGCTCGCGGCTCATCCCAGGGCAGAAATCTTTAGTCATTTGAAAATGCATTCGAATTTCCTGTCCATTTCTTACATCTGCTAACAGCGATTCTACAGTCAGTCGAAACTGCTTATAAATTACTTATTCAAATATTGTTAAATTTTTGAAACGTCTTATCGATAGCGGGCAGTGACTTTTCATAATAAACTGTTCAAGAGTTAACCTAACACGCTCGTCACTTCGCTCCTCGCTACCTATTTGAATATTTAGGCCGGCCGCTGCCGTGACTCGCTCGCTTCGCTCGCTTGGCTCGTGCGATAGGTAGTTCAAAAGTTAACCTAACACGCTCGTCGCTTCGCTCCTCGCTACCTATTTGAATATTTAGGTCGGCCGCTGTCGTGACTCGCTCGCTTCGCTCACATGGCTCGTGTGGTAGTTCAAAAGTTAACCTTTCACGCTCGTCGCTTCGCTCCTCGCTACCTAAACTGCTTATAAATTACTTATTCAAATATTGGTAAAATTTTTGAAACGTCTTATCGATAGCGGGCAGTGACTTTTCATAAGAAACTGTTCAAGAGTTAACCTAACACGCTCGTCGCTTCGCTCCTCGCTACCTATTTGAATGTTTAGGCCGGCCGCTGCCGCAACTCGCTCGCTTCGCTCGCTTGGCTCGTGCGGTAGGTAGTTCATAAGTTAACCTAACACGCTCGTCGCTTCGCTCCTCGCTACCTATTTGAATATTTAGGCCGGCCGTTGACGCGACTCGCTCGCTTCGCTCGCTTGGCTCGTGCGGTAAGTAGTTCAAAAGTTAACCTAACACGCTCGTCGCTTCGCTCCTCGCTACCTATTTGAATATTTATGCCGGCCGCTGCCGTGACTCGCTCGCTTCGCTCGCTTGGCTCGTGCGGTAGGTAGTTCAAAAGTTAATAAATATTTTCTACTCCGGGAGGCTGTCGACCTTCGAGGTTGCGCGGTGCGCGGGCAGAAAGCAGCCCGCAGTGCCGTCTTTTGCTGTTGCTATTCAATTACCTTTCCTACTATGGAAATTTCCATACAAAATTTTCGAAAAAAAATTTCGCTTCTTAACAAAAAAATTTATATGCCTGGAAGCGGACCAAGTTTTGAAGTATTTTTTACTTCGGCGACCCCGACCTACCTGTCACCGATTCAGAGAACCGTTGAATTTCGTTATGTATGGAAAATGGAAACCAGGGGTCGGAGTGAGATTCTGAGTATGCAGTTTTGTAAATCTGGCCGATTAGAGCACAGAAGTCAATTTTCAAACCGATCGTCAAGTAACCGGCGCCACCATCTTGCCTCGAAAAATCGGCCATTTTTGAAAAAAAAAATTACGTCCAATTTGAAATTTCTCGATTGCCCTGGTAGCACCCCATCTTCCTGATCATTTTTTAGTTCTACACCCCCCGGCTATCTGGCGCCGTTTCGGAGAGCTGTCGAATTTTGCGTTGTATGAAACTTGGAAACCAGCGGTGGAAACTCGATTATGAGTATGCCAACTTAATGTGCGGCTCGATTGAAGCCCCAGTGCCAAGTTTCAGCGTGATCGGCCCAGCGATGGCCGTTTTAGAATTTGTATGGCGGCGGCCATTTTTTCCGCCATTTTGAATTTTTTTCACTATCTGTGGTAATTGCTCGAGGTCTACTACAAGTTTAGTTTGAGCACCCCAGATGTAGCTGCTACCGTTTGCTCGGGCCGTTGACCGTCTCCGCGGGCTGTGAGAAAGTTCAAGATTTCAGATTTTTCTGGATATCCTGGGAGCTGGGCGAGTACAAACGTGGTGAGAGTGTATTTCCGCGTTGCGCCACCTCGGCTAAATTTACGTTTTTATGTTTGCGCCAAAAATGGAAAAATTCCAAAATCGAGTGTCCCACTACGGCTCCCTGGTAGCGTCCCAGGGCGGTGATCATTTTTAGTTCCGGGACCCCCCACCCAACTCGCATCGTTTCCGCGGGCCGTTGGATTTTCCAATGTATGAAAGTCGGAAACCGGGGCCTGGAGCCACTCGTATGGGGCACCGATCGATTCGCCGGCTCGAACAGAGCACGTGTGCCAAATTTGAGACGTAAGTATTCATAAACGGCGATTTTGGCAAAGTACGGCGGCCATCTTGTTTTCGCGAAAATCCCCATTTTTCCACCTCCCCTGGTAATCGCCACCAGTTCTGAGCATTTTTTGTTCAGACACCCCCCCTCCAGGTATCACCGTTTTTGCGCACCTCCAGGGGTCCACTTGGTTTTCGAAGATGATCGAGATCGCTATATTTTTCCTCTGGTCACTCGGCGCACCTCTACACGATCACGTCCTTATCCCCCCCACTTTCCGCGTAGTTTCCGAGAAACCCGATGTCAGTCAGTCAGTGGTAGTGTAGCTTTATATATTATAACTAGCTGGTGCGTTGTGCGCGGGCTGCAAGCAGCCCGCGAGCCCCTTTTGCCCCTGGGTTAAAGCAATAGGGCAGTCATTAGAAAATGTGTTAGAATTCCCAGTCCATTTGTAATTTTCTGCTAACAGCGATCCCACAGTCAGTCGGTAATGCTTATAAATTCCCCATTCAAGTATTTTCCACTCCGGGAGGCTGTCCACCTTCAAGAGAGCGTAGTGCGCGGGCTGCAAGCAGCCCGCGAAGCATCCCAGGACAGAAATCTTCAGTCATTTGAAAATGCATTAAAATTCCCCGTCAATTTGCTATTATCTGCAAACAGCGATTCCACAGTCAATCGGAAGTGCTTATAAATTTCAAATTCAAATATTTTCTATTCCGGGGGCTCTCCACCTTCGAGGGTGCGTGGTGCGCGAGCTGCACGCAGCTCGCGGCTCATCCCAGGGCAGAAATCTTCAGTCATTTGAAAATGCATTCGAATTTCCTTTCCATTTGTAACATCTGCTAACAGCGATTCTACAGTCAGTCGAAACTGCTTATAAATTACTTATTCAAATATTGTTAAATTTTTGAAACGTCTTATCGATAGCGGGCAGTGACTTTTCATAATAAACTGTTCAAGAGTTAACCTAACACGCTCGTCGCTTCGCTCCTCGCTACCTATTTGAATATTTAGGCCGGCGCTGCCGCAACTCGCTCGCTTCGCTCGCTTGGCTCGTGCGGTATGTAGTTCATAAATTAACATAAAACGCTCGTCCCTTCGCTCCTCGCTACCTATTTGAATATTTAGGCCGGCCGTTGACGCGACTCGCTCGCTTCGCTCGCTTGGCTCGTGCGGTAAGAGTTCAAAAGTTAATCTTACACGCTCGTCGCTTCGCTCCTCGCTACCTATTTGAATATTTACGCTGGCCGCTGCCGTGACTCGCTCGCTTCGCTCGCTTGGCTCGTGCGGTAGTTCAAAAGTTAATAAATATTTTCTACTCCGGGAGGCTGTCAACCCTCGAAGTTGCGCGGTGCGCGGGCAGCAAGCAGCCCGCGGTGCCGTCTTTTGCCGATGCTATATTCAATTACCCTTCCTACTATGGAAATTTCCATACAAAATTTTCGAAAAAAAAAATTTCGCTTTTTAGCAAAAATTTTCATATAGCTGGAAGCCGACCAAGTTTTTAAACATTTTTTACCTTGGTGACCCCAACCTAAGTGCCACCAGTTCAGAGAGCCGTTGAATTTCGTGATGTATGGAAAATGGAAACCGGGGGTCGGAGAGAAATTCTGAGTATGCAGTTTTGTAAATCTGACCAATCAAAGCACAGAAGTCAATTTTCAGACCGATCGTGACGGAACCGGCGCCACCATCTTGCTTTGAAAAATTGGCCATTTTTTGAAAAAAAATTGCGTCCAATTTGAAATTTCTCGATTGCCCTGGTAGCACCCCATCTTCCTGATCATTTTTTTGTTCTACACCCCCCACCTATCTCGCGCCGTTTCAGAGAGCCGTCGAATTTTGCGTTGTATGAAACTCGGAAACCAGCTATGGAAACTCGATTATGAGTATGCCAACTTAATATGCGACTCGATTAAAGCCCCTGTGCCAAGTTTCAGCGCGATCGGACCAGCGATGGCCGTTTTAGAATTTGTATGGCGGCGGCCATTTTTTCCGCCATTTTGAATTTTTTTCACTATCTGTGGTAATTGCTCGAGGTCTACTACAATTTTAGTTTGAGCACCCCAGATGTAGCTGCTACCGTTTGCGCGGGCCGTTGACCGTCTTCGAGAGATGAGGGAAAGTTTAAGATTTCGGATTTTTCTGGATATCCTGGGAGCTGGGCGAGTACGAATGCATCATTGGTGTATTTCTCCATTGCACCACCTCGTCTAAATTTACGTTTTTATGTTTGCGCCAAAAATGGAAAAATTCCAAAATCGAGCGTCCCACTATGGCTCCCTAGTAGCGTCCCAGGGTGGTGATCATTTTTAGTTCCGGCACCCCCCACCCAACTCGCACCGTTTCCGCGGGCCGTTGGATTTTATGTTGTATGGAAGTTGGAAACTGGGGCCCGGAGCCACTCGAACGGGGCACCGATCGATTCGCCGGCTCGAACAGAGCACGTGTGCCAAATTTGAGACGTAAGGATTCATAAACGGCGATTTTGGCAAAGTACGGCGGCCATCTTGTTTTCGCGAAAATCCCAATTTTTCCACCACCCCTGGTAATCGCCACCAGTTCCGAGCATTTTTTGTTCAGACACCCCCCCTCCAGGTATCACCGTTTTTGCGCACCTCCAGGGGTCCACTTGGTTTTCGAAGATGATCGAGATCGCTATATTTTTCCTCTGGTCACTCGGCGCACCTCTACACGATCACGTCAAAATCCCCCCCACTTTCCACGTAGTTTCCGAGAAAAGCGATGTCAGTCAGTGAGTGGTAGTGTAGCTTTATATATACAGGGTTACAGGTAAAGTCGATGTAGATCCGTTAAGGGCATGTAGTACATATCATTTCTGAATGATTTCACTAAATAACCTCCCATCCTAAACTTAACCGTTTTCGAGATATTCGAGTTTTAATTTTTTTTATGAAAATGCCCAATTTTTCGGCTATTCAATTGAATATTTTGAATTTTTTTGACTCTTATGATTATTTTTTTGGTTTTTTACATGAAAAATGAGATGCTTAATTACCTCAATGACTAAAATTGCACGTAAGTTAACTAAATAGGTCATAGTAGACGATCGAAACTTAAGAAAATAAGTACAAATTATAAAAATATATTTTTCTTTTCTGGATATCTCAAAAAATTATTATGGCACTTGCTCTGCAGATATGCTTAAAAACATCTACATTTTATCAGCTATCCAACGAGGTATAACACTCTAGGGTATTTATTAACCTCAAAGGTGAAACTTAGTTTCTAAGGCTACATGGCAGTCAGAATAAATAGCCCTTATTTAATCTTATTAATTTGACTTAAGTTCAGCATCATCATTTCAGCCTACTGGCTTCCACTATTGAACATAGGCCTCCCTCGGCTAGGTACAACCTTCATGCATCCATCGATATCCCGCTATCCTGACCTAGGAGATCATTCAGTTTTATAGCATTTTTTTTTGTTCACATCGTCGATCGTACAAATAATGACCGTACGCCAACTATTACTTGAGCGTAAGTGACTAGTTACTGGCTATTGTTTGGAAAATAACGTAATCGGTGCGTTGTTAACGCTAGTTGGCATACAAAGTCACTCACGCTCAACTCATAGTTGGCGTACAGATCGTCGGTGATTGTAGTGAGCTAAATGAAACAATAAATCAGTTCAAAATAACATTTATTCACCTAATGTTTTTGAATAAAATTTTATAGCTCATGTTCTACGTGTCCACCTTTATTTCGCACACATTTTCTCATTCCTTCACGTAGTCCACTTTTCACTACACCATGTGGTTAATGTTCTTCTTATGTCGTTAGCAGCATTTCAACAGCACACAAGCAGCAACCTTTCTTTGAGAACTTCCACTAACGATATGGGGTTGGGCTCACTGTAAACGAGGCTCTTCATGTGCCCCCATACATAAAAATCAATGGGGTCAGGTCGGGACATCTGGGTGGCCAGGGTAAAGGCCAACCTCGTCCAATCTATTTGTTAGGATAGTTACGTGTCCAACCATTCCCTAACGCTTCTTCTGAAATGAGCAGAGCAGCCATCATGTTGAAACCACATGTCCCGCAGTAATTGTAATGGGAGATCATTAGTAGGTCACCTAAGTCACACACATAAGTCGTGTGGGAATCCGAAAGCACAATAATTCGCATCTACCATGGACGAATCGCATGAGCAGACTAAAATGGATGGCAAGCCAACAAACGACCAAATACAAAACAATGGGCATGTTGTATCCCCAAACTTGTTTTTGCACATTATTTTTCTCACTCTCATCTGCATAAATCGTAAGTTTTCTCGCTCACACGCACCGGATTAACTTGAAGGACAATAGCCGAGGGACCCGTTAGACCTACTACCTGAACCTTTTCAACTGTGTTTTTTTCTATGAGTTTCAATACAACCATAGGTTGTTATACCTCGTTGGATAGCTGATAAAATGTAGATGTTTTTAAGCACATCTGCAGAGCAAGTGCCATAATAATTTTTTGAGATATCCAGAAAAGAAAAATATATTTTTATAATTTGTACTTATTTTCTTAAGTTTCGATCGTCTACAATGACCTATTTAGTTAACTTACGTGCAATTTTAGTCATTGAGGTAATTAAGCATCTCATTCTTCATGTAAAAAACCAAAAAAATAATCATAAGAGTCAAAAAAATTCAAAATATTCAATTGAATAGCCGAAAAATTGGGCATTTTCATAAAAAAAATTAAAACTCGAATATCTCGAAAACGGTTAAGTTTAGGATGGGAGGTTATTTGGTGAAATCATTCAGAAATGATGTGTACTACATGCCCTTAACGGATCTACATCGACTTTTCCTGTAACCCTGTATATGATAACTAGCTGGTGCGTTGTGCGCGGGCTGCAAGCAGCCCGCGAGCCCCTTTTGCCCCTGGGTTGAAGCAATAGGGCAGTCATTACAAAATGTGTTAGAATTCCCAGTCCATTTGTAATTTTCTGCTAACAGCGATTCCACAGTCAATCGGAAGTGCTTATAAATTCCCAATTCAAATTCAAATATTTTCTATTCTGGAATGCTGTCCACCTTCGAAGGTGCGTTGTGCGCGGGCTGCAAGCAGCCCGCGAGCCCCTTTTGCCCCTGGGTTGAAGCAATAGGGCAGTCATTAGAAAATGTGTTAGAATTCCCAGTCCATTTGTAATTTTCTGCTAACAGCGATCCCACAGTCAGTCGGTAATGCTTATAAATTCCCCATTCAAGTATTTTCCACTCCAGGAGGCTGTCCACCTTCAAGAGAGCGTAGTGCGCGGGCTGCAAGCAGCCCGCGAAGCATCCCAGGACAGAAATCTTCAGTCATTTGAAAATGCATTAAAATTCCCCGTCAATTTGCTATTATCTGCAAACAGCGATTCCACAGTCAGTCGGTAATGCTTATAAATTCCCCGTTCAAATATTTTCTATTCCGGGGGCTCTCCACCTTCGAGGGTGCGTGGTGCGCGAGCTGCAAGCAGCTCGCGGCTCATCCCAGGGCAGAAATCTTCAGTCATTTGAAAATGCATTCGAATTTCCTTTCCATTTGTAACATCTGCTAACAGCGATTCTACAGTCAGTCGAAACTGCTTATAAATTACTTATTCAAATATTGTTAAATTTTTGAAACGTCTTATCGATAGCGGGCAGTGACTTTTCATAATAAACTGTTCAAGAGTTAACCTAACACGCTCGTCGCTTCGCTCCTCGCTACCTATTTGAATATTTAGGCCGGCCGCTGCCGCGACTCGCTCGCTTCGCTCGCTTGGCTCGTGCGATAGGTAGTTCAAAAGTTAACCTTACACGCTCGTCGCTTCGCTCCTCGCTACCTAAACTGCTTATAAATTACTTATTCAAATATTGGTAAAATTTTTGAAACGTCTTATCGATAGCGGGCAGTGACTTTTCATAATAAACTGTTCAAGAGTTAACCTAACACGCTCGTCGCTTCGCTCCTCGCTACCTATTTGAATATTTACGCCGGCCGCTGCCGCGACTCGCTCGCTTCGCTCGCTTGGCTCGTACGGTAGGTAGTTCAAAAGTTAACCTAACACGCTCGTCGCTTCGCTCCTCGCTACCTATTTGAATATTTAGGCCTGCCGCTGCCGCGACTCGCTCGCTTCGCTCGCTTGACTCGTGCGGTAGGTAGTTCAAAAGTTAACTTAACACGCTCGTCGCTTCGCTCCTCGCTACCTATTTGAATATTTATGCCGGCCGCTGCTGTGACTCGCTCGCTTCGCTCGCTTGGCTCGTGCGGTAGTTTAAAAGTTAATAAATGTTTTCTACTCCGGGAGGCTGTCGAGCCTCGAGGTTGCGCGGTGCGCGGGCAGCAAGCAGCCCGCGGTGCCGTCTTTCGCCGATGCTATTCCTATTACCCTTCCTACTATGGAAATTTCCATACAAAATTTTCGAAAAAAAAATTTCGCTTTTTAGCAAAAATTTTCATATAGCTGGAAGCGGACCAAGTTTTTAAACATTTTTTACCTTGGTGACCCCAACCTAAGTGCCACCAGTTCAGAGAGCCGTTGAATTTCGTGATGTATGGAAAATGGAAACCGGGGGTCGGAGAGAAATTCTGAGTATGCAGTTTTGTAAATCTGACCAATCAAAGCACAGAAATCAATTTTCAGACCGATCGTGACGGAACCGGCGCCACCATCTTGCTTTGAAAAATTGGCCATTTTTTGAAAAAAAATTGCGTCCAATTTGAAATTTCTCGATTGCCCTGGTAGCACCCCATCTTCCTGATCATTTTTTTGTTCTACACCCCCCACCTATCTCGCGCCGTTTCAGAGAGCCGTCGAATTTCGCGTTGTATGAAACTCGGAAACCAGCAATGGAAACTCAATTATGACTATCCTATCTTAATGTGCGGCTCGATTAAAGCCCCTGTGCCAAGTTTCAGCGCGATCGGACCAGCGATGGCCGTTTTAGAATTTGTATGGCGGCGGCCATTTTTTCCGCCATTTTGAATTTTTTTCACTATCTGTGGTAATTGCTCGAGGTCTACTACAAGTTTAGTTCGAGCACCCCAGATGTAGCTACTACCGTTTGCGCGGGCCGTTGACCGTCTTCGAGAGATGAGGGAAAGTTTAAGATTTCGGATTTTTCTGGATATCCTGGGAGCTGGGCGAGTATGAATGCGTCATTGGTTTATTTCTCTATTGCACCACCTCGTCTAAATTTACGTTTTTATGTTTGCGCCAAAAATGGAAAAATTCCAAAATCGAGCGTCCCACCATGGCTCCCTGGTAGCGTCCCAGGGTGTTGATCATTTTTAGTTCGGGGACCCCCCACCCAACTCGCACCGTTTCCGCGGGCCGTTGGAGTTTATGTTGTATGGAAGTTGGAAACGGGGGCCCGGAGCCACTCGAACGGGGCACCGATCGATTCGCCGGCTCGAACAGAGCACGTGTGCCAAATTTGAGACGTAAGGATTCATTAACGGCGATTTTGGCAAAGTACGGCGGCCATCTTGTTTTCGCGAAAATCCCCATTTTTCCACCTCCCCTGGTAATCGCCACCAGTTCTGAGCATTTTTTGTTCAGACACCCCCCCTCCAGGTATCACCGTTTTTGCGCACCTCCAGGGGTCCACTTGGTTTTCGAAGATGATCGAGATCGCTATATTTTTCCTCTGGTCACTCGGCGCACCTCTATACGATCACATCAAAATCCCCCCAACTTTCCACGTAGTTTCCGAGAAAAGCGATGTCAGTGAGTCAGTGAGTGAGTGGTAGTGTAGCTTTATATATTATAACTAGCTGGTGCGTTGTGCGCGGGCTGCAAGCAGCCCGCGAGCCCTTTTTGCCCCTGGATTGAAGCAATAGGGCAGTCATTTGAAAGTATATTCAAATTTTCTGTACATTTGTTACATCTGCTAACAGCGATTCTACAGTAAGTCGTTAATGCTTATAAATTCCCCATTCAAGTATTTTCCACTCCGGGAGGCTGTCCACCTTCGAGGGAGCGTAGTGCGCGGGCTGCAAGCAGCCCGCGAAGCATACCAGGGCAGAAATCTTTAGTCATTTGAAAATGCATTCGAATTTCCTATCCATTTGTTACATCTCCTAACAGCGATTCTACAGTCAGTCGGTAATGCTTATAAATTCCCCATTCAAATATTTTCTATTCCGGGGGGCTGTCCACCTTCGAGGGTGCGTGGTGCGCGAGCTGCAAGCAGCTCGCGGCTCATCCCAGGGCAGAAATCTTCAGTCATTTGAAAATGCATTCGAATTTCCTTTCCATTTGTAACATCTGCTAACAGCGATTCTACAGTCAGTCGAAACTGCTTATAAATAACTTATTCAAATATTGTTAAATTTTTGAAACGTCTTATCGATAGCGGGCAGTGACTTTTCATAATAAACTGTTCAAGAGTTAACCTAACACGCTCGTCGCTTCGCTCCTCGCTACCTATTTGAATATTTAGGCCGGCCGCTGCCGCGACTCGCTCGCTTCGCTCGCTTGGCTCGTGCGATAGGTAGTTCAAAAGTTAACCTAACACGCTCGTCGCTTCGCTCCTCGCTACCTATTTGAATATTTAGGCCGGCCGCTGTGTGGTAGTTCAAAAGTTAACCTTACACGCTCGTCGCTTCGCTCCTCGCTACCTAAACTGCTTATAAATTACTTATTCAAATATTGGTAAAATTTTTGAAACGTCTTATCGATAGCGGGCAGTGACTTTTCATAATAAACTGTTCAAGAGTTAACCTAACACGCTCGTCGCTTCGCTCCTCGCTACCTATTTGAATATTTAGGCCGGCCGCTGCCGCAACTCGCTCGCTTCGCTCGCTTGGCTCGTGCGGTAGGTAGTTCATAAGTTAACCTAACACGCTCGTCGCTTCGCTCCTCGCTACCTATTTGAATATTTAGGCCGGCCGTTGACGCGACTCGCTCGCTTCGCTCGCTTGGCTCGTGCGGTAAGTAGTTCAAAAGTTAACCTAACACGCTCGTCGCTTCGCTCCTCGATACCTATTTGAATATTTACGCTGGCCGCTGCCGTGACTCGCTCGCTTCGCTCGCTTGGCTCGTGCGGTAGTTCAAAAGTTAATAAATATTTTCTACTCCGGGAGGCTGTCAACCCTCGAAGTTGCGCGGTGCGCGGGCAGCAAGCAGCCCGCGGTGCCGTCTTTTGCCGATGCTATTCAATTACCCTTCCTACTATGGAAATTTCCATACAAAATTTTCGAAAAAAAAAAATTCGCTTTTTAGCAAAAATTTTTATGTGCGTGGAAGCGGACCAAGTTTTTAAACATTTTTTACCTTGGTGACCCCAACCTAAGTGCCACCAGTTCAGAGAGCCGTTGAATTTCGTGATGTATGGAAAATGGAAACCGGGGGTCGGAGAGAAATTCTGAGTATGCAGTTTTGTAAATCTGACCAATCAGAGCACAGAAGTCAATTTTCAGACCGATCGTAAAGTAACCGGCGCCACCATCTTGCTTTGAAAAATTGGCCATTTTTGAAAAAAAAATGGCGTCCAATTTGAAATTTCTCGATTGCCCTGGGAGCGCCCCATCTTCCTGATCAATTTTTAGTTCTACACCCCCCGGCTATCTAGTGCCGTTTCAGAGAGCCGTCGAATTTTGCGTTGTATGAAACTCGGAAACCAGCGATGGAAACTCGATTATGAGTATGCCATCTCAATGTGCGGCTCGACTAAAGCTCCTGTGCCAAGTTTCAGCGCGATCGGACCAGAGATGGCCATTTTAGAATTTGTATGGCGGCGGCCATTTTTTCCGCCATTTTGAATTTTTTTCACTATCTGTGGTAATTGCTCGAGGTCTACTACAAGTTTAGTTTGAGCACCCCAGATGTAGCTGCTACCGTTTGCGCGGGCCGTTGACCGTCTTCGAGAGATGAGGGAAAGTTTAAGATTTCGGATTTTTCTGGATATCCTGGGAGCTGGGCGAGTACGAATGCGTCATTGGTGTATTTCTCCATTGCACCACCTCGTCTAAATTTACGTTTTTATGTTTGCGCCAAAAATGGAAAAATTCCAAAATCGAGCGTCCCACTATGGCTCCCTGGTAGCGTCCCAGGGTGGTGATCATTTTTAGTTCCGGGACCCCCAACCCAACTCGCTCCGTTTCCGCAGGCCGTTGGAGTTTACGTTGTATGGAAGTTGAAAACGGGGGCCCGGAGCCACTCGAACGGGGCACCGATCGATTCGCCGGCTCGAACAGAGCACGTGTGCCAAATTTGAGACGTAAGGATTCATAAACGGCGATTTTGGCAAAGTACGGCGGCCATCTTTTTTTCGCGAAAATCCCCATTTTTCCACCACCCCTGGTAATCGCCACCAGTTCTGAGCATTTTTTGTTCAGACACCCCCCCTCCAGGTATCACCGTTTTTGCGCACCTCCAGGGGTCCACTCTCTTGTCCAGGGTGTTGGAGATGTCAATATTTTTCCGGTGGTCACTCGGCGCACCTCTACACGATCACGTCGAAATCCCCCCAACTTTCCGCGTAGTTTCCGAGAAACCCGATGTCAGTCAGTCAGTGGTAGTGTAGCTTTATATATTATAATAACTAGCTGGTGCGTTGTGCGCGGGCTGCAAGCAGCCCGCGAGCCCCTTTTGCCCCTGAGTTGAAGCAATAGGGCAGTCATTTGAAAATGCATTCGAATTTCCTGTCCATTTGTTACATCTGCTAACAGCGATTCTACAGTCAGTCGGTAATGCTTATAAATTCCCCATTCAAGTATTCTCCACTCCGGGAGGCTGTCCACCTTCGAGGGTGCGTGGTGCGCGAGCTGCAAGCAGCCCGCGAAGCATCCCAGGGCAGAAATCTTCAGTCATTTGAAAATGCGTTAAAATTCCCCGTCAATTTGCTTTTATCTGCTAACAGCGATTCCACAGTCAATCGGAAGTGCTTATAAATTCCCCATTCAAATATTTTCTATACCGGGGGGCTATCCACCATCGAGGGTGCGTGGTGCGCGAGCTGCAAGCAGCTCGCGGCTCATCCCAGGGCAGAAATCTTTAGTCATTTGAAAATGCATTCGAATTTTCTGTCCATTTGTTACATCTGCTAACAGCGATTCTACAGTCAGTCGGTAATGATTATAAATTCCCCATTCAAGTATTTTCCACTCCGGGAGGCTGTCCACTTTCGAAGGTGCAGGTGCGTCTCATCCCGGGGCAGAAATTTTCAGTCAATTGAAAATGCATTCGAATTTCCTGTCCATTTGTTACTATATGCTAACAGAGATTCTACAATCTACAGTCAATGATGAAAAATCATTGATTCCCGATGAAAAATACACTAAAAAGTATTAAATAAAAAATAACTACGTTAAAAAAACCGACTTCAAAAACGGAAAAGTAAAAAATAAAAACGATTTAATATACCTACTTAATTACTACATAATATTTAGTTGTGCTATTTACCTTACTTGCAACTCAAGAACTACATTATTCGCAATACAAAAATACGCTATTTTCAATACAAAAACAGAGAGTAGTGTGCTACTATTGGTGTAAGTCCTACGCTTATAAAGCGTGAACGATTGGCTTATTCACTCAATAAAATATTTATTTATTTATTTAAAAGACATCACATGCCATTACAGGACAATGCCCAATGCGACAGAGATACAATTTTATAAAACAAAAAAAAAACTTAACTAAATTAAAATAACATACATAAATTAACAAAGAAATATAAGCTTTGAATAACTTCTTAACAAAAACAGATTAACTGTACTATCACCCTTGCGAATTCAGTTTAATATGTGTGAAGATGTATAAAACATATTGAAAACTTCAGTCTTTTTAGTAGCGTCGATTAAAATCAAATTCATTATGCATTAAAATCCCCCGTCAATTTGTTATTATCTGCTAACAGCGATTCCGCAGTCAATCGGAAGTGCTTATAAATTTCTCATTCAAATATTTTCTATTCCGGGGGGCTGTCCACCTTCGAGGGTGAGTGGTGCGCGAGCTGCAAGCAGCTCGCGGCTCATCCCAGGGCAAAAATCTTCAGTCATTTGAAAATGCATTCGAATTTCCTTTCCATTTGTAACATCTGCTAACAGCGATTCTACAGTCAGTCGAAACTGCTTATAAATTACTTAACTAATCAAATGTTGTTAAATTTTTGAAACGTCTTATCGATAGCGGGCAGTGACTTTTCATAATAAACTGTTCAAGAGTTAACCTAACACGCTCGTCGCTTCGCTCCTCGCTACCTATGTATTTGAATATTTAGGCCGGCCGCTGCCGCGACTCGCTCGCTTCGCTCGCTTGGCTCGTGCGATAGGTAGTTCAAAAGTTAACCAAACACGCTCGTCGCTTCGCTCCTCGCTACCTATTTGAATATTTAGGCCGGCCGCTGCAATGACTCGCTCGCTTCGCTCGCATGGCTCGTGCGGTAGTTCAAAAGTTAACCTTACACGCTCGTCGCTTCGCTCCTCGCTACCTAAACTGCTTATAAATTACTTATTTAAATATTGGTAAAATTTTTGAAACGTCTTATCGATAGCGGGCAGTGACTTTTCATAATAAACTGTTCAAGAGTTAACCTAACACGCTCGTCGCTTCGCTCCTCGCAACCTATTTGAATATTTAGGCCGGCCGCTGCCGCAACTCGCTCGCTTCGCTCGCTTGGCTCGTGCGATAGGTAGTTCATAAGTTAACCTAACACGCTCGTCGCTTCGCTCCTCGCTACCTATTTGAATATTTAGGCCGGCCGTTGACGCGACTCGCTCGCTTCGCTCGCTTGGCTCGTGCGGTAAGTAGTTCAAAAGTTAACCTAACACGCTCGTCGCTTCGCTCCTCGCTACCTATTTGAATATTTACGCTGGCCGCTGCCGTGACTCGCTCGCTTCGCTCGCTTGGCTCGTGCGGTAGTTCAAAAGTTAATAAATATTTTCTACTCCGGGAGGCTGTCAACCCTCGAAGTAGCGCGGTGCGCGGGCAGCAAGCAGCCCGCGGCGCCGTCTTTTGCCGTTGCTCTTCAATCACCCTTCCTACTATGGAAATTTCCATACAAAATTTTCGAAAAAAAAAAATTCGCTTTTTTACCAAAAATTTTTACATGTCTGGAAGCGTACCAGGTTTTGAAGCATTTTTTACTTCGACGACCCCAACCTACCTGCCACCGGTTCAGAGAGCCGTTGAATTTCGTGATGTATGGAAAATGGAAACCAGGGGTCGGAGAGAGATTCTGAGTATGCAGTTTTGTAAATCTGTCCAATCAGAGCACAGAAGTCAATTTTCAGACCGATCGTGACGGAACCGGCGCCACCATCTTGCTTTGAAAAATTGGCCATTTTTTGAAAAAAAATTACGTCCAATTTGAAATTTCTCGATTGCCCTGGTAGCACCCCATCTTCCTGATCATTTTTTAGTTCTACACCCCCCACTTATCTCGCGCCGTTTCAGAGAGCCGTCGAATTTCGCGTTGTATGAAACTCGGAAACCAGCAATGGAAACTCAATTATGACTATCCTATCTTAATGTGCGGCTCGATTAAAGCCCCTGTGCCAAGTTTCAGCGCGATCGGACCAGCGATGGCCGTTTTAGAATTTGTATGGCGGCGGCCATTTTTTCCGCCATTTTGAATTTTTTTCACTATCTGTGGTAATTGCTCGAGGTCTACTACAAGTTTAGTTCGAGCACCCCAGATGTAGCTACTACCGTTTGCGCGGGCCGTTGACCGTCTTCGAGAGATGAGGGAAAGTTTAAGATTTCGGATTTTTCTGGATATCCTGGGAGCTGGGCGAGTATGAATACGTCATTGGTTTATTTCTCTATTGCACCACCTCGTCTAAATTTACGTTTTTATGTTTGCGCCAAAAATGGAAAAATTCCAAAATCGAGCGTCCCACCATGGCTCCCTGGTAGCGTCCCAGGGTGTTGATCATTTTTAGTTCCGGGACCCCTCACCCAACTCGCACCGTTTCCGCGGGCCGTTGGAGTTTATGTTGTATGGAAGTTGGAAACGGGGGCCCGGAGCCACTCGAACGGGGCACCGATCGATTCGCCGGCTCGAACAGAGCACGTGTGCCAAATTTGAGACGTAAGGATTCATTAACGGCGATTTTGGCAAAGTACGGCGGCCATCTTGTTTTCGCGAAAATCCCCATTTTTCCACCTCCCCTGGTAATCGCCACCAGTTCCGAGCATTTTTTGTTCAGACACCCCCCCTCCAGGTATCACCGTTTTTGCGCACCTCCAGGGGTCCACCCTCTTGTCCAGGGTGTTGGAGTTCGCTATATTTTTCCTCTGGTCACTCGGCGCACCTCTACACGATCACGCCAAAATCCCCCCCACTTTCCACGTAGTTTCCGAGAAAAGCGATGTCAGTCAGTCAGTGAATCAGTGGTAGTGTAGCTTTATATATTATAAATAACTAGCTGGTGCGTTGTGCGCGGGCTGCAAGCAGCCCGCGAGCCCCTTTTGCCCCTGGGTTGAAGCAATAAGGCAGTCATTAGAAAATGTGTTAGAATTCCCAGTCCATTTGTAATTTTCTGCTAACAGCGATTCCACAGTCAGTCGGTAATGCTTATAAATTTCCCATTCAAGTATTTTCGACTCCGGGAGGCTGTCCACCTTCGAGGGAGCGTAGTGCGCGGGCTGCAAGCAGCCCGCGAAGCATCCCAGGACAGAAATCTTCAGTCATTTGAAAATGCATTAAAATTCCCCGTCAATTTGCTATTATCTGCAAACAGCGATTCCACAGTCAATCGGAAGTGTTTATAAATTTCAAATTCAAATATTTTCTATTCCGGGGGGCGGTTCACCTTCGAGGGTGCATGGTGCGCGAGCTGCAAGCAGCTCGCGGCTCATCCCAGGGCAGAAATCTTCAGTCATTCGAAAATGCATTCAAATTTCCTATCCATTTGTTACATCTCCTAACAGCGATTCTACAGTCAGTCGGTAATGCTTATAAATTACTTATTCAAATATTGTTAAATTTTTGAAACGTCTTATCGATAGCGGGCAGTGACTTTTCATAATAAACTGTTCAAGAGTTAACCTAACACGCTCGTCGCTTCGCTCCTCGCTACCTATTTGAATATTTAGGCCGGCCGCTGCCGTGACTCACTCGCTTCGCTCGCATGGCTCGTGTGGTAGTTCAAAAGTTAACCTTACACGCTCGCCGCTTCACCCCTCGCTACCTAAACTGCTTATAAATTACTTATTCAAATATTGGTAAACTTTTTAAACGTCTTATCGATAGCGGGCAGTGACTTTTCATAATAAACTGTTCAAGGGTTAACCTAACACGCTCGTCGCTTCGCTCCTCGCTACCTATTTGAATATTTAGGCCGGCCGCTGCCGCAACTCGCTCGCTTCGCTCGCTTGGCTCGTGCGGTAGGTAGTTCATAAGTTAACCTAACACGCTCGTCGCTTCGCTCCTCGCTACCCATTTGAATATTTAGGCCGGCCGTTGACAAGACTCGCTCGCTTCGCTCGCTTGGCTCGTGCGGTAAGTAGTTCAAAAGTTAACCTAACACGCTCGTCGCTTCGCTCCTCGCTACCTATTTGAATATTTACGCTGGCCGCTGCCGTGACTCGCTCGCTTCGCTCGCTTGGCTCGTGCGGTAGTTCAAAAGTTAATAAATATTTTCTACTCCGGGAGGCTGTCAACCCTCGAAGTTGCGCGGTGCGCGGGCAGCAAGCAGCCCGCGGTGCCGTCTTTTGCCGATGCTATTCAATTACCCTTCCTACTATGGAAATTTCCATACAAAATTTTCGAAAAAAAAATTTCGCTTTTTAGCAAAAATTTTTATGTGCCTGGAAGCGGACCAAGTTTTTAAACATTTTTTACCTTGGTGACCCCAACCTAAGTGCCACCAGTTCAGAGAGCCGTTGAATTTCGTGATGTATGGAAAATGGAAACCGGGGGTCGGAGAGAAATTCTGAGTATGCAGTTTTGTAAATCTGACCAATCAGAGCACAGAAGTCAATTTTCAGACCGATCGTGACGGAACCGGCGCCACCATCTTGCTTTGAAAAATTGGCCATTTTTTGAAAAAAAATTACGTCCAATTTGAAATTTCTCGATTGCCCTGGTAGCACCCCATCTTCCTGATCATTTTTTAGTTCTACACCCCCCACCTATCTTGCGCCGTTTCAGAGAGCCGTCGAATTTTGCGTTGTATGAAACACGGAAACCAGCGATGGGAACTCGATTATGAGTATGCCAACTCAATTTGAGGCTCGATTAAAGCCCCTGCGCCAAGTTTCAGCGTGATCGGCCCAGCGATGGCCGTTTTAGAATTTGTATGGCGGCGGCCATTTTTTCCGCCATTTTGAATTTTTTTCACTATCTGTGGTAATTGCTCGAGGTCTTCTACAAGTTTAGTTTGAGCACCCCAGATGTAGCTGCTACCGTTTGCGCGGGCCGTTGACCGTCTCCGCGGGCTGTGAGAAAGTTCAAGATTTCGGATTTTTCTGGATATCCTGGGAGCTGGGCGAGTATGAATGCGTAATTGGTTTATTTCTCTATTGCACCACCTCGTCTAAATTTACGTTTTTATGTTTGCGCCAAAAATGGAAAAATTCCAAAATCGAGCGTCCCACTACGGCTCCCTGGTAGCGTCCCAGGGTGGTGATCATTTTTAGTTCCGGCACCCCCCACCCAACTCACACCGTTTCCGCGGGCCGTTGGATTTTATGTTGTATGGAAGTTGGAAACTGGGGCCCGGAGCCACTCGAATGGGGCACCGATCGATTCGCCGGCTCGAACAGAGCACGTGTGCCAAATTTGAGACGTAAGGATTCATAAACGGCGATTTTGGCAAAGTACGGCGGCCATCTTGTTTTCGCGAAAATCCCCATTTTTCCACCACCCCTGGTAATCGCCACCAGTTCTGAGCATTTTTTGTTCAGACACCCCCCCTCCAGGTATCACCGTTTTTGCGCACCTCCAGGGGTCCACTCTCTTGTCCAGGGTGTTGGAGATGTCAATATTTTTCCGGAGGTCACTCGGCGCACCTCTACACGATCACGTCAAAATCCCCCCAACTTTCCGCGTAGTTTCCGAGAAACCCGATGTCAGTCAGTCAGTCAGTGGTAGTGTAGCTTTATATATTATAACTAGCTGGTGCGTTGTGCGCGGGCTGCAAGCAGCCCGCGAGCCCCTTTTGCCTCTGAGTTGAAGCAATAGGGCAGTCATTTGAAAATGCATTCGAATTTCCTGTCCATTTGTTACATCTGCTAACAGCGATTCTACAGTCAGTCGGTAATGCTTATAAATTCCCCATTCAAGTATTCTCCACTCCGGGAGGCTGTCCACCTTCGAGGGTGCGTGGTGCGCGGGCTGCAAGCAGCCCGCGAAGCATCCCAGGGCAGAAATCTTCAGTCATTTGAAAATGCGTTAAAATTCCCCGTCAATTTGCTTTTATCTGCTAACAGCGATTCCACAGTCAATCGGAAGTGCTTATAAATTCCCCATTCAAATATTTTCTATACCGGGGGGCTATCCACCATCGAGGGTGCGTGGTGCGCGAGCTGCAAGCAGCTCGCGGCTCATCCCAGGGCAGAAATCTTCAGTCATTTGAAAATGCATTCGAATTTTCTGTCCATTTGTTACATCTGCTAACAGCGATTCTACAGTCAGTCGGTAATGATTATAAATTCCCCATTCAAGTATTTTCCACTCCGGGAGGCTGTCCACTTTCGAAGGTGCAGGTGCGTCTCATCCCGGGGCAGAAATTTTCAGTCAATTGAAAATGCATTCGAATTTCCTGTCCATTTGTTACTATATGCTAACAGAGATTCTACAATCTACAGTCAATTATGAAAAATCATTGATTCCCGATGAAAAATACACTAAAAAGTATTAAATAAAAAATAACTACGTTAAAAAAACCGACTTCAAAAACGGAAAAGTAAAAAATAAAAACGATTTAATATACCTACTTAATTACTACATAATATTTAGTTGTGCTATTTACCTTACTTGCAACTCAAGAACTACATTATTCGCAATACAAAAATACGCTATTTTCAATACAAAAACAAAGAGTAGTGTGCTACTATTGGTGTAAGTCCTACGCTTATAAAGCGTGAACGATTGGCTTATTCACTCAATAAAATATTTATTTATTTATTTAAAAGACATCACATGCCATTACAGGACAATGCCCAATGCGACAGAGATACAATTTTATAAAACAAAAAAAAACTTAACTAAATTAAAATAACATACATAAATTAACAAAGAAATATAAGCTTTGAATAACTTCTTAACAAAAACAGATTAACTGTACTATCACCCTTGCGAATTCAGTTTAATATGTGTGAAGATGTATAAAACATATTGAAAACTTCAGTCTTTTTAGTAGCGTCGATTAAAATCAAATTCATTATGCATTAAAATTCCCCGTCAATTTGTTATTATCTGCTAACAGCGATTCCGCAGTCAATCGGAAGTGCTTATAAATTTCTCATTCAAATATTTTCTATTCCGGGGGGCTGTCCACCTTCGAGGGTGAGTGGTGCGCGAGCTGCAAGCAGCTCGCGGCTCATCCCAGGGCAAAAATCTTCAGTCATTTGAAAATGCATTCGAATTTCCTTTCCATTTGTAACATCTGCTAACAGCGATTCTACAGTCAGTCGAAACTGCTTATAAATTACTTAATCAAATGTTGTTAAATTTTTGAAACGTCTTATCGATAGCGGGCAGTGACTTTTCATAATAAACTGTTCAAGAGTTAACCTAACACGCTCGTCGCTTCGCTCCTCGCTACCTATGTATTTGAATATTTAGGCCGGCCGCTGCCGCGACTCGCTCGCTTCGCTCGCTTGGCTCGTGCGATAGGTAGTTCAAAAGTTAACCAAACACGCTCGTCGCTTCGCTCCTCGCTACCTATTTGAATATTTAGGCCGACCGCTGCCGTGACTCGCTCGCTTCGCTCGCATGGCTCGTGCGGTAGTTCAAAAGTTAACCTTACACGCTCGTCGCTTCGCTCCTCGCTACCTAACGCAACTCGCTCGCTTCGCTCGCTTGGCTCGTGCGATAGGTAGTTCATAAGTTAACCTAACACGCTCGTCGCTTCGCTCCTCGCTACCTATTTGAATATTTAGGCCGGCCGTTGACGCGACTCGCTCGCTTCGCTCGCTTGGCTCGTGCGGTAAGTAGTTCAAAAGTTAACCTAACACGCTCGTCGCTTCGCTCCTCGCTACCTATTTGAATATTTACGCTGGCCGCTGCCGTGACTCGCTCGCTTCGCTCGCTTGGCTCGTGCGGTAGTTCAAAAGTTAATAAATATTTTCTACTCCGGGAGGCTGTCAACCCTCGAAGTTGCGCGGTGCGCGGGCAGCAAGCAGCCCGCGGTGCCGTCTTTTGCCGATGCTATTCAATTACACTTCCTACTATGGAAATTTCCATACAAAATTTTCGAAAAAAAAAATTTCGCTTTTTAGCAAAAATTTTTATGTGCCTGGAAGCGGACCAAGTTTTTAAACATTTTTTACCTTGGTGACCCCAACCTAAGTGCCACCAGTTCAGAGAGCCGTTGAATTTCGTGATGTATGGAAAATGGAAACCGGGGGTCGGAGAGAAATTCTGAGTATGCAGTTTTGTAAACCTGACCGATCAGAGCACAAAAGTCAATTTTCAAACCGATCGTCAAGTAACCGGCGCCACCATCTTGCCTCGAAAAATTGGCCATTTTTGAAAAAAAAATTGCGTCCAATTTAAAATTTCTCGATTGCCCTGGTAGCACCCCATCTTCCTGATCATTTTTTAGTTCTACACCCCCCACCTATCTCGCGCCGTTTCAGAGAGCCGTCAAATTTTGCGTTGTATGAAACTCGGAAACCAGCGATCGAAACTCAATTATGAGTATGCCAACATAATATGCGACTCGATTAAAGCCCCTGTGCCAAGTTTCAGCGCGATCGGACCAGCGATGGCCGTTTTAGAATTTGTATGGCGGCGGCCATTTTTTCCGCCATTTTGAATTTTTTTCACTATCTGTGGTAATTGCTCGAGGTCTACTACAAGTTTAGTTCGAGCACCCCAGATGTATCTGCTACCGTTTGCGCGGGCCGTTGACCGTCTTCGAGAGATGAGGGAAAGTTTAAGATTTCGGATTTTTCTGGATATCCTGGGAGCTGGGCGAGTACGAATGCGTCATTGGTGTATTTCTCCATTGCACCACCTCGTCTAAATTTACGTTTTTATGTTTGCGCCAAAAATGGAAAAATTCCAAAATCGAGCGTCCCACTATGGCTCCCTGGTAGCGTCCCAGGGTGGTGATCATTTTTAGTTCGGGGACCCCCCACCCATCTCGCACCGTTTCCGCGGGCCGTTAGATTTTACGTTGTATGGAAGTTGGAAACCGGGGCCCGGAGCCACTCGAACGGGGCACCGATCGATTCGCCGGCTTGAACAGAGCACGTGTGCCAAATTTGAGACGTAAGGATTCATAAACGGCGATTTTGGCAAAGTACGGCGGCCATCTTGTTTTCGCGAAAATCCCCATTTTTCCACCTCCCCTGGTAATCGCCACCAGTTCTGAGCATTTTTTGTTCAGACACCCCCCCTCCAGGTATCACCGTTTTTGCGCACCTCCAGGGGTCCACTCTCTTGTCCAGGGTGTTGGAGATGTCAATATTTTTCCGGTGGTCACTCGGCGCACCTATACACGATCACGTCATTATCCCCCCCACTTTCCACGTAGTTTCCGAGAAAAGCGATGTCAGTGAGTGAGTGGTAGTGTAGCTTTATATATTATAATAATAACTAGCTGGTGCGTTGTGCGCGGGCTGCAAGCAGCCCGCGAGCCCCTTTTGCCCCTGGGTTGAAGCAATAGGGCAGTCATTAGAAAATGTGTTAGAATTCCCAGTCCATTTGTAATTTTCTGCTAACAGCGATTCCACAGTCAGTCGGTAATGCTTATAAATTCCCCATTCAAGTATTTTCCACTCCGGGAGGCTGTCCACCTTCGAGGGAGCGTAGTGCGCGGGCTGCAAGCAGCCCGCGAAGCATCCCAGGACAGAAATCTTCAGTCATTTGAAAATGCATTAAAATTCCCCGTCAATTTGCTATTAACTGCAAACAGCGATTCCACAGTCAATCGGAAGTGCTTATAAATTTCAAATTCAAATATTTTCTATTCCGGGGGGCGGTTCACCTTCGAGGGTGCATGGTGCGCGAGCTGCAAGCAGCTCGCGGCTCATCCCAGGGCAGAAATCCTCAGTCATTTGAAAATGCATTCAAATTTCCTATCCATTTGTTACATCTGCTAACAGCGATTCTACAGTAAGTCGTTAATGCTTATAAATTCCCCATTCAAGTATTTTCCACTCCGGGAGGCTGTCCACCTTCGAGGGAGCGTAGTGCGCGGGCTGCAAGCAGCCCGCGAAGCATCCCAGGGCAGAAATCTTCAGTCATTTGAAAATGCATTCGAATTTCCTATCCATTTGTTACATCTCCTAACAGTGATTCTACAGTCAGTCGGTAATGCTTATAAATTCCCCATTCAAATATTTTCTATTCCGGGGGGCTGTCCACCTTCGAGGGTGCGTGGTGCGCGAGCTGCAAGCAGCTCGCGGCTCATCCCAGGGCAGAAATCTTCAGTCATTTGAAAATGCATTCGAATTTCCTGTCCATTTCTTACATCTGCTAACAGCGATTCTACAGTCAGTCGAAACTGCTTATAAATTACTTTTTCAAATATTGTTAAATTTTTGAAACGTCTTATCGATAGCGGGCAGTGACTTTTCATAATAAACTGTTCAAGAGTTAACCTAACACGCTCGTCGCTTCGCTCCTCGCTACCTATTTGAATATTTAGGCCGGCCGCTGCCGTGACTCGCTCGCTTCGCTCGCTTGGCTCGTGCGAAAGGTAGTTCAAAAGTTAACCTAACACGCTCTTCGCTTCGCTCCTCGCTACCTATTTGAATATTTAGGTCGGCCGCTGTCGTGACTCGCTCGCTTCGCTCGCATGGCTCGTTTGGTAGTTCAAAAGTTAACCTTTCACGCTCGTCGCTTCGCTCCTCGCTACCTAAACTGCTTATAAATTACTTATTCAAATATTGGTAAAATTTTTGAAACGTCTTATCGATAGCGGGCAGTGACTTTTCATAATAAACTGTTCAAGAGTTAACCTAACACGCTCGTCGCTTCGCTCCTCGCTACCTATATGAATATTTAGGCTGGCCGCTGCCGCAACTCGCTCGCTTCGCTCGCTTGGCTCGTGCGGTAGGTAGTTCATAAGTTAACCTAACACGCTCGTCGCTTCGCTCCTCGCTACCTATTTGAATATTTAGGCCGGCCGTTGACGCGACTCGCTCGCTTCGCTCGCTTGGCTCGTGCGGTAAGTAGTTCAAAAGTTAACCTAACACGCTCGTCGCTTCGCTCCTCGCTACCTATTTGAATATTTATGCTGGCCGCTGCCGTGACTCGCTCGCTTCGCTCGCTTGGCTCGTGCGGTAGGTAGTTCAAAAGTTAATAAATATTTTCTACTCCGGGAGGCTGTCAACCCTCGAAGTTGCGCGGTGCGCGGGCAGCAAGCAGCCCGCGGTGCCGTCTTTTGCCGATGCTATTCAATTACCCTTCCTACTATGGAAATTTCCATACAAAATTTTCGAAAAAAAAAATTCGCTTTTCAACAAAAAAATTTATATGCCTGGAAGCGGACCAAGTTTTGAAGTATTTTTTACTTCGGCAACCCCGACCTAAGTGCCACCAGTTTAGAGAGCCGTTGAATTTCGTGATGTATGGAAAATGGAAACCGGGGGTCGGAGAGATATTCTGAGTATGCAGTTTTGTAAATCTAGCCGATTAGAGCACAGAAGTCAATTTTCAGACCGATCGTGAAGTAACCGGCGCCACCATCTTGCTTTGAAAAATTGGCCATTTTTGAAAAAAAAATTGCGTCCAATTTGAAATTTCTCGATTGCCCTGGGAGCACCCCATCTTCCTGATCATTTTTTAGTTCTACACCCCCCGGCTATCTGGCGCCGTTTCGGAGAGCCGTCGAATTTTGCGTTGTATGAAACTCAGAAAACAGCCATGGAAACTCGATTATGAGTATGCCAACTTAATGTGCGGCTTGATTAAAGCCCTTGTGCCAAGTTTCAGCGCGATCGGACCAGCGATGGCCGTTTTAGCATTTGTATGGCGGCGGCCATTTTTTCCGCCATTTTGAATTTTTTTCACACTCTGTGGTAATTGCTCGAGGTCTATTCCAAGTTTAGTTCGAGCACCCCAGATGTAGCTGTTACCGTTTGCGCGGGCCGTTGACCGTCTTCGAGAGATGAGGGAAAGTTTAAAATTTCGGATTTTTCTGGATATCCTGGGAGCTGGGCGAGTACGAACACGGTGTGAGTGTATTTCCGCGATGCGCCACCTCGGCTAAATTTACGTTTTTATGTTTGCGCCAAAAATGGAAAAATTCCAAAATCGAGCATCCCACTATGGCTCCCTGGTAGCGTCCCAGGGTGGTGATCATTTTTAGTTCCGGGACCCCCCACCCAACTCGCACCGTTTCCGCGGGCCGTTGGATTTTCCAATGTATGAAAGTCGGAAACCAGGGCCCGGAGCCACTCGAACGGGGCACCGATCGATTTGCCGGCTCGAACAGAGCACGTGTGCCAAATTTGAGACGTAAGGATTCATAAACGGCGATTTTAGCAAAGTACGGCGGCCATCTTGTTTTCGCGAAAATCCCCATTTTTCCACCACCCCTGGTAATCGCCACCAGTTCCGAGCATTTTTTGTTCAGACACCCCCCCTCCAAGTGGCACCGTTTCTGCGCACCTCCAGGGGTCCACTCTCTTGTCCAGGGTGTTGGAGATGTCAATATTTTTCCGGTGGTCACTCGGCGCACCTCTACACGATCACGTCGAAATCCCCCCAACTTTCCGCGTAGTTTCCGAGAAACCCGATGTCAGTCAGTCAGTCAGTGGTAGTGTAGCTTTATATATTATAACTAGCTGGTGCGTTGTGCGCGGGCTGCAAGCAGCCCGCGAGCCCCTTTTGCCCCTGGGTTGAAGCAATAGGGCAGTCATTAGAAAATGCGTAAGAATTCCCAGTCCATTTGTAATTTTCTGCTAACAGCGATTCCAGAGTCAATCGGAAGTGCTTATAAATTCCCAATTCAAATATTTTATATTCTGGAATGCTGTCGACCTTCGAGGGTGCGTGGTGCGCGGGCTGCAAGCAGCCCGCGAGCCTCTTTTGCCCCTGAGTTGAAGCAAAAGGGCAGTCATTTGAAAATGCATTCGAATTTCCTTTCCATTTGTAACATCTGCTAACACTGATTCTACAGTCAGTCGAAACTGCTTATAAATTCCCCATTCAAATATTTTCTATTACGGGGGGCTATCCACCATCGAGGCTGCATGGTGCGCGGGCTGCAAGCAGCCCGCGGTACATCCCAGGGACAAAAATCTTCAGTCATTAGAAAATGCGTTAAAATTCCCCGTCAATTTGCTTTTATCTGCTAACAGCGATTCCACAGTAAATCGGAAGTACTTATAAATTCCCCATTAAAATATTTTCTATTCCGGGGGGCTGTCCACCTTCGAGGGTGCGTGGTGCGCGGGCTGCAAGCAGCCCGCGAAGCATCCCAGGGCAGAAATCTTCAGTCATTTGAAAATGCATTAAAATTCCCCGTCAATTTGCTATTATCTGCTAACAGCGATTCCACAGTCAATCGGAAGTGCTTATAAATTTCAAATACAAATATTTTCTATTCCGGGGAGCGTTTCACCTTCGAGGGTGCGTGGTGCGCGAGCTGCAAGCAGCTCGCGGCTCATCCCAGGGCAGAAATCTTCAGTCATTTGAAAATGCATTCGAAATTCCTTTCCATTTGTAACATCTGTCAGCGATCTAACAGCGATTCTACAGTCAGTCGAAACTGCTTATAAATTACTTATTCAAATATTGGTAAAATTTTTGAAACGTCTTATCGATAGCGGGCAGTGAATTTTTATAATAAACTGTTCAAGAGCTATGCTAACACGCTTGTCGCTTCGCTCCTCGCTACCTATTTGAATATTTACGCCGGCCGCTGCCACGACTCGCTCGCTTCGCTCGCTTGGCTCGTGCGGTAGGTAGTTCAAAAGTTAACCTTACACGCTCGTCGCTTCGCTCCTCGCTACCTATTTGAATATTTACGCCGGCCTCTGCCGTGATTCCTTCCCTTCGCTCGCTTGGCTCGTGCGGTAGGTAGTTCAAAAGTTAACATAACACGCTCGTCGCTTCGCTCCTCGCTACCTATTTGAATATTTACGCTGGTCGCTGCCGTGACTCGCTCGCTTCGCTCGCTTGGCTCGTGCGGTAGGTAGTTCAAAAGTTAACCTAACACGCTCGTTGCTTCGCTCCTCGCTACCTATTTGAATATTTACGCCAGCCGCTGCCGTGACTCGCTCGCTTCGCTCGCTTGGCTCGTGCGGTAGGTAGTTCAAAAGTTAAACTAACACGCTCGTCGCTTCGCTCCTCGCTACCTATTTGAATATTTACGCCGGCCGCTGCCGTGACTCGCTCGCTTCGCTCGCTTGGCTCGTGTGGTAGTTCAAAAGTTAACCTTATTCGCTCGTCGCTTCGCTCCTCGCTACCTATTTGAATATTTACGTCGGCCGCTGCTGTGACTCGCTCGCTTCGCTCGCTTGGTTCGTGCGGTAGTTTAAAAGTTAATAAATATTTTCTACTCCGGGAGGCTGTCGAGCCTCGAGGTTGCGCGGTGCGCGGGCAGCAAGCAGCCCGCGGTGCCGTCTTTTACCGATGCTATTCCTATTACCCTTCCTACTATGGAAATTTCCATACAAAATTTTCGAAAAAAAAAAATTTCGCATTTTACCAAAAATTTTTATATGCCTGGAAGCGGACCAGGTTTTGAAGTATTTTTTACTTCGGCGACCCCGACCTACCTGCCACCAGTTCAGAGAGCCGTTGAATTTCCTGATGTATGGAAAATGGAAACCGGGAGTCTGAGAGAAATTCTAAGTATGCAGTTTTGTAAATCTGGCCGATTCAAGCACAGAAGTCAATTTTCAGACCGATCGTGAAGTAACCGGCGCCACCATCTTGCTTTGAAAAATTGGCCATTTTTGAAAAAAAAATTGCGTCCAATTAGAAATTTCTCGATTGCCCTGGTAGCCCCCCATCTTCCTGATCATTTTTTAGTTCTACACCCCCCATCCATCTCGCGCCGTTTCGGAGAGCCGTCGAATTTCGCGTCGTATGAAACTCGGAAACCAGCGATGGAAACTCGATTATGAGTATGCCAACTTAATATGCGGCTCGATTAAAGCCTCTGTGCCAAGTTTCAGCGCAATCGGACCAGCGATGGCCGTTTTAGAATTTGTATGGCGGCGGCCATTTTTTCCGCCATTTTGAATTTTTTTCACAATCTGTGGTAATTGCTCGAGGTCTACTCCAAGTTTAGTTCGAGCACCCCAGATGCAGCTGCTACCGTTTGCGCGGGCCGTTGACCGTCTTCGCGAGATGTGGGAAAGTTTAAGATTTCGGATTTTTCTGGATATCCTGGGAGCTGGGCGAGTACGAACATGGTGTGAGTGTATTTCCGCGATGCGCCACCTCGTCTAAATTTACGTTTTTATGTTTGCGCCAAAAATGGAAAAAATCCAAAATCGAGCGACCCACTATGGCTCCCTGGTAGCGTCCCAGGGTGGTGATCATTTTTAGTTCCGACACCCCCCACCCAACTCGCACCGTTTCCGCGGGCCGTTGGATTTTGCGTTGTATGAAAGTTGGAAACTGGGGCCCGGAGCCACTCGAACGGGGCACCGATCGATTCGCCGGCTCGAACAGAGCACGTGTGCCAAATTTGAGACGTAAGGATTCATAAACGGCGATTTTGGCAAAGTACGGCGGCCATCTTGTTTTCGCGAAAATCCCCATTTTTCCACCACCCCTGGTAATCGCCACCAGTTCCGAGCATTTTTTGTTCAGACACCCCCCCTCCAAGTGGCACCGTTTCTGCGCACCTCCAGGGGTCCACTCTCTTGTCCAGGGTGTTGGAGATGTCAATATTTTTCCGGTGGTCACTCGGCGCACCTCTACACGATCACGTCGAAATCCCCCCAACTTTCCGCGTAGTTTCCGAGAAACCCGATGTCAGTCAGTCAGTCAGTGGTAGTGTAGCTTTATATATTATAACTAGCTGGTGCGTTGTGCGCGGGCTGCAAGCAGCCCGCGAGCCCCTTTTGCCCCTGGGTTGAAGCAATAGGGCAGTCATTAGAAAATGTGTTAGAATTCCCAGTCCATTTGTAATTTTCTGCTAACAGCGATTCCACAGTCAATCGGAAGTGCTTATAAATTCCCAATTCAAATATTTTCTATTCTGGAATGCTGTCGACCTTCGAAGGTGCGTTGTGCGCGGGCTGCAAGCAGCCCGCGAGCCCCTTTTGCCCCTGGGTTGAAGCAATAGGGCAGTCATTTGAAAATAAATTCGAATTTTCTGTCCATTTGTTACATCCGCTAACAGCGATTCTACAGTCAGTCGGTAATGCTTATAAATTCCCCATTCAAGTATTTTCCACTCCGGGAGGCTGTATACCTTCGAGGAAGCGTAGTGCGCGGGCTGCAAGCAGCCCGCGAAGCATCCCAGGGCAGAAATCTTCAGTCATTTGAAAATGCATTAAAATTCCCCGTCAATTTGCTATTATCTGCAAACAGCGATTCCACAGTCAATCGGAAGTGCTTATAAATTTCAAATTCAAATATTTTCTATTCCGGGGGGTGGTTCACCTTCGAGGGTGCGTGGTGCGCGAGCTGCAAGCAGCTCGCGGCTCATCCCAGGGCAGAAATCTTCAGTCATTTGAAAATGCATTCGAATTTCCTTTCCATTTGTAACATCTGCTAACAGCGATTCTACAGTCAGTCGAAACTGCTTATAAATTACTTATTCAAATATTGTTAAATTTTTGAAACGTCTTATCGATAGCGGGCAGTGACTTTTCATAATAAACTCAAGAGTTAACCTAACACGCTCGTCGCTTCGCTCCTCGCTACCTATTTGAATATTTAGGCCAGCCGCTGCCGCGACTCGCTCGCTTCGCTCGCTTGGCTCGTGCGATAGGTAGTTCAAAAGTTAACCTAACATGCTCGTCGCTTCTCTCCTCGCTACCTATTTGAATATTTAGGCCGGCCGCTGTCGTGACTCGCTCGCTTCGCTCGCATGGCTCGTGTGGTAGTTCAAAAGTTAACCTTACACGCTCGTCGCTTCGCTCCTCGCTACCTAAACTGCTTATAAATTACTTATTATTCAAATATTGGTAAAATTTTTGAAACGTCTTATCGATAGCGGGCAGTGACTTTTTTTCATAATAAACTGTTCAAGAGTTAACCTAACACGCTCGTCGCTTCGCTCCTCGCTACCTATTTCAATATTTAGGCCGGCCGTTGACGCGAGTCGCTCGCTTCGCTCGCTTGGCTCGTGCGGTAAGTAGTTCAAAAGTTAACCTAACACGCTCGTCGCTTCGCTCCTCGCTACCTATTTGAATATTTACGCTGGCCGCTGCCGTGACTCGCTCGCTTCGCTCGCTTGGCTCGTGCGGTAGTTCAAAAGTTAATAAATATTTTCTACTCCGGGAGGCTATCAACCCTCGAAGTTGCGCGGTGCGCGGGCAGCAAGCAGCCCGCGGTGCCGTCTTTTGCCGATGCTATTCACTTACCCTTCCTACTATGGAAATTTCCATACAAAATTTTCGAAAAAAAAAATTTCGCTTTTTAGCAAAAATTTTTATGTGCCTGGAAGCGGACCAAGTTTTTAAACATTTTTTACCTTGGTGACCCCAACCTAAGTGCCACCAGTTCAGAGAGCCGTTGAATTTCATGATGTATGGAAAATGGCAACCGGGGGTCGGAGAGAAATTCTGAGTATGCAGTTTTGTAAATCTGACCAATCAGAGCACAGAAGTCAATTTTCAGACCGATCGTGACGGAACCGGCGCCACCATCTTGCTTTGAAAAATTGGCCATTTTTGAAAAAAAAATTGCGTCCAATTTGAAATTTCTCGATTGCCCTGGTAGCGCCCCATCTTCCTGATCAATTTTTAGTTCTACACCCCCCGGCTATCTAGTGCCGTTTTGGAGAGCCGTCGAATTTCGCGTTGTATGAAACTCGGAAACCAGCGATGGAAACTCGATTATGAGTATGCCATCTCAATGTGCGGCTCGACTAAAGCCCCTGTGCCAAGTTTCAGCGCGATCGGACCAGAGATGACCATTTTAGAATTTGTATGGCGGCGGCCATTTTTTCCGCCATTTTGAATTTTTTTCACTATCTGTGGTAATTGCTCGAGGTCTACTACAAGTTTAGTTTGAGCACCCCAAATGTAGCTGCTACCGTTTGCGCGGGCCGTTGACCGTCTTCGAGAGATGAGGGAAAGTTTAAGATTTCGGATTTTTCTGGATATCCTGGGAGCTGGGCGAGTATGAATGCATCATTGGTGTATTTCTCCGTTGCGCCACCTCGTCTAAATTTACGTTTTTATGTTTGCGCCAAAAACGGAAAAATTCCAAAATCGAGCGACCCACTATGGCTCCCTGGTAGCGTCCCAGGGTGGTGATCATTTTTAGTTCCGGGACCCCCCACCTAACTCGCACCGTTTCCGCGGGCCGTTGGATTTTACGTTGTATGGAAGTTGGAAACGGGGGCCCGGAGCCACTCGAACGGGGCACCGATCGATTCGCCGGCTCGAACAGAGCACGTGTGCCAAATTTGAGACGTAAGGATTCATAAACGGCGATTTTGGCAAAGTACGGCGGCCATCTTGTTTTCGCGAAAATCCCCATTTTTCCACCACCCCTGGTAATCGCCACCAGTTCCGAGCATTTTTTGTTCAGACACCCCCCCTCCAGGTGGCACCGTTTTTGCGCACCTCCAGGGGTCCACTCGGTATTCGAAGATGATCCAGATCGCTATATTTTTCCTCTGGTCACTCGGCGCACCTCTACACGATCACATCGAAATCCCCCCCACTTTCCACGTAGTTTCCGAGAAAACCGATGTCAGTGAGTGAGTGGTAGTGTAGCTTTATATATTATAATAATAATAACTAGCTGGTGCGTTGTGCGCGGGCTGCAAGCAGCCCGCGAGCCCCTTTTGCCCCTGGGTTGAAGCTATAGGGCAGTCATTTAAAAATATATTCGAATTTTCTGTGCATTTGTTACATCTGCTAACAGCGATTCTACAGTCAGTCGGTAATGCTTATAAATTCCCAATTCAAATATTTTCTATTCTGGAATGCTGTCGACCTTCGAAGGTGCGTTGTGCGCGGGCTGCAAGCAGCCCGCGAGCCCCTTTTGCCCCTGGGTTGAAGCAATAGGGCAGTCATTTGAAAATAAATTCGAATTTTCTGTCCATTTTTAACATCTGCTAACAGCGATTCTACAGTCAGTCGGTAATGCTTATAAATTCCCCATTCAAGTATTTTCCACTCCGGGAGGCTGTCCACCTTCGAGGGAGCGTAGTGCGCGGGCTGCAAGCAGCCCGCGAAGCATCCCAGGGCAGAAATCTTCAGTCATTTGAAAATGCATTAAAATTCCCCGTAAATTTGCTATTATCTGCAAACAGCGATTCCACAGTCAATCGGAAGTGCTTATAAATTTCAAATTCAAATATTTTATATTCCGGGGGGCGGTTCACCTTCGAGGGTGCGTGGTGCGCGAGCTGCAAGCAGCTCGCGGCTCATCCCAGGGCAGAAATCTTCAGTCATTTTAAAATGCATTCGAATTTCCTTTCCAATTGTAACATCTGCTAACAGCGATTCTACAGTCAGTCGAAACTGCTTATAAATTCCCCATTCAAATATTTTCTATTCCGGGGGTATCCACCATCGAGGGTGCGTGGTGCGCGGGCTGCAAGCAGCCCGCGGTACATCCCAGGGACAAAAATCTTCAGTCATTTGAAAATGCGTTAAAATTCCCTGTCAATTTGTTATTATCTGCTAACAGCGATTCCACAGTCAATCGAAGTGCTTATAAATTCCCCATTCAAATATTTTCTATTCCGGGGGGCTGTTCACCTTCGAGGACGCGCGGTGCGCGAGCTGCAAGCAGCTCGCGGCTCATCCCAGAGCAGAAATCTTCAGTCATTTGAAAATGCATTCGAATTTCCTATCCATTTGTTACATCTGCTAACAGCGATTCTACAGTCAGTCGAAACTGCTTATAAATTACTTATTCAAATATTGGTTAAATTTTTGAAACGTGATCCCGAATTTTATTTTTTTGATGTGTCTAATCAATAGCGGTGACTTTTCATAATAAACTGTTCAAGACAATAAATGTGTGAAGATGTATAAAACATATTGAAAACTTCAAGTCATCATTAGTAGCGTCGTTTAAAATCAAATTCATTATGCTTTCGGCACTAAAAATATCTAAGTGAAAGCCATAGCACTAAAGTCAAAGGGTGTATCGAATAAGATATCGTTACACTATAAAAATAACTACTTTAAAAAAACCGACTTCAAAAACGGAAAAGTAAAAAATAATTAATTAGTTACTACATATTATTTAGTTGTGTTATTCACTATATAGGTTTGAAGTCAGTGCCAAGCATAAGCACTTATTAAACTACGCTATTTTTTGATACAAGAACTACGATTATTTCGATACAAGAACTACCTACTTGCAATTCAATTACATTATTCGCAATACAAAAAATTGGCTATTTTCGATACAAAAACTACACTACTCTTGGTGTAAGTCCTACGCTTATAAAGCGTGAACGATTGGCTCATTCACTCAATAAATGTGTGAAGATGAATATATTATTACGTATTGAAAACTTCAGTCTTTTTAGTAGCTTCGTTTAAAATCAAAATCATTATGTTTTCGGCACTAAAAATAAGAACCTACTTTTCCGTTTTTGAAGTCGGTTTTTTTAACGTAGTTTTAATAGTTTTTAACCTACGTAGTTTTTTTGTTTGAGTGGGAATCGCCCTAAAGTCGCTTCTGTTCAAGAGTTTACTTAACACGCTCGTCGCTTAATCGCTCCTCGCTACCTATTTGAATATTTACGCCGGCCGCTGACGTGACTTGCTCGCTTCGCTCGCTTGGCTAGTGCAGTAGTTCAAAAGTTAACCTAACTCGCTCGTCGCTTCGCTCCTCGCTACTTCTTTGAATATTTACGCCGGCCGCTGACGTGACTTGCTCGCTTCGCTCGCTTGGCTAGTGCAGTAGTTCAAAAGTTAACCTAACTCGCTCGTCGCTTCGCTCCTCACTCTTTCTTTCAATATTTACGCCGGCTGCTGACGTGACTTGCTCGCTTCGCTCGCTTGGCTAGTGCAGTAGTTCAAAAGTTAACCTTACTCGCTCGTCGCTTCGCTCCTCGCTACTTCTTTGAATTTTTACGCCGGCCGCTGACGTGACTTGCTCGCTTCGCTCGCTTGGCTAGTGCAGTAGTTCAAAAGTTAACCTAACACGCTCGTCGCTTCGCTCCTCGCTACCTATTTAAATATTTACGCCAGCCGCTGACGTGACTTGCTCGCTTCGCTCGCTTGGCTAGTGCAGTAGTTCAAAAGTTAACCTAACTCGCTCGTCGCTTCGCTCCTCACTCTTTCTTTCAATATTTACGCCGGCTGCTGACGTGACTTGCTCGCTTCGCTCGCTTGGCTAGTGCAGTAGTTCAAAAGTTAACCTTACTCGCTCGTCGCTTCGCTCCTCGCTACTTCTTTGAATTTTTACGCCGGCCGCTGACGTGACTTGCTCGCTTCGCTCGCTTGGCTAGTGCAGTAGTTCAAAAGTTAACCTAACACGCTCGTCGCTTCGCTCCTCGCTACCTATTTAAATATTTACGCCAGCCGCTGCCGTGATTCGCTCGCTTCGCTCGCTTGGCTCGTGCGGTAGTTCAAAAGTTAATAAATATTTATTACTCCGGGAGGCTGTCGACCTTCGAGGTTGCGCGGTGCGCGAGCAGCAAGCAGCCCGCGGCGCCGTCTTTTGCCGTTGCTATTCAATTACCCTTCCTACTATGGAAATTTCCATACAAAATTTTCGAAAAAAAAAATTTCGCTTTTTACCAAATATTTTTACATGCCTGGAAGCGGACCAGGTTTTGAAGCATTTTTTACTTCGGCGACCCCGCCCTACCTGCCACCGGTTCAGAGAGCCGTTGAATTTCGTGATGTATGGAAAATGGAAACCGAGGGTCGGAGAGAAATTCTGAGTATGCAGTTTTGTAAATATGGCCGATTAGAGCACAGAAGTCAATTTTCAGACCGATCGTAAAGTAACCGGCGCCACCAACTTGCTTTGAAAAATTGGCCATTTTTGAAAAAAAAATTGCGTCCAATTTGAAATTTCTCGATTGCCCTGGGAGCGCCCCATCTTCCTGATCAATTTTTAGTTCTACACCCCCCGGCTATCTAGTGCCGTTTTGGAGAGCCGTCGAATTTCGCGTTGTATGAAACTCGGAAACCAGCGATAGAAACTCGATTATGAGTATGCCACCTCAATGTGCGGCTCGACTAAAGCCCCTGTGCCAAGTTTCAGCGCGATCACACCAGCGATGGCCGTTTTAGAATTTGTATGGCGGCGGCCATTTTTTCCGCCATTTTGAATTTTTTTTGCACTCTGTGGTAATTGCTCGAGGTCTACTCCAAGTTTAGTTTGAGCACCCCAGATGTGGCTGCTACCGTTTGCGCGGGCCGTTGACCGTCTTCGAGAGATGAGGGAAAGTTTAAGATTTCGGATTTTTCTAGATATCCTGGGAGCTGGGCGAGTACGAATGCATCATTGGTGTATTTCTCCATTGCACCACCTCGGCTAAATTTACGTTTTTATGTTTGCGCCAAAAATGGAAAAATTCCTAAATCGAGCGTCCCACTACGGCTCCCTGGTAGCGTCCCAGGGTGGTGATCATTTTTAGTTCCGGGACCCCCCACCCAACTCGCACCGTTTCCGCGGGCCGTTGGAGTTTATGTTGTATGGAAGTTGGAAACGGGGGCCCGGAGCCACTCGAACGGGGCACCGATCGATTCGCCGGCTCGAACAGAGCACGTGTGCCAAATTTGAGACGTAAGGATTCATAAACGGCGATTTTGGCAAAGTACGGCGGCCATCTTGTTTTCGCGAAAATCCCCATTTTTCCACCACCCCTGGTAATCGCCACCAGTTCCGAGCATTTTTTGTTCAGACACCCCCCCTCCAGGTGGCACCGTTTTTGCGCACCTCCAGGGGTCCACTTGGTTTTCGAAGATGATCGAGATCGCTATATTTTTCCTCTGGTCACTCGGCGCACCTCTACACGATCACGTCGTTAACCCCCCCACTTTCCACGTAGTTTCCGAGAAAACCGATGTCAGTCAGTGAGTCAGTCAGTGGTAGTGTAGCTTTATATATTATAACTAGCTGGTGCGTTGTGCGCGGGCTGCAAGCAGCCCGCGAGCCCCTCTTGCCCCTGGGTTGAAGCAATAGGGCAGTCATTAGAAAATGGGTAAGAATTCCCAGTCCATTTGTAATTTTCTGCTAACAGCGATTCCAGAGTCAATCGTAAGTGTTTATAAATTCCCAATTCAAATATTTTATATTCTGGAATGCTGTCGACCTTCGAGGGTGCGTTGAGCGCGGGCTGCAAGCAGCCCGCGAGCCTCTTTTGCCCCTGAGTTGAAGCAAAAGGGCAGTCATTTAAAAATAAATTCGAATTTTTTGTCCGTTTGTTACATCTGCTAACAGCGATTCTACAGTCAGTCGGTAATGCTTATAAATTCCCCATTCAAGTATTTTCTACTCTGGGAGGCTGTCATCCTTCGAGGGAAGGTAGTGCGCGGGCTGCAAGCAGCCCGCGAAGCATCCCAGGGCTTAAATCTTCAGTCATTTGAAAATGCGTTAAAATTCCCCGTCAATTTGCTTTTATCTGCTAACAGCGATTCCACAGTCAATCGGAAGTGCTTATAAATTTCAAATTCAAATATTTTCTATTCCGGGGAGCGGTTCACCTTCGAGGGTGCGTGGTGCGCGAGCTGCATGCAGCTCGCGGCTCATCCCAGGGCAGAAATCTTCAGTCATTTGAAAATGCATTCGAATTTCCTTTCCATTTGTAACATCTGCTAACACTGATTCTACAGTCAGTCGAAACTGCTTATAAATTCCCCATTCAAATATTTTCTATTACGGGGGGCTGTCCACCTTCGAGGGTGGGTGGTGCGCGGGCTGCAAGCAGCCCGCGGTACATCCCAGGGGCAAAAATCTTCAGTCATTAGAAAATGCGTTAAAATTCCCCGTCAATTTGCTTTTATCGGCTAACAGAGATTCCACAGTAAATCGGAAGTACTTATAAATTCCCCATTAAAATATTTTCTATTCCGGGGGGCTGTCCACCTTCGAGGGTGCGTGGTGCGCGGGCTGCAAGCAGCCCGCGAAGCATCCCAGGGCAGAAATCTTCAGTCATTTGAAAATGCATTAAAATTCCCCGTCAATTTGCTATTATCTGCTAACAGCGATTCCACAGTCAATCGGAAGTGCTTATAAATTTCAAATACAAATATTTTCTATTCCGGGGGGCGTTTCACCTTCGAGGGTGCGTGGTGCGCGAGCTGCAAGCAGCTCGCGGCTCATCCCAGGGCAGAAATCTTCTGTCATTTGAAAATACATTCGAATTTCCTTTCCATTTGTAACATCTGTCAGCGATCTAACAGCGATTCTACAGTCAGTCAAAACTGCTTATAAATTACTTATTCAAATATTGGTAAAATTTTTGAAACGTCTTATCGATAGCGGGCAGTGACTTTTTATAATAAACTGTTCAAGAGCTATGCTAACACGCTCGTCGCTTCGCTCCTCGCTACCTATTTGAATATTTACGCCGGCCGCTGCCACGACTCGCTCGCTTCGCTCGCTTGGCTCGTGCGGTAGGTAGTTCAAAAGTTAACCTTACACGCTCGTCGCTTCGCTCCTCGCTACCTATTTGAATATTTACGCCGGCCTCTGCCGTGATTCCTTCCCTTCGCTCGCTTGGCTCGTGCGGTAGGTAGTTCAAAGGTTAACCTAACACGCTCGTCGCTTCGCTCCTCGCTACCTATTTGAATATTTACGCTGGTCGCTGCCGTGACTCGCTCGCTTCGCTCGCTTGGCTCGTGCGGTAGGTAGTTCAAAAGTTAACCTAACACGCTCGTTGCTTCGCTCCTCGCTACCTATTTGAATATTTACGCCAGCCGCTGCCGTGACTCGCTCGCTTCGCTCGCTTGGCTCGTGCGGTAGGTAGTTCAAAAGTTAACCTAACACGCTCGTCGCTTCGCTCCTCGCTACCTATTTGAATGTTTACGCCGGCCGCTGCCGTGACTCGCTCGCTTCGCTCGCATGGCTCGTGTGGTAGTTCAAAAGTTAACCTTACACGCTCGTCGCTTCGCTCCTCGCTACCTATTTGAATATTTACGTCGGCCGCTGCTGTGACTCGCTCGCTTCGCTCGCTTGGTTCGTGCGGTAGTTTAAAAGTTAATAAATTCTACTCCGGGAGGCTGTCGAGCCTCGAGGTTGCGCGGTGCGCGGGCAGCAAGCAGCCCGCGGTGCCGTCTTTTACCGATGCTATTCCTATTACCCTTCCTACTATGGAAATTTCCATACAAAATATTCAAAAAAAAAAAGTTCGCATTTTACCAAAAATTTTTATATGCCTGGAAGCGGACCAGGTTTTGAAGTATTTTTTACTTGGGCGACCCCGACCTACCTGCCACCAGTTCAGAGAGCCGTTGAATTTCGTGATGTATGGAAAATGGAAACCGGGAGTCGGAGAGAAATTCTAAGTATGCAGTTTTGTAAATCTGGCCGATTCAAGCACAGAAGTCAAATTTCAGACCGATCGTGAAGTAACCGGCGCCACCATCTTGCTTTGAAAAATTGGCCATTTTTTGAAAAAAAATTGCGTCAAATTTGAAATTTCTCGATTGCCCTGGTAGCACCCCATCTTCCTGATCATTTTTTAGTTCCACACCCCCCACCTATCTCGCGCCGTTTCAGAGAGCCGTCGAATTTTGCGTTGTATGAAACTCGGAAACCAGCGATGGAAACTCGATTACGAGTATGCCACCTCAATGTGCGGCTCGATTAAAGCCCCTGTGCCAAGTTTCAGCGCGATCACACCAGCGATGGCCGTTTTAGAATTTGTATGGCGGCGGCCATTTTTTCCGCCATTTTGAATTTTTTTTGCACTCTGTGGTAATTGCTCGAGGTCTACTCCAAGTTTAGTTAGAGCACCCCAGATGTAGCTGCTACCGTTTGCGCGGGCCGTTGACCGTCTTCGAGAGATGAGGGAAAGTTTAAGATTTCGGATTTTTCTGGATATCCTGGGAGCTGGGCGAGTACGAACATGGTGTGAGTGTATTTCCGCGATGCGCCACCTTGTCTAAATTTACGTTTTTATGTTTGCGTCAAAAATGGAAAAAATCCAAAATCGAGCGACCCACTATGGCTCCCTGGTAGCGTCCCAGGGTGGTGATCATTTTTAGTTCCGACACCCCCCACCCAACTCGCACCGTTTCCGCGGGCCGTTGGATTTTCCAATGTATGAAAGTCGGAAACGGGGGCCCGGAGCCACTCGAACGGGGCACCGATCGATTCGCCGGCTCGAACAGAGCACGTGTGCCAAATTTGAGACGTAAGGATTCATAAACGGCGATTTTGGCAAAGTACGGCGGCCATCTTGTTTTCGCGAAAATCCCCATTTTCCCACCACCCCTGGTAATCGCCACCAGTTCTGAGCATTTTTTGTTCAGACACCCCCCCTCCAGGTGGCACCGTTTTTGCGCACCTCCAGGGGCCCACTCTCTTGTCCAGGGTGTTGGAGATGTCAATATTTTTCCGGTGGTCACTCGGTGCACCTCTACACGATCACGTCGAAATCCCCCCCACTTTCCACGTAGTTTCCGAGAAACCCGATGTCAGTGAGTCAGTGAGTCAGTGGTAGTGTAGCTTTATATATTATAATAATAACTAGCTGGTGCGTTGTGCGCGGGCTGCAAGCAGCCCGCGAGCCCCTTTTGCCCCTGGGTTGAAGCAATAAGGCAGTCATTAGAAAATGTGTTAGAATTCCCAGTCCATTTGTAATTTTCTGCTAACAGCGATTCCACAGTCAGTCGGTAATGCTTATAAATTTCCCATTCAAGTATTTTCGACTCCGGGAGGCTGTCCACCTTCGAGGGAGCGTAGTGCGCGGGCTGCAAGCAGCCCGCGAAGCATCCCAGGACAGAAATCTTCAGTCATTTGAAAATGCATTAAAATTCCCCGTCAATTTGCTATTATCTGCAAACAGCGATTCCACAGTCAATCGGAAGTGTTTATAAATTTCAAATTCAAATATTTTCTATTCCGGGGGGCGGTTCACCTTCGAGGGTGCATGGTGCGCGAGCTGCAAGCAGCTCGCGGCTCATCCCAGGGCAGAAATCTTCAGTCATTCGAAAATGCATTCAAATTTCCTATCCATTTGTTACATCTCCTAACAGCGATTCTACAGTCAGTCGGTAATGCTTATAAATTACTTATTCAAATATTGTTAAATTTTTGAAACGTCTTATCGATAGCGGGCAGTGACTTTTCATAATAAACTGTTCAAGAGTTAACCTAACACGCTCGTCGCTTCGCTCCTCGCTACCTATTTGAATATTTAGGCCGGCCGCTGCCGTGACTCACTCGCTTCGCTCGCATGGCTCGTGTGGTAGTTCAAAAGTTAACCTTACACGCTCGCCGCTTCACCCCTCGCTACCTAAACTGCTTATAAATTACTTATTCAAATATTGGTAAACTTTTTAAACGTCTTATCGATAGCGGGCAGTGACTTTTCATAATAAACTGTTCAAGGGTTAACCTAACACGCTCGTCGCTTCGCTCCTCGCTACCTATTTGAATATTTAGGCCGGCCGCTGCCGCAACTCGCTCGCTTCGCTCGCTTGGCTCGTGCGGTAGGTAGTTCATAAGTTAACCTAACACGCTCGTCGCTTCGCTCCTCGCTACCCATTTGAATATTTAGGCCGGCCGTTGACAAGACTCGCTCGCTTCGCTCGCTTGGCTCGTGCGGTAAGTAGTTCAAAAGTTAACCTAACACGCTCGTCGCTTCGCTCCTCGCTACCTATTTGAATATTTACGCTGGCCGCTGCCGTGACTCGCTCGCTTCGCTCGCTTGGCTCGTGCGGTAGTTCAAAAGTTAATAAATATTTTCTACTCCGGGAGGCTGTCAACCCTCGAAGTTGCGCGGTGCGCGGGCAGCAAGCAGCCCGCGGTGCCGTCTTTTGCCGATGCTATTCAATTACCCTTCCTACTATGGAAATTTCCATACAAAATTTTCGAAAAAAAAATTTCGCTTTTTAGCAAAAATTTTTATGTGCCTGGAAGCGGACCAAGTTTTTAAACATTTTTTACCTTGGTGACCCCAACCTAAGTGCCACCAGTTCAGAGAGCCGTTGAATTTCGTGATGTATGGAAAATGGAAACCGGGGGTCGGAGAGAAATTCTGAGTATGCAGTTTTGTAAATCTGACCAATCAGAGCACAGAAGTCAATTTTCAGACCGATCGTGACGGAACCGGCGCCACCATCTTGCTTTGAAAAATTGGCCATTTTTTGAAAAAAAATTACGTCCAATTTGAAATTTCTCGATTGCCCTGGTAGCACCCCATCTTCCTGATCATTTTTTAGTTCTACACCCCCCACCTATCTTGCGCCGTTTCAGAGAGCCGTCGAATTTTGCGTTGTATGAAACACGGAAACCAGCGATGGGAACTCGATTATGAGTATGCCAACTCAATTTGAGGCTCGATTAAAGCCCCTGCGCCAAGTTTCAGCGTGATCGGCCCAGCGATGGCCGTTTTAGAATTTGTATGGCGGCGGCCATTTTTTCCGCCATTTTGAATTTTTTTCACTATCTGTGGTAATTGCTCGAGGTCTTCTACAAGTTTAGTTTGAGCACCCCAGATGTAGCTGCTACCGTTTGCGCGGGCCGTTGACCGTCTCCGCGGGCTGTGAGAAAGTTCAAGATTTCGGATTTTTCTGGATATCCTGGGAGCTGGGCGAGTATGAATGCGTAATTGGTTTATTTCTCTATTGCACCACCTCGTCTAAATTTACGTTTTTATGTTTGCGCCAAAAATGGAAAAATTCCAAAATCGAGCGTCCCACTACGGCTCCCTGGTAGCGTCCCAGGGTGGTGATCATTTTTAGTTCCGGCACCCCCCACCCAACTCACACCGTTTCCGCGGGCCGTTGGATTTTATGTTGTATGGAAGTTGGAAACTGGGGCCCGGAGCCACTCGAATGGGGCACCGATCGATTCGCCGGCTCGAACAGAGCACGTGTGCCAAATTTGAGACGTAAGGATTCATAAACGGCGATTTTGGCAAAGTACGGCGGCCATCTTGTTTTCGCGAAAATCCCCATTTTTCCACCACCCCTGGTAATCGCCACCAGTTCTGAGCATTTTTTGTTCAGACACCCCCCCTCCAGGTATCACCGTTTTTGCGCACCTCCAGGGGTCCACTCTCTTGTCCAGGGTGTTGGAGATGTCAATATTTTTCCGGAGGTCACTCGGCGCACCTCTACACGATCACGTCAAAATCCCCCCAACTTTCCGCGTAGTTTCCGAGAAACCCGATGTCAGTCAGTCAGTCAGTGGTAGTGTAGCTTTATATATTATAACTAGCTGGTGCGTTGTGCGCGGGCTGCAAGCAGCCCGCGAGCCCTTTTTGCCCCTGGATTGAAGCAATAGGGCAGTCATTTGAAAGTATATTCAAATTTTCTGTACATTTGTTACATCTGCTAACAGCGATTCTACAGTAAGTCGTTAATGCTTATAAATTCCCCATTCAAGTATTTTCCACTCCGGGAGGCTGTCCACCTTCGAGGGAGCGTAGTGCGCGGGCTGCAAGCAGCCCGCGAAGCATACCAGGGCAGAAATCTTTAGTCATTTGAAAATGCATTCGAATTTCCTATCCATTTGTTACATCTCCTAACAGCGATTCTACAGTCAGTCGGTAATGCTTATAAATTCCCCATTCAAATATTTTCTATTCCGGGGGGCTGTCCACCTTCGAGGGTGCGTGGTGCGCGAGCTGCAAGCAGCTCGCGGCTCATCCCAGGGCAGAAATCTTCAGTCATTTGAAAATGCATTCGAATTTCCTTTCCATTTGTAACATCTGCTAACAGCGATTCTACAGTCAGTCGAAACTGCTTATAAATAACTTATTCAAATATTGTTAAATTTTTGAAACGTCTTATCGATAGCGGGCAGTGACTTTTCATAATAAACTGTTCAAGAGTTAACCTAACACGCTCGTCGCTTCGCTCCTCGCTACCTATTTGAATATTTAGGCCGGCCGCTGCCGCGACTCGCTCGCTTCGCTCGCTTGGCTCGTGCGATAGGTAGTTCAAAAGTTAACCTAACACGCTCGTCGCTTCGCTCCTCGCTACCTATTTGAATATTTAGGCCGGCCGCTGTGTGGTAGTTCAAAAGTTAACCTTACACGCTCGTCGCTTCGCTCCTCGCTACCTAAACTGCTTATAAATTACTTATTCAAATATTGGTAAAATTTTTGAAACGTCTTATCGATAGCGGGCAGTGACTTTTCATAATAAACTGTTCAAGAGTTAACCTAACACGCTCGTCGCTTCGCTCCTCGCTACCTATTTGAATATTTAGGCCGGCCGCTGCCGCAACTCGCTCGCTTCGCTCGCTTGGCTCGTGCGGTAGGTAGTTCATAAGTTAACCTAACACGCTCGTCGCTTCGCTCCTCGCTACCTATTTGAATATTTAGGCCGGCCGTTGACGCGACTCGCTCGCTTCGCTCGCTTGGCTCGTGCGGTAAGTAGTTCAAAAGTTAACCTAACACGCTCGTCGCTTCGCTCCTCGATACCTATTTGAATATTTACGCTGGCCGCTGCCGTGACTCGCTCGCTTCGCTCGCTTGGCTCGTGCGGTAGTTCAAAAGTTAATAAATATTTTCTACTCCGGGAGGCTGTCAACCCTCGAAGTTGCGCGGTGCGCGGGCAGCAAGCAGCCCGCGGTGCCGTCTTTTGCCGATGCTATTCAATTACCCTTCCTACTATGGAAATTTCCATACAAAATTTTCGAAAAAAAAAAATTCGCTTTTTAGCAAAAATTTTTATGTGCGTGGAAGCGGACCAAGTTTTTAAACATTTTTTACCTTGGTGACCCCAACCTAAGTGCCACCAGTTCAGAGAGCCGTTGAATTTCGTGATGTATGGAAAATGGAAACCGGGGGTCGGAGAGAAATTCTGAGTATGCAGTTTTGTAAATCTGACCAATCAGAGCACAGAAGTCAATTTTCAGACCGATCGTAAAGTAACCGGCGCCACCATCTTGCTTTGAAAAATTGGCCATTTTTGAAAAAAAAATGGCGTCCAATTTGAAATTTCTCGATTGCCCTGGGAGCGCCCCATCTTCCTGATCAATTTTTAGTTCTACACCCCCCGGCTATCTAGTGCCGTTTCAGAGAGCCGTCGAATTTTGCGTTGTATGAAACTCGGAAACCAGCGATGGAAACTCGATTATGAGTATGCCATCTCAATGTGCGGCTCGACTAAAGCTCCTGTGCCAAGTTTCAGCGCGATCGGACCAGAGATGGCCATTTTAGAATTTGTATGGCGGCGGCCATTTTTTCCGCCATTTTGAATTTTTTTCACTATCTGTGGTAATTGCTCGAGGTCTACTACAAGTTTAGTTTGAGCACCCCAGATGTAGCTGCTACCGTTTGCGCGGGCCGTTGACCGTCTTCGAGAGATGAGGGAAAGTTTAAGATTTCGGATTTTTCTGGATATCCTGGGAGCTGGGCGAGTACGAATGCGTCATTGGTGTATTTCTCCATTGCACCACCTCGTCTAAATTTACGTTTTTATGTTTGCGCCAAAAATGGAAAAATTCCAAAATCGAGCGTCCCACTATGGCTCCCTGGTAGCGTCCCAGGGTGGTGATCATTTTTAGTTCCGGGACCCCCAACCCAACTCGCTCCGTTTCCGCAGGCCGTTGGAGTTTACGTTGTATGGAAGTTGAAAACGGGGGCCCGGAGCCACTCGAACGGGGCACCGATCGATTCGCCGGCTCGAACAGAGCACGTGTGCCAAATTTGAGACGTAAGGATTCATAAACGGCGATTTTGGCAAAGTACGGCGGCCATCTTTTTTTCGCGAAAATCCCCATTTTTCCACCACCCCTGGTAATCGCCACCAGTTCTGAGCATTTTTTGTTCAGACACCCCCCCTCCAGGTATCACCGTTTTTGCGCACCTCCAGGGGTCCACTCTCTTGTCCAGGGTGTTGGAGATGTCAATATTTTTCCGGTGGTCACTCGGCGCACCTCTACACGATCACGTCGAAATCCCCCCAACTTTCCGCGTAGTTTCCGAGAAACCCGATGTCAGTCAGTCAGTGGTAGTGTAGCTTTATATATTATAACTAGCTGGTGCGTTGTGCGCGGGCTGCAAGCAGCCCGCGAGCCCCTTTTGCCCCTGGGTGGAAGCAATAGGGCAGTCATTAGAAAATGTGTTAGAATTCCCAGTCCATTTGTAATTTTCTGCTAACAGCGATTCCAGAGTCAATCGGAAGTGCTTATAAATTCCCAATTCAAATATTTTCTATTCTGGAATGCTGGCGAACTTCGAGGGTGCGTTGTGCGCGGGCTGCAAGCAGCCCGCGAGCCTCTTTTGCCCCTGAGTTGAAGCAAAAGGGCAGTCATTTGAAAATAAATTCGAATTTTCTGTCCATTTGTTATTATCTGCTAACAGCGATTCTACAGTCAGTCGGTAATGCTTATAAATTCCCCATTCAAGTATTTTCTATTCCGGGGGGCGGTTCACCTTCGAGGGTGCGTGGTGCGCGAGCTGCAAGCAGCTCGCGGCTCATCCCAGGACAGAAATCTTCAGACATTTGAAAATGCATTCGAATTTCCTTTCCATTTGTAACGTCTGCTAACAGCGATTCTACAGTCAGTCGAAACTGCTTATAAATTCCCCATTCAAATATTTTCTATTCCGGGGGGCTATCCACCATCGAGGGTGCGTGGTGCGCGGGCTGCAAGCAGCCCGCGGTACATCCCAGGGACAAAAATCTTCAGTCATTAGAAAATGCGTTAAAATTCCCCGTCAATTTGCTTTTATCTGTTAACAGCGATTCTACAGTCAGTCGTTAATGCTTATAAATTCCCCATTCAAGTATTTTCCACTCCGGGAGGCTGTCCACCTTCGAGGGAGCGTAGTGCGCGGGCTGCAAGCAGCCCGCGAAGCATCCCAGGGTAGAAATTTTCAGTCATTTGAAAATGCATTCGAATTTCCTATCCATTTGTTACATCTCCTAACAGCGATTCTACAGTCAGTCGGTAATGCTTATAAATTCCCCATTCAAATATTTTCTATTCCGGGGGGCTGTCCACCTTCGAGGGTGCATGGTGCGCGAGCTGCAAGCAGCTCGCGGCTCATCCCAGGGCAGAAATCTTCAGTTATTTGTAAATGCATTCGAATTTCCTTTCCATTTGTAACATCTGCTTACAGCGATTCTACAGTCAGTCGAAACTGCTTATAAATTACTTATTCAATTATTGTTAAATTTTTGAAACGTCTTATCGATAGCGGGCAGTGACTTTTCATAATAAACTGTTCAAGAGTTAACCTAACACGCTCGTCGCTTCGCTCCTCACTACCTATTTGAATATTTAGGCCGGCCGCTGCCGCGACTCGCTCGCTTCGCTCGCTTGGCTCGTGCGATAGGTAGTTCAAAAGTTAACCTAACACGCTCGTCGCTTCGCTCCTCGCTACCTATTTGAATATTTAGGCCGGCCGCTGTCGTGACTCGCTCGCTTCGCTCACATGGCTCGTGTGGTAGTTCAAAAGTTAACCTTATACGCTCGTCGCTTCGCTCCTCGCTACCTAAACTGCTTATAAATTACTTATTCAAATATTGGTAAAATTTTTGAAACGTCTTATCGATAGCGGGCAGTGACTTTTCATAATAAACTGTTCAAGAGTTAACCTAACACGCTCGTCGCTTCGCTCCTCGCTACCTATTTGAATATTTAGGCCGGCCGCTGCCGCAACTCGCTCGCTTGGCTCGTGCGGTAGGTAGTTCATAAGTTAACCTAACACGCTCGTCGCTTCGCTCCTCGCTACCTATTTGAATATTTAGGCCGGCCGTTGACGCGACTCGCTCGCTTCGCTCGCTTGGCTCGTGCGGTAAGTAGTTCAAAAGTTAACCTAACACGCTCGTCGCTTCGCTCCTCGCTACCTATTTGAATATTTATGCTGGCAGCTGCCGTGACTCGCTCGCTTCGCTCGCTTGGCTCGTGCGGTAGGTAGTTCAAAAGTTAATAAATATTTTCGACTCCGGGAGGCTGTCAACCCTCGAAGTTGCGCGGTGCGGTGCCGTCTTTTGCCGATGCTATTCAATTACCCTTCCTACTATGGAAATTTCCATACAAAATTTCCGAAAAAAAAAATTTCGCATTTTACCAAAAATTTTTATATGCCTGGAAGCGGACCAGGTTTTGAAGTATTTTTTACTTCGGCGACCCCGACCTACCTGCCACCAGTTCAGAGAGCCGTTGAATTTCGTGATGTATGGAAAATGGAAACCGGGAGTCGGAGAGAAATTCTAAGTATGCAGTTTTGTAAATCTGGCCGATTCAAGCACAGAAGTCAATTTTCAGACCGATCGTGAAGTAACCGGCGCCACCATCTTGCTTTGAAAAATTGGCTATTTTTGAAAAAAAATTGCGTCAAATTTGAAATTTCTCGATTGCCCTGGTAGCACCCCATCTTCCTGATCATTTTTTAGTTCTACACCCCCCACCTATCTCGCGCCGTTTCAGAGAGCCGTCAAATTTTGCGTTGTATGAAACTCGGAAACCAGCGATGGAAACTCAATTATGAGTATGCCAGCTTAATATGCGACTCGATTTAAGCCCCTGTGCCAAGTTTCAGCGCGATCGGACCAGCGATGGCCGTTTTAGAATTTGTATGGCGGCGGCCATTTTTTCCGCCATTTTGATTTTTTTTCACTATCTGTGGTAATTGCTCGAGGTCTACTACAAGTTTAGTTCGAGCACCCCAGATGTATCTGCTACCGTTTGCGCGGGCCGTTGACCGTCTTCGAGAGATGAGGGAAAGTTTAAGATTTCGGATTTTTCTGGATATCCTGGGAGCTGGGCGAGTACGAATGCGTCATTAGTGTATTTCTCCATTGCACCACCTCGTCTAAATTTACGTTTTTATGTTTGCCCCAAAAATGGAAAAATTCCAAAATCGAGCGTCCCACTATGGCTCCCTGGTAGCGTCCCAGGGTGGTGATCATTTTTAGTTCGGGGACCCCCCACCCATCTCACACCGTTTCCGCGGGCCGTTGGATTTTACGTTGTATGGAAGTTGGAAACGGGGGCCCGGAGCCACTCGAACGGGGCTTCGATCGATTCACCGGCTCGAACAGAGCACGTGTGCCAAATTTGAGACGTAAGGATTCATAAACGGCGATTTTGGCAAAGTACGGCGGCCATCTTGTTTTCGCGAAAATCCCCATTTTTCCACCTCCCCTGGTAATCGCCACCAGTTCTGAGCATTTTTTGTTCAGACACCCCCCCTCCAGGTGGCACCGTTTTTGCGCACCTCCAGGGGTCCACTTGGTTTTCGAAGATGATCGAGATCGCTATATTTTTCCTCTGGTCACTCGGCGCACCTCTACACGATCACGTCGTTATCCCCCCCACTTTCCACGTAGTTTCCGAGAAAACCGATGTCAGTGAGTCAGTGAGTCAGTGGTAGTGTAGCTTTATATATTATAATAACTAGCTGGTGCGTTGTGCGCGGGCTGCAAGCAGCCCGCGAGCTCCTTTTGCCCCAGGGTTGAAGCAATAGGGCAGTCATTAGAAAATGTGTTGGAATTCCCAGTCCATTTGTAATTTCCTGCTAACAGCGATTCCACAGTCAATCGGAAGTGCTTATAAATTCCCAATTCAAATATTTTCTATTCTGGAATGCTGTCGACCTTCGAGGGTGCGTGGTGCGCGGGCTGCAAGCAGCCCGCGAGCCCCTTTTGCCCCTGAGTTGAAGCAATAGGGCAGTCATTTGAAAATGCATTCGAATTTCCTGTCCATTTGTTACATCTGCTAACAGCGATTCTACAGTCAGTCGGTAATGCTTATAAATTCCCCATTCAAGTATTTTCCACTCCGGGAGGTTGTCCACCTTCGAGGGAGCGTAGTGCGCGGGCTGCAAGCAGCCCGCGAAGCATCCCAGGGCAGAAATCTTCCGTCATTTGAAAATGCATTCGAATTTCCTATCCATTTGTTACATCTCCTAACAGCGATTCTACAGTCAGTCGGTAATGCTTATAAATTCCCCATTCAAATATTTTCTATTCCGGGGGGCTGTCCACCTTCGAGGGTGAGTGGTGCGCGAGCTGCAAGCAGCTCGCGGCTCATCCCAGGGCAGAAATCTTCAGTCATTTGAAAATGCATTCGAATTTCCTTTCCATTTGTAACATCTGCTAACAGCGATTCTACAGTCAGTCGAAACTGCTTATAAATTACTTATTCAAATATTGGTAAAATTTTTGAAACGTCTTATCGATAGCGGGCAGTGACTTTTCATAATAAACTGTTCAAGAGTTAACCTAACACGCTCGTCGCTTCGCTCCTCGCTACCTATTTGAATATTTAGGCCGGCCGCTGCCGCGACTCGCTCGCTTCGCTCGCTTGGCTCGTGCGATAGGTAGTTCAAAAGTTAACCTAACACGCTCGTCGCTTCGCTCCTCGCTACCTATTTGAATATTTAGGCCGGCCGGCGGCCGCTACCGTGACTCGCTCGCTTCGCTCGCAAGGCTCGTGTGGTAGTTCAAAAGTTAACCTTACACGCTCGTCGCTTCGCTCCTCGCTACCTAAACTGCTTATAAATTACTTATTCAAATATTGGTAAAATTTTTGAAACGTCTTATCGATAGCGGGCAGTGACTTTTCATAATAAACTGTTCAAGAGTTAACCTAACACGCTCGTCGCTTCGCTCCTCGCTACCTATTTGAATATTTAGGCCGGCCGCTGCCGCAACTCGCTCGCTTCGCTCGCTTGGCTCGTGCGGTAGGTAGTTCATAAGTTAACCTAACACGCTCGTCGCTTCGCTCCTCGCTACCTATTTGAATATTTATGCCGGCCGTTGACGCGACTCGCTCGCTTCGCTCGCTTGGCTCGTGCGGTAAGTAGTTCAAAAGTTAAACTAACACGCTCGTCGCTTCGCTCCTCGCTACCTATTTGAATATTTATGCTGGCCGCTGCCGTGACTCGCTCGCTTCGCTCGCTTGGCTCGTGCGGTAGGTAGTTCAAAAGTTAATAAATATTTTCTACTCCGGGAGGCTGTCAACCCTCGAAGTTGCGCGGTGCGCGGGCAGCAAGCAGCCCGCGGTGCCGTCTTTTGCCGATGCTATTCAATTACCCTTCCTACTATGGAAATTTCCATACAAAATTTTCGAAAAAAAAAATTTCGCTTTTTAACAAAAAAATTTATATGCCTGGAAGCGGACCAAGTTTTGAAGTATTTTTTACTTCGGCGACCCCGACCTACCTGTCACCGATTCAGAGAACCGTTGAATTTCGTGATGTATGGAAAATGGAAACCAGCGGTCGAAGTGAGATTCTGAGTATGCAGTTTTGTAAATCTGGCCGATTAGAGCACAGAAGTCAATTTTCAAACCGATAGTGAAGTAACCGGCGCCACCATCTTGCCTCGAAAAATCGGCCATTTTTGAAAAAAAATATGGCGTCCAATTTGAAATTTCTCGATTGCCCTGGTAGCGCCCCATCTTTCTGATCATTTTTTAGTTCTACACCCCCCACCTATCTTGCGCCGTTTCAGAGAGCTGTCGAATTTCGCGTTGTATGAAACTCGGAAACCAGCAGTGATAATTCAATTATGAGTATGCCAATTTAATGTGCGGCTCGATTAAAGCCCCTGTGCCAAGTTTCAGCCCGATCGGACCAGCGATGGCCATTTTAGAATTTGTATGGCGGCGGCCATTTTTTCCGCCATTTTGAATTTTTTTCGCACTCTGTGGTAATTGCTCGAGGTCAACTACAAGTTTAGTTCGAGCACCCCAGATGTAGCTGCTACCGTTTGCGCGGGCCGTTGACCGTCTTCGCGAGATGTGGGAAAGTTTAAGATTTCGGATTTTTCTGGATATCCTGAGAGCTGGGCGAGTACGAATGCGTCATTGGTGTATTTCTCCATTGCACCACCTCGTCTAAATTTACGTTTTTATGTTTGCGCCAAAAATGGAAAAAATCCAAAATCGAGCGTCCCACTATGGCTCCCTGGTAGCGTCCCAGGGTGGTGATCATTTTTAGTTCCGGGACCCCCAACCCAACTCGCACCGTTTCCGCGGGCCGTTGGATTTTACGTTGTATGGAAGTTGGAAACGGGGGCCCGGAGCCACTCGAACGGAGCACCGATCGATTCGCCGGCTCGAACAGAGCACGTGTGCCAAATTTGAGACGTAAGGATTCATAAACGGCGATTTTGGCAAAGTACGGCGGCCATCTTGTTTTCGCGAAAATCCCCATTTTTCCACCTCCCCTGGTAATCGCCACCAGTTCCGAGCATTTTTTGTTCAGACACCCCCCCTCCAGGTGGCACCGTTTCTGCGCACCTCCAGGGGTCCACTCTCTTGTCCAGGGTGTTGGAGATGTCAATATTTTTCCGGTGGTCACTCGGCGCACCTCTACACGGTCACGTCGAAATCCCCCCAACTTTCCGCGTAGTTTCCGAGAAACCCGATGTCAGTCAGTCAGTGAGTGGTAGTGTAGCTTTATATATTATAACTAGCTGGTGCGTTGTGCGCGGGCTGCAAGCAGCCCGCGAGCCCCTTTTGCCCCTGGGTTGAAGCAATAAGGCAGTCATTAGAAAATGTGTTAGAATTCCCAGTCCATTTGTAATTTTCTGCTAACAGCGATTCCACAGTCAGTCGGTAATGCTTATAAATTTCCCATTCAAGTATTTTCGACTCCGGGAGGCTGTCCACCTTCGAGGGAGCGTAGTGCGCGGGCTGCAAGCAGCCCGCGAAGCATCCCAGGACAGAAATCTTCAGTCATTTGAAAATGCATTAAAATTCCCCGTCAATTTGCTATTATCTGCAAACAGCGATTCCACAGTCAATCGGAAGTGTTTATAAATTTCAAATTCAAATATTTTCTATTCCGGGGGGCGGTTCACCTTCGAGGGTGCATGGTGCGCGAGCTGCAAGCAGCTCGCGGCTCATCCCAGGGCAGAAATCTTCAGTCATTCGAAAATGCATTCAAATTTCCTATCCATTTGTTACATCTCCTAACAGCGATTCTACAGTCAGTCGGTAATGCTTATAAATTACTTATTCAAATATTGTTAAATTTTTGAAACGTCTTATCGATAGCGGGCAGTGACTTTTCATAATAAACTGTTCAAGAGTTAACCTAACACGCTCGTCGCTTCGCTCCTCGCTACCTATTTGAATATTTAGGCCGGCCGCTGCCGTGACTCACTCGCTTCGCTCGCATGGCTCGTGTGGTAGTTCAAAAGTTAACCTTACACGCTCGCCGCTTCACCCCTCGCTACCTAAACTGCTTATAAATTACTTATTCAAATATTGGTAAACTTTTTAAACGTCTTATCGATAGCGGGCAGTGACTTTTCATAATAAACTGTTCAAGGGTTAACCTAACACGCTCGTCGCTTCGCTCCTCGCTACCTATTTGAATATTTAGGCCGGCCGCTGCCGCAACTCGCTCGCTTCGCTCGCTTGGCTCGTGCGGTAGGTAGTTCATAAGTTAACCTAACACGCTCGTCGCTTCGCTCCTCGCTACCCATTTGAATATTTAGGCCGGCCGTTGACAAGACTCGCTCGCTTCGCTCGCTTGGCTCGTGCGGTAAGTAGTTCAAAAGTTAACCTAACACGCTCGTCGCTTCGCTCCTCGCTACCTATTTGAATATTTACGCTGGCCGCTGCCGTGACTCGCTCGCTTCGCTCGCTTGGCTCGTGCGGTAGTTCAAAAGTTAATAAATATTTTCTACTCCGGGAGGCTGTCAACCCTCGAAGTTGCGCGGTGCGCGGGCAGCAAGCAGCCCGCGGTGCCGTCTTTTGCCGATGCTATTCAATTACCCTTCCTACTATGGAAATTTCCATACAAAATTTTCGAAAAAAAAATTTCGCTTTTTAGCAAAAATTTTTATGTGCCTGGAAGCGGACCAAGTTTTTAAACATTTTTTACCTTGGTGACCCCAACCTAAGTGCCACCAGTTCAGAGAGCCGTTGAATTTCGTGATGTATGGAAAATGGAAACCGGGGGTCGGAGAGAAATTCTGAGTATGCAGTTTTGTAAATCTGACCAATCAGAGCACAGAAGTCAATTTTCAGACCGATCGTGACGGAACCGGCGCCACCATCTTGCTTTGAAAAATTGGCCATTTTTTGAAAAAAAATTACGTCCAATTTGAAATTTCTCGATTGCCCTGGTAGCACCCCATCTTCCTGATCATTTTTTAGTTCTACACCCCCCACCTATCTTGCGCCGTTTCAGAGAGCCGTCGAATTTTGCGTTGTATGAAACACGGAAACCAGCGATGGGAACTCGATTATGAGTATGCCAACTCAATTTGAGGCTCGATTAAAGCCCCTGCGCCAAGTTTCAGCGTGATCGGCCCAGCGATGGCCGTTTTAGAATTTGTATGGCGGCGGCCATTTTTTCCGCCATTTTGAATTTTTTTCACTATCTGTGGTAATTGCTCGAGGTCTTCTACAAGTTTAGTTTGAGCACCCCAGATGTAGCTGCTACCGTTTGCGCGGGCCGTTGACCGTCTCCGCGGGCTGTGAGAAAGTTCAAGATTTCGGATTTTTCTGGATATCCTGGGAGCTGGGCGAGTATGAATGCGTAATTGGTTTATTTCTCTATTGCACCACCTCGTCTAAATTTACGTTTTTATGTTTGCGCCAAAAATGGAAAAATTCCAAAATCGAGCGTCCCACTACGGCTCCCTGGTAGCGTCCCAGGGTGGTGATCATTTTTAGTTCCGGCACCCCCCACCCAACTCACACCGTTTCCGCGGGCCGTTGGATTTTATGTTGTATGGAAGTTGGAAACTGGGGCCCGGAGCCACTCGAATGGGGCACCGATCGATTCGCCGGCTCGAACAGAGCACGTGTGCCAAATTTGAGACGTAAGGATTCATAAACGGCGATTTTGGCAAAGTACGGCGGCCATCTTGTTTTCGCGAAAATCCCCATTTTTCCACCACCCCTGGTAATCGCCACCAGTTCTGAGCATTTTTTGTTCAGACACCCCCCCTCCAGGTATCACCGTTTTTGCGCACCTCCAGGGGTCCACTCTCTTGTCCAGGGTGTTGGAGATGTCAATATTTTTCCGGAGGTCACTCGGCGCACCTCTACACGATCACGTCAAAATCCCCCCAACTTTCCGCGTAGTTTCCGAGAAACCCGATGTCAGTCAGTCAGTCAGTGGTAGTGTAGCTTTATATATTATAACTAGCTGGTGCGTTGTGCGCGGGCTGCAAGCAGCCCGCGAGCCCCTTTTGCCTCTGAGTTGAAGCAATAGGGCAGTCATTTGAAAATGCATTCGAATTTCCTGTCCATTTGTTACATCTGCTAACAGCGATTCTACAGTCAGTCGGTAATGCTTATAAATTCCCCATTCAAGTATTCTCCACTCCGGGAGGCTGTCCACCTTCGAGGGTGCGTGGTGCGCGGGCTGCAAGCAGCCCGCGAAGCATCCCAGGGCAGAAATCTTCAGTCATTTGAAAATGCGTTAAAATTCCCCGTCAATTTGCTTTTATCTGCTAACAGCGATTCCACAGTCAATCGGAAGTGCTTATAAATTCCCCATTCAAATATTTTCTATACCGGGGGGCTATCCACCATCGAGGGTGCGTGGTGCGCGAGCTGCAAGCAGCTCGCGGCTCATCCCAGGGCAGAAATCTTCAGTCATTTGAAAATGCATTCGAATTTTCTGTCCATTTGTTACATCTGCTAACAGCGATTCTACAGTCAGTCGGTAATGATTATAAATTCCCCATTCAAGTATTTTCCACTCCGGGAGGCTGTCCACTTTCGAAGGTGCAGGTGCGTCTCATCCCGGGGCAGAAATTTTCAGTCAATTGAAAATGCATTCGAATTTCCTGTCCATTTGTTACTATATGCTAACAGAGATTCTACAATCTACAGTCAATTATGAAAAATCATTGATTCCCGATGAAAAATACACTAAAAAGTATTAAATAAAAAATAACTACGTTAAAAAAACCGACTTCAAAAACGGAAAAGTAAAAAATAAAAACGATTTAATATACCTACTTAATTACTACATAATATTTAGTTGTGCTATTTACCTTACTTGCAACTCAAGAACTACATTATTCGCAATACAAAAATACGCTATTTTCAATACAAAAACAAAGAGTAGTGTGCTACTATTGGTGTAAGTCCTACGCTTATAAAGCGTGAACGATTGGCTTATTCACTCAATAAAATATTTATTTATTTATTTAAAAGACATCACATGCCATTACAGGACAATGCCCAATGCGACAGAGATACAATTTTATAAAACAAAAAAAAACTTAACTAAATTAAAATAACATACATAAATTAACAAAGAAATATAAGCTTTGAATAACTTCTTAACAAAAACAGATTAACTGTACTATCACCCTTGCGAATTCAGTTTAATATGTGTGAAGATGTATAAAACATATTGAAAACTTCAGTCTTTTTAGTAGCGTCGATTAAAATCAAATTCATTATGCATTAAAATTCCCCGTCAATTTGTTATTATCTGCTAACAGCGATTCCGCAGTCAATCGGAAGTGCTTATAAATTTCTCATTCAAATATTTTCTATTCCGGGGGGCTGTCCACCTTCGAGGGTGAGTGGTGCGCGAGCTGCAAGCAGCTCGCGGCTCATCCCAGGGCAAAAATCTTCAGTCATTTGAAAATGCATTCGAATTTCCTTTCCATTTGTAACATCTGCTAACAGCGATTCTACAGTCAGTCGAAACTGCTTATAAATTACTTAATCAAATGTTGTTAAATTTTTGAAACGTCTTATCGATAGCGGGCAGTGACTTTTCATAATAAACTGTTCAAGAGTTAACCTAACACGCTCGTCGCTTCGCTCCTCGCTACCTATGTATTTGAATATTTAGGCCGGCCGCTGCCGCGACTCGCTCGCTTCGCTCGCTTGGCTCGTGCGATAGGTAGTTCAAAAGTTAACCAAACACGCTCGTCGCTTCGCTCCTCGCTACCTATTTGAATATTTAGGCCGACCGCTGCCGTGACTCGCTCGCTTCGCTCGCATGGCTCGTGCGGTAGTTCAAAAGTTAACCTTACACGCTCGTCGCTTCGCTCCTCGCTACCTAACGCAACTCGCTCGCTTCGCTCGCTTGGCTCGTGCGATAGGTAGTTCATAAGTTAACCTAACACGCTCGTCGCTTCGCTCCTCGCTACCTATTTGAATATTTAGGCCGGCCGTTGACGCGACTCGCTCGCTTCGCTCGCTTGGCTCGTGCGGTAAGTAGTTCAAAAGTTAACCTAACACGCTCGTCGCTTCGCTCCTCGCTACCTATTTGAATATTTACGCTGGCCGCTGCCGTGACTCGCTCGCTTCGCTCGCTTGGCTCGTGCGGTAGTTCAAAAGTTAATAAATATTTTCTACTCCGGGAGGCTGTCAACCCTCGAAGTTGCGCGGTGCGCGGGCAGCAAGCAGCCCGCGGTGCCGTCTTTTGCCGATGCTATTCAATTACACTTCCTACTATGGAAATTTCCATACAAAATTTTCGAAAAAAAAAATTTCGCTTTTTAGCAAAAATTTTTATGTGCCTGGAAGCGGACCAAGTTTTTAAACATTTTTTACCTTGGTGACCCCAACCTAAGTGCCACCAGTTCAGAGAGCCGTTGAATTTCGTGATGTATGGAAAATGGAAACCGGGGGTCGGAGAGAAATTCTGAGTATGCAGTTTTGTAAACCTGACCGATCAGAGCACAAAAGTCAATTTTCAAACCGATCGTCAAGTAACCGGCGCCACCATCTTGCCTCGAAAAATTGGCCATTTTTGAAAAAAAAATTGCGTCCAATTTAAAATTTCTCGATTGCCCTGGTAGCACCCCATCTTCCTGATCATTTTTTAGTTCTACACCCCCCACCTATCTCGCGCCGTTTCAGAGAGCCGTCAAATTTTGCGTTGTATGAAACTCGGAAACCAGCGATCGAAACTCAATTATGAGTATGCCAACATAATATGCGACTCGATTAAAGCCCCTGTGCCAAGTTTCAGCGCGATCGGACCAGCGATGGCCGTTTTAGAATTTGTATGGCGGCGGCCATTTTTTCCGCCATTTTGAATTTTTTTCACTATCTGTGGTAATTGCTCGAGGTCTACTACAAGTTTAGTTCGAGCACCCCAGATGTATCTGCTACCGTTTGCGCGGGCCGTTGACCGTCTTCGAGAGATGAGGGAAAGTTTAAGATTTCGGATTTTTCTGGATATCCTGGGAGCTGGGCGAGTACGAATGCGTCATTGGTGTATTTCTCCATTGCACCACCTCGTCTAAATTTACGTTTTTATGTTTGCGCCAAAAATGGAAAAATTCCAAAATCGAGCGTCCCACTATGGCTCCCTGGTAGCGTCCCAGGGTGGTGATCATTTTTAGTTCGGGGACCCCCCACCCATCTCGCACCGTTTCCGCGGGCCGTTAGATTTTACGTTGTATGGAAGTTGGAAACCGGGGCCCGGAGCCACTCGAACGGGGCACCGATCGATTCGCCGGCTCGAACAGAGCACGTGTGCCAAATTTGAGACGTAAGGATTCATAAACGGCGATTTTGGCAAAGTACGGCGGCCATCTTGTTTTCGCGAAAATCCCCATTTTTCCACCTCCCCTGGTAATCGCCACCAGTTCTGAGCATTTTTTGTTCAGACACCCCCCCTCCAGGTATCACCGTTTTTGCGCACCTCCAGGGGTCCACTCTCTTGTCCAGGGTGTTGGAGATGTCAATATTTTTCCGGTGGTCACTCGGCGCACCTCTACACGATCACGTCATTATCCCCCCCACTTTCCACGTAGTTTCCGAGAAAAGCGATGTCAGTGAGTGAGTGGTAGTGTAGCTTTATATATTATAACTAGCTGGTGCGTTGTGCGCGGGCTGCAAGCAGCCCGCGAGCCCCTTTTGCCCCTGGGTTGAAGCAATAGGGCAGTCATTAGAAAATGTGTTAAAATTCCCAGTCCATTTGTAATTTTCTGCTAACAGCGATTCCACAGTCTATCGGAAGTGCTTATAAATTTCCAATTTATAAATTTATATTTATAAATTTCCAATTCAAAAATTTTCTATTCTGGAATGCTGTCGACCTTCGAGGGTGCGTTGAGCGCGGGCTGCAAGCAGCCCGCGAGCCCTTTTTCCCCTGAGTTGGAGCAATAGGGCAGTCATTTGAAAATGCATTCGAATTTTCTGTCCATTTGTTACTATCTGCTTACAGCGATTGTACACTCAGTCGGAAATGTTTATAAATTCCCCATTCAAGTATTTTCTACTCTGGGGGGCTGTCCACCTTCGAGAGTGCGTGGTGCGCGGGCTGCAAGCAGCCCGCGGTACATCCCAGGGACAAAAATCTTCAGTCATTTGAAAATGCGTTAAAATTCCCTGTCAATTTGCTTTTATCTGCTAACAGCGATTCCACAGTAAATCGAAAGTGCTTATAAATTCCCTATTAAAATATTTTCTATTCCGGGGGGCTGTCCACCTTCGAGGGTGCGTGGTGCGCGAGCTGCAAGCAGCTCGCGGCTCATCCCAGGGAAGAAGTCTTCCTTTCCATTTGTAACATCTGCTAACAGCGATTCTACAGTCAGTCGAAACTGCTTATAAATTACTTATTCAAATATTGTTAAATTTTTGAAACGTCTTATCGATAGCGGGCAGTGACTTTTCATAATAAACTGTTCAAGAGTTAACCTAACACGCTCGTCGCTTCGCTCCTCGCTACCTATTTGAATATTTAGGCCGGCCGCTGCCGCGACTCGCTCGCTTAGCTCGCTTGGCTCGTGCGATAGGTAGTTCAAAAGTTAACCTAACACGCTCGTCGCTTCGCTCCTCGCTACCTATTTAAATATTTAGGCCGGCTGCTGCCGTGACTCGCTCGCTTCGCTCGCATGGCTCGTGTGGTAGTTCAAAAGTTAACCTTACACGCTCGTCGCTTCGCTCCTCGCTACCTAAACTGCTTATAAATTACTTATTCAAATATTGGTAAAATTTTTGAAACGTCTTATCGATAGCGGGCAGTGACTTTTCATAATAAACTGTTCAAGAGTTAACCTAACACGCTCGTCGCTTCGCTCCTCGCTACCTATTTGAATATTTAGGCCGGCCGCTGCCGCAACTCGCTCGCTTCGCTCGCTTGGCTCGTGCGGTAGGTAGTTCAAAAGTTAACCTAACACGCTCGTCGCTTCGCTCCTCGCTACCTATTTGAATATTTAGGCCGGCCGCTGTCGTGACTCGCTCGCTTCGCTCGCATGGCTCGTGTGGTAGTTCAAAAGTTAACCTTACACGCTCGTCGCTTCGCTCCTCGCTACCTAAACTGCTTATAAATTACTTATTCAAATATTGGTAAAATTTTTGAAACGTCTTATCGATAGCGGACAGTGACTTTTCATAATAAACTGTTCAAGAGTTAACCTAACACGCTCGTCGCTTCGCTCCTCGCTACATATTTGAATATTTAGGCCGGCCGTTGACGCGACTCGCTCGCTTCGCTCGCTTGGCTCGTGCGGTAAGTAGTTCAAAAGTTAACCTAACACGCTCGTCGCTTCGCTCCTCGCTACCTATTTGAATATTTACGCTGGCCGCTGCCGTGACTCGCTCGCTTCGCTCGCTTGGCTCGTGAGGTAGCTCAAAAGTTAATAAATATTTTCTACTCCGGGAGGCTGTCAACCCTCGAAGTTGCGCGGTGCGCGGGCAGCAAGCAGCCCGCGGCGCCGTATTTGCCGTTGCTATTCCTATTACCCTTTCTACTATGGAAATTTCCATACAAAATTTTCGAAAAAAAAAATTTCGCTTTTTACCAAAAATTTTTACATGACTGGAAGCGGACCAGGTTTTGAAGCATTTTTTACTTCGGCGACCCCGACCTAAGTGCCACCGGTTCAGAGAGCCGTTGAATTTCGTGATGTATTGAAAATGGAAACCAGGGGTCGGAGAGAGATTCTGAGTATGCAGTTTTGTAAATATGGCCGATTAAAGCACAGAAGTCAATTTTCAGACCGATCGTAAAGTAACCGGCGCCACCATCTTGCCTCAAAAAATCGGCCATTTTTGAAAAAAAAATTGCGTCCAATTTAAAATTTCTCGATTGCCCTGGTAGCGCCCCATCTTCCTGATCATTTTTTAGTTCTACACACCCCACCTATCTCGCGCTGTTTCAGAGAGCCGTCGAATTTTGCGTTGTATGAAACTCGGAAACCAGCGATGGAAACTCGATTATGAGTATGCCAACTTAATATGCGACTCAATTAAAGCCCCTGTGACAAGTTTCAGCGCGATCGGACCAGCGATGGCCGTTTTAGAATTTGTATGGCGGCGGCCATTTTTTCCGCCATTTTGAATTTTTTTTGCACTCTGTGGTAATTGCTCGAGGTCTACTACAAGTTTAGTTCGAGCACCCCAGATGTAGCTGCTACCGTTTGCGCGGGCCGTTGACCGTCTTCGAGAGATGAGGGAAAGTTTAAGATTTCGGATTTTTCTGGATATCCTGGGAGCTGGGCGAGTACGAATGCATCATTGGTGTATTTCTCTATTGCACCACCTCGTCTAAATTTACGTTTTTATGTTTGCGCCAAAAATGGAAAAATTCCAAAATCGAGCGTCCCACCATGGCTCCCTGGTAGCGTCCCAGGGTGTTGATCATTTTTAGTTCCGGGACCCCCCACCCAACTCGCACCGTTTCCGCGGGCCGTTGGAGTTTATGTTGTATGGAAGTTGGAAACGGGGGCCCGGAGCCACTCGAACGGGGCACCGATCGATTCGCCGGCTCGAACAGAGCACGTGTGCCAAATTTGAGACGTAAGGATTCATTAACGGCGATTTTGGCAAAGTACGGCGGCCATCTTGTTTTCGCGAAAATCCCCATTTTTCCACCTCCCCTGGTAATCGCCACCAGTTCCGAGCATTTTTTGTTCAGACACCCCCCCTCCAAGTGGCACCGTTTCTGCGCACCTCCAGGGGTCCACTCTCTTGTCCAGGGTGTTGGAGATGTCAATATTTTTCCGGTGGTCACTCGGCGCACCTCTACACGATCACGTCGAAATCCCCCCAACTTTCCGCGTAGTTTCCGAGAAACCCGATGTCAGTCAGTCAGTGAGTGAGTGGTAGTGTAGCTTTATATATATATGATAATATGATAACTAGCTGGTGCGTTGTGCGCGGGCTGCAAGCAGCCCGCGAGCCCCTTTTGCCCCTGGGTTGAAGCAATAGGGCAGTCATTAGAAAATGTGTTAGAATTCCCAGTCCATTTGTAATTTTCTGCTAACAGCGATTCCACAGTCAGTCGGTAATGCTTATAAATTCCCCATTCAAGTATTTTCGACTCCGGGAGGCTGTCCACCTTCGAGGGAGCGTAGTGCGCGGGCTGCAAGCAGCCCGCGAGCCCCTTTTGCCCCTGGGTTGAAGCAATAGGGCAGTCATTTGAAAATATATTCGGATTTTCTGTCCATTTGTTACATCTGCTAACAGCGATTCTACAGTCAGTCGGTAATGCTTATAAATTCCCCATTCAAATATTTTCTATTCCGGGGGGCTGTCCACCTTCGAGGGTGCGTGGTGCGCGAGCTGCAAGCAGCTCGCGGCTCATCCCAGGGCAGAAATCTTCAGTCATTTGAAAATGCATTCGAATTTCCTTTCCATTTGTTACATCACCTAACAGCGATTCTACAGTCAGTCGGTGATGCTTATAAATTCCCCATTCAAATATTTTCTATTCCGGGGGGCTGTCCACCTTCGAGGGTGCGTGGTGCGCGAGCTGCAAGCAGCTCGCGGCTCATCCCAGGGCAGAAATCTTCAGTCAATTGAAAATGCATTCGAATTTCCTATCCATTTGTTACATCTCCTAACAGCGATTCTACAGTCAGTCGGTAATGCTTATAAATTCCCCATTCAAATATTTTCTATTCCGGGGGGCTGTCCACCTTCGAGGGTGCGTGGTGCGCGAGCTGCAAGCAGCTCGCGGCTCATCCCAGGGCAGAAATCTTCAGTCATTTGAAAATGCATTCGAATTTCCTTTCCATTTGTAACATCTGCTAACAGCGATTCTACAGTTAGTCGAAACTGCTTATAAATTACTTATTCAAATATTGTTAAATTTTTGAAACGTCTTATCGATAGCGGGTAGTGACTTTTCATAATAAACTGTTCAAGAGTTAACCTAACACGCTCGTCGCTTCGCTCCTCGCTACCTAATTGAATATTTAGGCCGGCCGCTGCCGCGTCTCGCTCGCTTCGCTCGCTTGGCTCGTGCGATAGGTAGTTCAAAAGTTAACCTAACATGCTCGTCGCTTCGCTCCTCGCTACCTATTTGAATATTTAAGCCGGCCGCTGCCGTGACTCGCTCGCTTCGCTCGCATGGCTCGTGTGGTAGTTCAAAAGTTAACCTTACACGCTCGTCGCTTCGCTCCTCGCTACTTAAACTGCTTATGAATTACTTATTCAAATATTGGTAAAATTTTTGAAACGTCTATCGATAGCGGGCAGTGACTTTTCATAATAAACTGTTCAAGAGTTAACCTAACACGCTCGTCGCTTCGCTCCTCGCTACCTATTTGAATATTTAGGCCGGCCGCTGCCGCAACTCGCTCGCTTCGCTCGCTTGGCTCGTGCGGTAGGTAGTTCATAAGTTAACCTAACACGCTCGTCGCTTCGCTCCTCGCTACCTATTTCAATATTTAGGCCGGCCGTTGACGCGAGTCGCTCGCTTCGCTCGCTTGGCTCGTGCGGTAAGTAGTTCAAAAGTTAACCTAACACGCTCGTCGCTTCGCTCCTCGCTACCTATTTGAATATTTACGCTGGCCGCTGCCGTGACTCGCTCGCTTCGCTCGCTTGGCTCGTGCGGTAGTTCAAAAGTTAATAAATATTTTCTACTCCGGGAGGCTGTCAACCCTCGAAGTTGCGCGGTGCGCGGGCAGCAAGCAGCCCGCGGTGCCGTCTTTTGCCGATGCTATTCAATTACCCTTCCTACTATGGAAATTTCCATACAAAATTTTCGAAAAAAAAAATTTCGCTTTTTAGCAAAAATTTTTATGTGCCTGGAAGCGGACCAAGTTTTTGAACATTTTTTACTACGGCAACCCCGACCTAAGTGCCACCGGTTCAGAGAGCCGTTGAATTTCGTGATGTATGGAAAATGGAAACCGGGGGTCGGAGAGAAATTCTGAGTATGCAGTTTTGTAAATCTGACCGATTAAAGCACAGAAGTCAATTTTCAGACCGATCGTAAAGTAACCGGCGCCACCATCTTGCTTTGAAAAATTGGCCATTTTTGAAAAAAAAAATGGCGTCCAATTTGAAATTTCTCGATTGCCCTGGGAGCGCCCCATCTTCCTGATCAATTTTTAGTTCTACACCCCCCGGCTCTCTAGTGCCGTTTTGGAGAGCCGTCGAATTTCGCGTTGTATGAAACTCGGAAACCAGCGATGGAAACTCGATTATGAGTATGCCATCTCAATGTGCGGCTCGACTAAAGCCCCTGTGCCAAGTTTCAGCGCGATCGGACCAGAGATGGCCATTTTAGAATTTGTATGGCGGCGGCCATTTTTTCCGCCATTTTGAATTTTTTTCACTATCTGTGGTAATTGCTCGAGGTCTACTACAAGTTTAGTTTGAGCACCCCAGATGTAGCTGCTACCGTTTGCGCGGGCCGTTGACCGTCTTCGAGAGATGAGGGAAAGTTTAAGATTTCGGATTTTTCTGGATATCCTGGGAGCTGGGCGAGTACGAATGCATCATTGGTGTATTTCTCCATTGCACCACCTCGGCTAAATTTACGTTTTTATGTTTGCGCCAAAAATGGAAAAATTCCAAAATCGAGCGTCCCACTACGGCTCCCTGGTAGCGTCCCAGGGTGGTGATCATTTTTAGTTCCGGGACCCCCCACCCAACTCGCACCGTTTCCGCGGGCCGTTGGATTTTCCAATGTATGAAAGTCGGAAACCAGGGCCCGGAGCCACTCGAACGGGGCACCGATCGATTTGCCGGCTCGAACAGAGCACGTGTGCCAAATTTGAGACGTAAGGATTCATAAACGGCGATTTTAGCAAAGTACGGCGGCCATCTTGTTTTCGCGAAAATCCCCATTTTTCCACCACCCCTGGTAATCGCCACCAGTTCCGAGCATTTTTTGTTCAGACACCCCCCCTCCAAGTGGCACCGTTTCTGCGCACCTCCAGGGGTCCACTCGGTATTCGAAGGTGATCGAGATCGCTATATTTTTCCTCTGGTCACTCGGCGCACCTCTACACGATCACGTCGAAATCCCCCCCACTTTCCACGTAGTTTCCGAGAAAAGCGATGTCAGTGAGTGAGTGAGTGGTAGTGTAGCTTTATATATTATAATAATATTATATTAAGTATATTAAGTATGGATTTTAATCTAATCTATAATACATATAATAAATCTGTAGAAGGGTCAATTCTGTACATTGAAAATATTGAAAAAATAACTAGCAGGGGGTGTTACTGGATCGATACCAAACCCAAATATGTGATTAAAAAAAATTTTGTCTGTCTGTCTGTCTGTCTGTCTGTCTGTCTGTATGTGAAGACATCACGTGAAAACTACCGGTTCGATTAAAGTAAAAGTAAGTAAAAGTAAAAGTAAAAAATTATTAATTCTTTAACGGCCGAATACTGAAACGCCACTCAAATCTCAAACTCATCTAATTGCAACTTAAAGATAAGCATCCCGTAAATTTAACTGCTATACACAAACGCCACTCAAGCAATTTGAAACCGTGATTAGGCAAGCAGTCCTCAAATGTTTACATAATGGCAACATCCTGCTAGAAAAATTGTAATCAGCATGTTCTCTATTACAAAATAATTTAGGTCACGTCTTGTATTCGTTTTACGCAGTCTTGTTTGAATGAATATGAATATATCTATAAATTATTTGAAATGTATCAGCATAATGTAATTATGGTTTGAATTACTATTGAAATTATATGTCTTTTTACGTAAAAATAAGTTAAATATTTATTTAAGACGTCTTAAAAAAAGAAAATTTTCTGGATACGTTTGACGTAGATTGGAACGTCAAGTGTCATTTCATCGTCAAGTGTAATGACATTGTTACGCGCGATAATTTAAACATTTCATTAGTGGAGTGAATTTCAGTTGACCATTATTTTATTATTAAAATCCTAATAACTGATTCACGATGGAGGATAAGAAGAAACGTGGATCTAATTATACACCTGCTGAGAAAGATATGCTCTTGGAAGTGATAAAAAAGTAAGTACTTACCCACATGAACAATAAAATACTATATTATACTTTACGTAGCATGAAATACTTTGCTCATATGCACCCCTATAACCTACAGAGCCAGGGCAACTGTTGTCTGTAACTAGTGATAATGAATGTGTAACCCTTGTGACCACTTATCATCTGAAAATCTCAACTTATAAATAGTTTATTACAAGTACTTTTTAGGGGACCTTGCCTAAAAGGTAAAACGGAACCCTATTCATGAGACTTCGCTGTCTGTCCGTCCGTTCGTTCGTCTGTCACCAGGCTGTATCTCATGAACCGTAATAGCTAGATAGTTGAAATTTTCAGAGATTATGTATTTCTGTTGCCGCTATAACAACAAATACTAAACACCAGAATAAAATAATTATTTAAGGGGGCTCCTATACAACAAACATGATATTTCGCTTGTTTTTGTAGATGCTAGAAAAAAACCGGGCAGTTTTTTTTTCTACAAGGACCAATACAATGAGCATTCACACATACTCAATAATTTACAATCAATCAATCAATCAATTCATTTATTTCAAACATAGTCCATAGGTACATTATAGCAGAATTAAAATTAAAATGAAATAAAACATAGAAATTAAACATTTAATTAAATACAAAATAATACACAAACAACATCAGACAAACACAATATATAAATAATGTCAAAAATACAAAAAAAATAAATTACAGATACCAAGTTTAATTTTTCACTCTCCATGTAAATATGTAATTATATCAATTTTCTTTCAGATATCAAAATATTATTGAGAACAAAGAGACCAACGCTCACATGATACTGAAGAAGCGAGAGGCTTGGGAAACAGTATGCCAGCAGTATAATACTGTTGCTGTGAGCGGCTCCAGAACCTGGCAACAGCTACGTCACCTCTATGAGAACCTCAAACAGAGGTCTAAAAAGAACATAGCTAAGGCAAATGTAGGCTTGATTTTATAAGGTATCTATTTTATCATATAACATACCTAAATATTAATTTATTTTTATTATATTTTTTAAGCGGCTTCAGTACTATGAGACCACTGACAGCATGAGAGATGTGAAAACAAAGGCATCATTAGATAAGGTTTGTTTAAATTAAATATTTGTAAAGAAGTAGGACCTTACTGAATATTTCCTCATAATATTTTCTTTATTTTTATAGAAAGAAATTAATCGTACTGGTGGTGGAGCATACAAAAGTGTATTGACAGAACAAGATGCACAAATTCTAGCCATGGTTGCTCCTCAAATTCAACCATTACCTAATCCCTATGATGATGCTGCAGCATATTTTGGTTTGTGTAATATATGCTTTAAAATCAAAGGAATTGGCATTATTGAAATAAATTTTGTTTATGCAAAATTATAATTATGTTCCTTTTTAATTTATAGGAGATACAGAACCAGAAGTAACAATAGACAGTTATACGAAAAAAACTGATAGCGGAATTAAATCCTCTTCTGAAGTAGAAATAATCCAAATCTTGGGTAAATGTAGTTTCTATTAATGTGGGTCCAAATATATATTTTTTCATTTTCATTAAATTTTTAATTCTTTTTTATGAATTGTATAAGTACTATAAGTAAATATTACTTTATTTTAGATGACCAATACATAGCCATGGCAAACAAGAATACAGCAGAAAATAACAAACCTTGTACAGTTACATCAATAAATACAGCTGGTAATATTATTTTTTTTTGTTATTGTATAAGTTAAATGTTAAATTTGATGTAATATTGAAACTAAGTATAATTTTAGCTATGTGAAGGCAGTTCATTAACTTGTAATTATTTTGATAGATGACCAACAAGCTGCAACAATCATCATACCCCAAGAAAAAAGCATGCATCCAACATCATCCTCAGCTGGTAATTATCTAATTAATTGTTCTTTGCTATTATTATAAGATTTTCAATAATTTTGCACTAATTACATTTTTCAGGACAATTGAAGACATTGAAACCTACACATACTACAGTGAAACAGCAATATTTTCGGACAAAACTTAGAAATGCCAAATTAGAAACCAAACACCTCATGAACAAGAGCAAAATGAAAATGAATCTGTACAAAATAAAAATGCAGTTTTGGAAATTGAGACTACAGAAACTAAAATCTAAATCTTAATAAACCTATATTTAAGTGGAAAAATGTGTATTTATTAAATTGGTCCTTACTATGAAGTTTTGATTGGTTTCAAGCCCTATAGGTTGTTGTACCATAAATTCCTCCTCAACATAGGGTAAGGAAATATCCTCGTCCCAAAGTTCATCCGATCGTGATAGGGCAATGTTATGAAGCACTGCACATGCTACAATGACCGGTGGGATATTTTTTATTTTTAGGCCCATGCCTTTTTGAAGGCAAGGAAATCTTCTTTTCAGAACACCGAAGAGCCTCTCCACAGGATTTCTGGTGCTTATTTGGGACCGATTGTAAGCTTCTTCAGCAGCTGTCCTTGTATTTATTAATGGGGTAAGTAAATAAGGACGACATGGATAACCACTGTCCCCAAGAATAATACCTGTCCCAAAGTCCCCACGCTCTAATTGGGCACACAGTGGTGAATCGTTAAATATGGTACTGTCATGCACAGAACCTGGCCATCTAGCAATAATATTCCTAATGCGCAGTCTTGCATCGCACACCATTTGCACATTTAAAGAAAAATAGCCTTTTCTGTTCCGATAAATTTCAGATTGGGCCCCTCCTGAAAATAAATTATAGTTGTATTATGTGACAATAAAGCTAATTTTTTCTATGTATAGTACTGTTAATGGTAATGTTACACAGACTTATCTGCTGTGTAATATTAGCATTATTAATCAAACATAAAATTTGGGGATATGATTAACAGTGAAGTTGGCAAGCACATACCTGGAGAATTAATTTTGATATGAGTGCAGTCAACAGCTCCCACAACTCGTGGAAATCCTGCTATTGCAAAGAACTCATTGGCCACTACTGGAAATTCTTCTTGTGTTGGCATATTTATAAATCTTGACTTCAAGCTGGCTATTTTGGCCGTCACTCTATGCACTATTCTATGCACGGTTGGTTGTTCAACCTCAAAAATATCGCCTATTACGCGTTGATAGCTACCTGTTGCATAATAACGGAGAGCTATGAGAATTTGGTCCACTGGCTGTATGGCTCGGTTTCTTTTCGTCAACGGCTTAATGCTACTACCGAAAACAGAGTCCAAATATAAAACTGTTTCTTTCGAGAGGCGAAACCGTGAAACAAACTCCATGTCGTGGTAGGTACTTTTCAAAAGCGTTTAACTTTTCTTCATTCCGACGGCTTGCGCTTGGTCTTTCGTGATCCGAAAGCGAAGATAATGACGATAAAGACATTTTATCACTTTTCTACACGAGGAATCCAAGTTTTAATAGATTTGTTTTGATTTGAGGGACCTTGCGACCGTTCTCAAATCTAAGGGCTGCTCAAATCAGTTTGACAGTTCATTTGACAGTTAAATAGTGTTGAGTAGCGTTTCTGTATACGACTTTTAAACTAAGTGGACTTTGAGCACAACTTAATTTAAGGTGCATTTAAATTTGAGAGATACTTAAAATTGACTTTTGAGAATACGAAAACGAAGTTCAAGAGCTGCTCAAACGTTTAAGCAGCCCTTAAATATTTGAGTGGCGTTTCAGTATTCGGCCGTAAGACACGTATACATCAGTCATAATACATACATTAAATAGTGCTTAATACAGTTTCTTAAAGAAAAACGTTAAAACACAGGAAATAAAATCATTGGTTCCCGCACTAGGCAATGCCTGTCCTGCGGGACCGTGAAATGTTTAACAATTTTATAAACAGAGCGGCGATTATGTTATGGTATACAAATATTTAAAATTCAGATTTAAATTTAATACATTAACATAATACAGATTATATTTCATCGCTTCATTCTTCAGATATTATTTACTATGTAGTCCCCTTTTTCAATGCTAGCAACCACGCACGCCTTTAGATTTTTTTTTTTTTTTTAATTGAGGGTATTACGACCTGACAAGTATTTGCTTGCTTTGTACGATATTCATTCCTTTTTCGTGCGCCGCAACGTACGGACGTCTTAAATAAGTGCAAGTTTCGTCATGTTGGAGAGAAATTCAAAGGAGAAAATTAATTATTATCGTATGAAGATTAGGAAGTTGAAGAAAAAACATCGTCGCATAAAACCTATAATATTATCATCTTCGGAATCCGAAGACGACACAAGCAAGTACTTTGGAGTTTTTAAGTGCGTTTCGATCTGTAATACGACAAATGAAAGTTTCTTATAACTTACGAAATTGAAGGGTTGAAAAATATTCAAATATTTTTCGTTTATACCTGGAGGTTGTCCGAGATGGCATCACGAAGGTAATTTGATAGCTCATGATTTCTAGAAGTGAAATCATATTTATATAATATTACTCAACTTATGCCGGGAGGATGTCCGCGATGGCATCACAAAGGTTATGTAATTTTTTACTTTAGAGTACATACTTAAGTATCATTAATGTATTGATATACATATTTATACCGGGAGGATGTCCGCGATGGCATCACAAAGGTTATGTAATTTTTTACTTTAGAGTACATACTTAAGTATCATTAATGTATTGATATACATATTTATACCGGGAGGATGTCCGCGATGGCATCACAAAGGTTATGTAATTTTTTACTTTAGAGTACATACTTAAGTATCATTAATGTATTGATATACATATTTATACCGGGAGGATGTCCGCGATGGCATCACAAAGGTTGTGTAATTTTTTGCTTTAGAGTACATACTTAAGTATCATTAATGTATTGATATACATATTTATACCGGGAGGATGTTCGAGATAGCATCACGAAGGTTAAAATCGAAAATTTTTAATAGAATAAAAAATAAAAATAAAAGCCGGGAGGATATCCGCGATGATATCACAATGGTATTTTTATTGGAAAATTATAAATCTTTATTGGTATATTATTATTACTTATTTAATAATTATAACCAGCTTACCAGGTGGCTATTCGAGATAATAGTACGATGGTTTGTTAGTTGAATATCAACTTATGTAAAAAATAAAATAATCCTAAATCATAATTTTATAAGTACCTAAATCATAATTTTATAAGTACCCTCGATAACAAAACTTTTTGTTACTGGATCCAGATATCCTAGTAACTGATCCACCGACAAATTCTTTGCCGGGAATTATGAACAATACGACTGATCCAGCTGCGCTTCAAGCAAATGAACCAGCAACGGTTGTTACCACGGCCTCTCAATCGGAGCCTGTCGACTTAGAACCTGATATCTTAGCAGCATTGGGTGAAGCTAATGATGTGATTCCAGAATATGGTGAAAAAATTCACAAAAGTCTCGCCAAAATATGGTTGCCGAGCCTTAAGGGTTGATGAAGGAATCAAGATAAAGTTTTCTAAAAACTTGTTAGATTCCCGAAAATTGCGTATTCCTCCAGGCTCCTACATAAAATCCGGAGATTCAGGCTGCTACTCCTGAATCCGGTAAATTCTGGGATAAGAAAATGGCGAATTCACAGCAACAATTGGGGGCCGTTATAACAGGCGTTAATAGGGGCTTAAACTTGCGTACTGCGTAGTGTATATGTCGCATATTCTCGGACCTACATCATCGACAAACTTTTTTGTAAGTTGTCGATCATTCTGATAGGTATTACTAATGCATTGTTTGGAGACATTTTATCTACTAATAAAATAAAAGCTTCGAAGGTTATAAAGCAGGGTCAACAAATAAAGATAACATCCTCCACACCAAAACCTTCTAGTTCACATGCTCATGCAGCACACACATCTCGCAGTAGTTTCCAGGGAAACTGGCAGACACCTTCTCGCTTTCAGTCAAACAGGGGGGGGGGGGAGCGAGGAGGTTGCAAGAGGAACATACATATATACCACCCTCTTCGTAGCCAAAGATGATCAGCTCGAGCTAATATTGTGCACCAAAATAACAATAAAGAATTACGTTATTTTACAATTGTTGACGCAAAATTACTAATAATACAACCGCTCTTAAATGAGTTAAAAACGGTGTGGATTTACCATTTTCTAATGAAGTTTTTCAAAATTCAGTGCGTACTCAATTTTGGTCGGGGCAAGAGAAAGCTGACATGTCTGTGGCAATAAATAACCTTATAGACTTGGGAGATATTCATGTTTGTAACCCAGTAAAGGGCAAATATATCTCAAATAATATATTCTTAGCACATAAATCAAACGGCGGTAAAAAATTCATACTTAATCTTAATAAATTTATATCAAAATATCACTTTAAAATCGAAGATCATAGGACGGCATCGAAACTTATCCCCGAAAATGGTTTCATGGGCTACAATAGACCTTAAAGAAGCTTACCTTTTAATGCCAATTGAGCCGGTATTTCGCAATTTTTTCCGTTTTCATTTTATAAATAACAAAGGTAATAGTGTAACTTATAAGAGTTTAAAGGTCTTTTTTATTGCGCTAAGAGTGTTTACTAAATTAATGAAGGAAGTTTAATTCTTAAGCCGGTTTTAAGTCTGTCATTTAACTCGACGAAATTTTATGTACAGGTAAAAATTATACAGAATGCCTAAATAATCTAAACGAGACAATAAAACTATTGTCTTGTCTAGGCTTTGTAATCAATATTGAAAAAACTTCACGGATTCCAAGTCAAAAATTTAAATTCCTTGGGTTTATATATGATTCATGTAACCTAACTTTCTTTGCCTGATGATAAACGTATTAACATTGCACATTTAGTTACTTAATAAATTTCCAAAATTACCTACTTGTACAACCCGAGAATTTTCACACCTAATAGGTGTCTTGGTTGCTACCAAGCTGCTGCTTGTCCTGCTATTAAATACAGGTGGCTGTAAACTAAGATATTAGAACGTCAAAAATATTTATTTTTAAATCAAAATAATAATAATTATGATTCCAAAGTTCAGTTATCAATTTATATTCTGGGTGAATTAAATTGGTGGTCACAACATATATAAAACAAATTTTATGAAATCTCCAAAATTTACATTAGAGAATTTCTCAAATGCCTCAAGGACAGGTTGAGGTGTCTTTTGCAATAATAAACATTCGCAAATACCTATTCTAATTGTGCAATATTATTACGAATTGATAACAAAACTGCTGTTTTCCCCACCTTAACAAACTAACAAAGCAATTGTGGAAATGATGCGAGCATCGAAACATGGTGGTTCGCGTCATATTAATAATAAAGATAAATGTCGACACTGACACAGAGCCAAAAAGAATAAATCCTGATATCGAATGGAGTTTCATAATGAAACATATTAAAGAATTTGGAAGAGCATAAGGTACTAATGCTAAATGCAGAAAGTAAGTGTCGTGGCATCCCGACCCTGCTGCGTCATGTGTCGACGCATTCACCATAAATTAGAATAATATAAATTTTTACGCATTTCCCCATTTACTTTTATTTTGAGATATTTACAAAAAACAGTTAATGATGAAGCGTGTGGGATACAAGTTTTTCCGTGGTGGCCTTCGCAGCCTCTCGTATCATCAAACATAATATACATATTTGAAAACAGATACGATTCTAACGCATTCTCATCCTAGTCACATGTCGCGCCCACTGCACTCATACCTTACGCTGGCTGCAGCGAGGCTCTCCGTGAAGCCTTCCTATGGAGAAACACCCCATCGGAAGCTATAGAACTAATGTTGGCATCGCTTTATAACGTAACATATCATTTATGGTGGCAGTTTTGTCTAAATTGGAATATTTCCAATTTTGAGAGTACAGTAGCGGCTGTCATAATATCATTTTTAACAGAAAAGTTTAACAAAGGGGCTTCGTATGGTACTTTGAACTCGCACGTCTGCCTATTTATAATATTAGGAAATAATATCGGGTCAGATGAATGCCTAAATACAATTATTCTTGGGACCCAAAATTAGTTTTGAGTCATATCTCAAGCTGGTTTCCTAATAGAAACGTAAATTTGGAACAATTGGAAAATTAGTAATTTTATTAGCGCTGTGTACAACACAGCGCGTGCAGACGTTATCTCTTATAAATATTAATAATATTTACTTCTCAGACAGTGGAGCTAAAATTTTCATTACAGACCTCGTAAAAACTTCGGCTCCAGGTAGAGATCAATCTCTTCTTATACTTCCATATTTCAAACAAAATATAAGTATTTGCCCACTACTGTACTGTCTGATTACATCTAGGTACCTATGTCACAAACATTTGAGGAATGAGGAGGACAATAGATTAATACTAACCTTTAAAAAACCAATAAACCCGCCACAACTCAAACAATCAGTCATTGGATCAAAAATGTGTTATCGGAAAGTGGTGTCAACATTTCAATATTTAGTTCACATAGCACAAGACACGCTTCAACTTCTGATGCCTGTTCTAGTGGTGTATATGCGTTGATAATAATATACGTAAAACTGCTGGTTGGACAAAACATTCCAAAACCTTTGCAAGGTTCTATAAACTTAATGTAATTAATGCGAACGAATTTGCATAATCGATTTTACAGAAATAGTATTTAATTATATTTTTGTTAATTTATAAAACAAAATTAATAATATTTACGTTTTATTCTAAACTTGCACCCAAAATGGTTCTTACAAAACTTTTATCTCTTAACATCTACATAGTAAATAATATCTGAAGAATGAAGCGATGAAATATAATATATGATCAAACGAACTTCAGAGTGAAGTTCGATCATTATTATATGAATCGCTTCATTCGAAGATATTAACACCCACCACACCCTAACCCAAAGTTTTGTAAGATAATAGGCTCTAAAAATAATGAATATCGTACAAAGCAAGCAAATACTTGTCAGGTCGTAATACCCTCAATTAAAAAAAAAAAAAAAATCTAAAGGCGTGCGTGGTTGCTAGCATTGAAAAAGGGGACTACATAGTAAATAATATCTTCGAATGAAGCGATTCATATAATAATGATCGAACTTCACTCTGAAGTTCGTTTGATCATATATTAAAAATTAAATTAGATTAAAAATTCATACAAACAATAATTAAACAAAAGTGAAAAAAAAATAAATAATAATAATTAAGAATAAAATGATGGTCATAATATAAAAAAAATTGATATGATTTCATAGCAATCGTCAATGAAAAAGGCCTGTTTCATACCGATTACAATCACACTGGCTTAAACAAATGCCACAAGAAATATTCAAAAAAGTTGAAGACGAACAAATTGCTCAGTCTTAGCATAGTCCCAGGAAAGAAGCAATTTTGTTAGCATGTCTTTAGTTATGCAAGTATTTTTAGATAGGTTCAAGTGTCTGATAATTTTATTATGTAAGAGTGGCCACATATAATTAGGTGCACGTTTTGCAAAAGAGGTTTTTAATCTGGGAAGTGGTAAGTTATTTCGTCTGCTGTGGGAGTCTTGTGTAGATGCAGTTCATGGGCGTAGCTAGCCATGGGCTCAAGGTGGGGCAACAATAAAAAAATAATATGTAACTAGCAACTGTATGTACCCAAAGTCATATCCAGGTCTTCGAACCTCAAATGCCGGTGGCACGGCCGGCGGCTGTGCCGCCGGCGTTTGCGAAGGCATTTGCGAAGGCATTTGCGAAGGCATTTGCGAAGGCATTTGCGAAGGCATTTGCGAGGGCATTTGCGAGGGCATTTGCGAAGGCATTTGCGAAGGCATTTGCGAAGGCATTTGCGAAGGCATTTGCGAAGGCATTTGCGAAGGCATTTGCGAAGGCATTTGCGAGGGCATTTGCGAAGGCATTTGCGAGGGCATTTGCGAAGGCATTTGCGAAGGCATTTGCGAGGGCATTTGCGAGGGCATTTGCGAGGGCATTTGCGAGGGCATTTGCGAGGGCATTTGCGAGGGCATTTGCGAGGGCATTTGCAAGGGCATTTGCGAGGGCATTTGCGAGGGCATTTGCGAAGGCATTTGCGAAGGCATTTGCGAAGGCATTTGCGAAGGCATTTGCGAAGGCATTTGCGAAGGCATTTGCGAAGGCATTTGCGAAGGCATTTGCGAAGGCATTTGCGAAGGCATTTGCGAAGGCATTTGCGAGGGCATTTGCGAGGGCATTTGCGAGGGCATTTGCGAAGGCATTTGCGAAGGCATTTGCGAAGGCATTTGCGAAGGCATTTGCGATGGCATTTGCGATGGCATTTGCGAAGGCATTTGCGAAGGCATTTGCGAGGGCATTTGCGAGGGCATTTGCGAGGACATTTGCGAAGGCATTTGCGAAGGCATTTGCGAAGGCATTTGCGATGGCATTTGCGATGGCATTTGCGCACGCGCTTGCGAACGCGCTTGCGAACGCGCTTGCGAACGCGCCTGCGAACGCGCCTGCGAACGCGCCTGCGAACGCGCCTGCGAACGCGCCTGCTAACGCGCCTGCGAACGCGCCTGCGAACGCGCCTGCGAACGCGCCTGCGAACGCGCCTGCTAACGCGCCTGCGAACGCGCCTGCGAACGCGCCTGCGAACGCGCGTGCGAACGCGCCGGCGAACGCGCCTGCGAACGCGCCTACGAACGCACCTGCGAACGCGCCTGCGAACGCGCCTGCGAACGCGCCTGCGAACGCGCCTGCGAACGCGCCTGCGAACGCGCTTGCGAACGCGCGTGCGAACGCGCCTGCGAACGCGCCTGCGAACGCGCTTGCGAACGCGCTTGCGAACGCGCGTGCGAACGCGCCTGCGAACGCGCCTGCGAACGCGCCTGCGAACGCGCGTGCGAACGCGCGTGCGAACGCGCCTGCGAACGCGCCTGCGAACGCGCCTGCGAACGCGCCTGCGAACGCGCCTGCGAACGCGCCTGCGAACGCGCCTGCGAACGCGCCTGCGAACGCGCCTGCGAACGCGCCTGCGAACGCGCCTGCGAACGCGCTTGCGAACGCGCTTGCGAACGCGCCTGCGAACGCGCCTGCGAACGCGCCTGCGAACGCGCTTGCGAACGCGCTTGCGAACGCGCGTGCGAACGCGCCTGCGAACGCGCCTGCGAACGCGCCTGCGAACGCGCCTGCGAACGCGCCTGCGAACGCGCCTGCGAACGCGCTTGCGAACGCGCCTGCGAACGCGCTTGCGAACGCGCCTGCGAACGCGCCTGCGAACGCGCTTGCGAACGCGCTTGCGAACGCGCCTGCGAACGCGCCTGCGAACGCGCTTGCGAACGCGCCTGCGAACGCGCCTGCGAACGCGCCTGCGAACGCGCCTGCGAACGCGCCTGCGAACGCGCCTGCGAACGCGCCTGCGAACGCGCTTGCGAACGCGCCTGCGAACGCGCCTGCGAACGCGCCTGCGAACGCGCTTGCGAACGCGCTTGCGACGCGCTTGCGAACGCGCTTGCGAACGCGCTTGCGAACGCTCTTGCGAACGCGCTTGCGAACGCGCTTGCGAACGCGCTTGCGAACGCATTTGCGATGGCATTTGCGATGGCATCTTCTTTACCTTGAAAACTTTTTATAACACTCACTTAACACTCTGTGTAATATTTTCTGAAAGTTTTTTTTTCTAAGGCCCATATTTTTTTGAGTTTTGTAACTAACTGTAGTTACTACACTCATTTTTCTTACAGTTTATGTAACATAGAAGCCTCAGCTATTTTCTTTTTTCGTGTGTAATTCTTATTCAAAACACCTTATTGTTCACCTACCACATCACGAAATAGATCCAAAATGTGTCCCTATCTTCAGCCGTTTGGTCGCTGGGCGTATGACAATTATTTGTTAATCAGTCATTGTAGAGGTACCTAAATAATACTAATGTTTTGGTCTCATTTTCTGTGTCGACTGTCGACTTTCGAGAATCGAGTGTGAATTTTCTTACGGATATTAAGCTTAGTAGTTAGTATTACTTAGTACCTGGATAATTCAATTTTTAGATTTGGTTAGGTACCTTCCAGGTCAAAGCCTAGGTGGGGCAAGCGCCCCACCCTGCCCCACCGTGGCTACGCCCATGATGCAGTTGCTTTATTAATCCTGAGAACTGAATTTAAAATGAAAAGGCGTCTAACACTAAGAACTTTACATTCAGAATAGAGGGTCGACGTCGGGTAAAGAAATGGTCTCTTTAACATGACTTTAAGAACAGATCTCTGAGCTCTTTCGAGTGTTATAAGAGCAGAGGATGGAGCAGAACCCCAGATCGATACGCAGTAAGTAATAATAGGTTGACATAACACTTTGTAAATCCTCATAAGAATATTAAGACTTACTTTATTTCGCAGGTTCTTCATAATATATATTAATTTCCTAGAACGTTTAGCAGTTGCGTTGATGTGAGGTCGAAAGGAGAATCGTTCATCAATGATGACACCCAGGTATTTAGTGTCATGAGATACTTCGATAGAGACACAACTACAACATCCCGTGACTTCAGCAGAGCTACTTATTGCACAAGTGTGTATGAAGAGAGGAGTGTTGTCTTTAGGCGCAGACCTAACAGTTTTATGAAATCTTAAAAATTTAGTTTTCTGTGTATTTAAGGTGAGGAGGTTATTATTTAGCCATATTGCAACTTTTGCCAGGCCACGCTCAGCGGCCGTTATACAATTCTTCCATGTGGAACCATGGAAAACCAAGGCTGTGTCGTCTGCGTAACATATCATATCACCCTGATCAATGGATAATGAAATCAAGTCATTGATGTAAGCGAGAAAAAGAGTGGGACCCAGGATACTACCTTGCGGGACCCCGAAAGACACGTGTTCAGACCTACTCAGAAAGGAATCTATTTTAAGTTGTTGGGTCCTGTTTGTTAGGTAACTTTGGAACCAATCTAATGCACAGCCTCTAATTCCCATACATTCGAGCTTACGTAGCAAAATTGGTGTAGATACAGTATCGAAAGCCTTTTTAAGATCAAGGAAAACCCCTATGCAAGCCTTTCCTTTATCTAGGTGAGAAGAAACTAAGTTTGTTAAGTGGCTAACGGCATCTTCCGTTGACTTAGCTTTACGGAAGCCAAACTGGGTGTCAGCCAAGAGCTTGTTAGACTCTAAGTATTTGATCAACCTTTTACTTACACAACGTTCCAATATTTTAGAGAACGTTGAGAGCAGAGATATAGGTCTATAATTACATGGGTCACTACGACTACCTTCTTTATGAATGGGTGTGATTATAGCGGTTTTCCATGGTTCTGGGAATACTCCCTTTGCCATACTTAAGTTAATTATAGCTGTAAGAGGCTCGAGGATGTAAGGTGCAATTGCTTTAATAAGACTGTTATTTAAGCCATCATATCCTGGACTGCTACTATTACTAAGGGATTGAATGATGCTACGGATTTCGTGGCAATCAGCTGGTTCAAAGAAAAAAGAATTTACAGGAGAGCTTTTTAAGGTAACTTTAGAAGCTAGTGATATCTCAGTTTCAATGTAGCACTTGGTTTTATTCAATGTAGCACTAGCCAGGCTTTGACCTATGGAGGAGAAGTATCTGTTACAGGTGTTAAGCGATAGCAACGGATTGCGTTCCAGGTTTAGCAATCCCACAGGGTCCTTTCTATTCTTAACGGTGCCAGTAACACTTTTGATTTGTTTCCAGAATGTTCGAGGTTTGTTTTCAGCTTCAAGAAGTATCTTCGAGTCATAAGCATCCTTCAGCTTACGTAACAAGGTAATATAAAAGTTTCTATAACGCGTGAAGATCAATCTTTTCTGTTGGTTATTGGGGTCTAATCTAGAAAGCAAATGGAGCCTATCCTTAGTCTGACTGCATCGTATAAGTCCAGGTGTCATCCAATTCTGAAGATTATTTTTGCGTCTGCTGATGTGAGTAGTTTGTATGTGACTTTTAACAGAGTTTGTAATAGTAGTCATAAAAATATTGGTAGCTTCTGTGACACAGTCAGATTTCAAGATTTCACACCAGTTAGATTCCTTAAGATCGTTGATGATTCCATCGACGTCCACTTTTTGCCTGAGTTTTTTGCGTTTAGCAGTATTCTTGTGAGAAGATAAAATCCCTAGAATGATTAGGTCATGATCAGTCACGTCAGAAGTACAGACAATCGACTCGCCTGTATATTCCGTTTGTACAAAGAAATGATCCAAACAAGTTTTGTTATGGGTAGGCATATTGATTGCACTAAGGTAACCAAGCTCAGCCATACGAGAGAGATATTCAGATGACAAATCGTAGGTTCTGGAGGAATCTAGTATATCAATATTTATATCCCCTGTTATGATTTTACAAGTAAAACCCTTTATGTCTTTTAAAACGCCAGAGATAGACTCGAGAAAAGTTTTAGTGTTGAGAGAGGGAGAACGATATATAGCAATAAGATGAGTATTCCAGTCTGGTATTACTACAGATAAACATTCAGATTCCTCGATAGATAGTTCAGTAACTGTTGCCATCCAAGTATCTCTAATATACACCACAACACCGCCAGCCTTAGTTTTATGCTTTGTTGTGCAGTACGAGGTGTAGCCATCCATTTGGGGGATTACAGTCGCAAGTGGAAGCCAACATTCAGTGAAAACAATTACATCAAAACTAACAGAGAATCTCTTTAAGCTAACTTGGAAAGGGAGGAAATTTTTATTTAAGCTTCTAATGTTACTACACAAAATTCGTATATTGTACTTGCTGAGAATTTGAGAAGAGTGTTTGGGAGAAGTTATATTATGACAAACTATGCTATTAGAGTTGTCTATTTCACCAATTATATCTAAAAGAGCCATAGGATGGTGTTAAGACTGGAGCAGTATCTGAAAAAGCTAAAAACTGGTGTGGCATAAAAGCAGTCCTTGCAAAGCAGTGCGATTGTAACTAATTTAAGCAACAATAAAATTTGTTCATAATAACAGGCAAATGAATTATAAATTGTAATGAGCGATTTAATATTAATAGAATATACAATAATATTAGACAAACAAAAGGCCATAAAATAGATAAGTAATAAAGTGCGCAAATTTATACAAAAAATAGCTTTCTGGTGGTTGAATAGAGCAGTACTAGTTAGCAGAATGAAAAGGCATACGAAGCAAATCGTCGCTCGATTGGATTTTAATTGCTGGACTCCCAGTGCGTTTACGAATATAGATGGAACCATTTTTAATCCAGCAGTATTTAAAGTTAGCATCGGAGGCTGCTCTTCTAGTGTCTCGAAATAACTGCCTTTTTTCGCGTGTTAGACGTTCGTTTACGTAGACCTTTCGCTCCGGCCCATGTCCAACAATGTCCTTACTATGCAATGTTCTACGAGATCTTCCAGCTTTTAGGAACAAGTCACGAACGATTTTGCGAGTGAAGCGGATTATAAGTGGTCGAGGTTGAGCTGGGTAATTGGAATCAGAATTTGAGTCTTTACTGTGGTGTCGTGGACCCGCTCTTGTGACACTATCAAGATCGTTTTCCGTTATATTCACTCCTATTTTGTTGGCTGTAGTCATAGCTAAATGAATGGGGTTTTCCGAAGATTCCTCCTCGATTCCTATTACTTCCAGTTCATTTATTAGGAAAGCCTGCGAACGAAAATCTAGCTCTTGGCGCAAATAATTAATTGTAGATTTAAGTTCAACATTTTCACGTTGTTTAGCTTCAAGCTCTTGTATTTTTGAGGAATGAACAGCTTTAATATCTTCTAGATTCTTTTCGCAGAGAGCAAGTGACGACACAAAACTTGCCATGTCGTTCTTAAAAGTCAACACAGTCTCACGAAGAAGACGAATTTCTTCTGTAAGGACCTGCACATCAGAAGAGTAATTGGAAGTTTCAATAGATGCCTGGGTTAGGGGGCTGTTGAGATGTTCCACTTTCTTTCGTTTACGACTATTTTCTATAACTGCGTTAGAGCGCGCCGGAGTAGTTGAATTGTCTCCACCTTTCTTACCCAGTACCTGGCATTCTGGACAAATCCACTGAGTATCACTTTCATCACCGACAGTACAATTTCCAATGCAAAGGATGTGGAATATTTTTTTACAATTTTTGTTGGAACATGTTACGCGATCATCATCGGTGACTGGAGTCATGCAAGCAGCACAGGTAGGATTTGGTGACATTTTGTGTGGATAATTTTATTTATTTATATATTTGATATTCTATTAGCACAGGCGGTAAGCTGCGTAGTGTGTAAACGCAGAACCAGTTTTAATGCTTGGAGCGGCCGGCGAACGGTGAGTCATAGATCGCCACTTCTTTGTGCAGAATACGGTCGGCTTATGAATTTGTAATAACCGTTTTTTCTTTGTACGCTTGTATCTGTTCGATTATTTCAGATATACGCGGTTTAATAACACCACACGATAAGAATTTTCACTGACTTATTAAGAAACGTAACATTAAAGTAAGTTAATCACTGCTAATTGTTTATATTGAATTTTAAACTACGCACGGACACTAGGCACGTATTGAGCAGTAGCCGCTCAGCGCGAAACTGTCCAATGATTTCGATGAAACTTGGTATAATTATACCTTATTATCCTGGGCGTAAAATAGGATACTTTTTATCCTGGAAAAATACGTAGAAAAAAAATTAATCTCAATTTTTCAGTTATCCATAGACGTTGTTCTGTAGTAGGTACCGCGAACACACGTTGCGTATTATAATAGACCTAGCCGTATTTGGGTCCAATAGATATATTTTATAAGATGTCATTGTCCGAGTTACTCAAAATGGAGAAATAACCCATCCACGCAAAGACCGACATCCGCGCGGACGGAGTCGCGGGCGGAAGCTAGTATTGTATAAAATTCTGTAACGATGTTGCAAAAGTGTTACAAAAAATGCTAATAATGTACCATGGTTTCTGCTAACTTGTCGCGCCAGAGGGCGCTGCCAGAACATCCCCATTAAAGTGTTAAGTTCATGGGAACAGTCGCGGGACACACAAGTATTTGGGTCATGTTTGTTGTCTGAAAGGGTCGCTACGCTTTCCGTGCAATTGCCTCTGGTATTTATTGCCCTGTATGGACCATTGTGCTGAAATTAAAACGAATGTATGGCGTCTATTATTTGCTGAGTTACTGTCCTCTTTGGCAAAACGTGTGAAAGGTTATGTGGTCGCTTACGGAATTGAATTTTACTGATAAAAAAAATGATAAATAGAAAAATAATTTTGGACGTAAAAAAAGAAAAAAGCTCCTACGTTAGCTGTGTAACTATTACATTTACGATATATGTTTCCTTCTTTATGAAAGAAGTTTGATGAACTTCTAGTTATTTTCTCGACTCATATTTGAATCTGCAAGGTAAAACGTAGTTATACAATTAATCAAAATATCATTAACAAACAATATAGCCTCATGATTGCAGAATTTGATCCAAGATAACCGGGAGATTTATAAGGCGAACACAGCATCTATTAAAATTCATTTAAAATCAAAATATGTTTACGTATCAATACTTTTTATGGATTTAAAAAAGGTGAATAAAGATTATCTATATCCTTATATTAAGTTTAATATCAATAATCTTACCTGTCAAGTGATACTGCAACAAGACTGTATACCGAAGCCGCCACGGACAGACCCTGGACGTAGGGCACTGTCTTGCACATCAGCCAGCCGAGCACCCACGCTGTTGATAAAAGAAAATGGTTAATTATATGATATATGTACATTTAAAAAGCTTTAATTCAATAACATCGCCCTCTAACACTAAAGTATGTTAGAGTCACTATAGTGACTACTGACTATAGTCAGAAGTAGCAAACATAGCAGGAATAGTCGTTTGAAACCGTTGTATCAACTATTTTCTAAATGACTAAAAGGTAATATAGATAGATTAATTCAAAGAGTTTATGATAACCCTTAGCAACACACGCTATTTCTCGCCACACATCTACACACGTGGGGGAGCAAGGTCCACCAAATTGTTGAACCATATATCTATAATATTTTTACGATAACTCTGTTTTTTTTTCAATAAATGAAACAAAACACATTTTTGGAATGCTATAAGAGTATTTATTTAAATTTTAAACTAAAAAATGGGCATTTCTAATGTCAAACAAAACAAGTTACAAAAAACACGTTAAATTTTAAGATATAACTCTAGGTTACTGTTATGTATAAAAATAAAAAAAAAATACAAAATAAAATGTTTTTTTCTACTTATTTGTATCATATAAATTACAAAACAAGCATAAAAATCCATGAAATATCTATAACGTCTAAAATCACAAGGGCAACGCACATAATACTTAGAAACTACCGAAATATCAGTCAAATGTAGGAATCTTATTTCAGTCTGCAGCAATGCATTGCTGTTTCAGTCTTGTTGGTCATTGGTACTTGTATCTTCATTTTCAGAGTTACTGTCTACTTCTTCTTCACTTTCAGCATCGTGATCACCAACCTCAGACTCCGCATCACTCAAATCTGATGATAATTCAGGATAAATAACCTCTGCCTCGGTTTCCCCACACTCTAAGTCATTGAACAAATGTTCTATCTGCTGGGGATTCAAATTTTTATCGATTGTGCGTGATAAACCTATAAAAACACAAAAATATACATAGAAAAATAATTAAAATATACTTAAGTAATTACACTCGCGGGGGACTACGCTCCCCCATCGACACGTACCTCTGGAACTAAGCACAGTAGCCCGGCACACATCTACTCCCGGCGAGACCTCGGGTGGCACGGGGAATACACGGACGCTACACCTCGTAACGTTTCTAATACTTAAAATATTCGTAAAAATTTGAGCGGTGGGGGACCCTGCTCCCCCGCGAGTGATGTTAAGGGATAATAATTAATTTTGTGTAACACTTTAAACAAGCTTTAAACTCAACCCTTAGAGGTAATATTCAAGTAAACAGACCGACCCGCCAACCATTTCTGAGCATCCCGAAATTTCCAAGTACCCTCTAAATTATGAAAGGTTCAAATGAAATCCTGCAAACAACCTTGAGTTAGGCTGCAAGGCATCAACAGGTAGAAGGAGGTCAACAAATCAATATGTGTATAACTGGGTCAGGACAGTGTACCTATGACCCCTGGCCCTCTCGCTCTAGCACACGGCTGCACCCATAAGCCCGTCCCGCTCTGTGGCCTTGTACAAAATAAAAGACGATAGAGAACAAACCAATTAATTTATAAACTAATAGCTTTTAAAAGCTTTTAAAATATGCGAGCGAAGTTTGTTATTGTTACGCTGCACTCTCGCAAGGCTTAAATCTCTTTATTTCTCAGTAAATTGATAATAGCTTGTTTACACAGATTCCTACGCGAGGTAAATTGTACAAACTCTTGGAAATGTTTTTATATAAAATGTTTTTCTAATCTACTTTCCTGCTCCGATAATAATTGGATTGGTCGCTAATTACTCCAGCCAGCCCTACGTCCTGAAGGCTAAAATAAGTATAAGGCTGTGTAAATATTTTGATAAATCGTGATATTGTTTGTTGGTATTAAGATTTATTTATTTTACTTTTATACCAGGATTGTAAAAGGTCATTGGACTTTTATTTAATTTTTCTAGAGCTTGTTAATGGTATAGTTTCTTTTTATTTCTAGCTAGCGGTCCGCCGTGGCTTCGTTAGTGGTACCATCCTCGTACTTCAAGAATAAATATAGTAAAAAAAGAATTATCGAAATCGGTTCAGCCGTTCACACGTGATGCCGTGGCAACGCGAAACGGGTTTCATTTTTATATTATTTTTTGTGTATTACTAAAACTCGTAGTTTTTAATTTAAAACCGTTGCTCTATTTAAAAAAGTCCGCATGTGACATCTCCTTGCAATGGACCGAACAGAAGAACAATTACTATTAGATACATAAATACTTAGGGGGATTGTGTATTTGCAGTCTAAATAAAAATAAGCTGCTGTTGAATCGGCCTAAGTAAGCCGTCGCGTCGCGTCGGCGGCAAAGTTTACCTGTGTGGAGTGTCCGTAAAGTCGAGAATGCATTTTTAACACGCTAAGTATTAGCTTTACCTGTATGTTTGTTTGTAAACGACATGGTTGAAAGAAACCGACTTGGTTTGACTAGATTTAAACCCGCTTTAAACGGAAAGATTTAATTCAAACTTTGTGCACTTATGAAGAATCGGTGACAATACAGTAATGTTATGGGTATTTTTTTATTTATTTTTTACTATTTTAATTAATAATAATAATAGTAATCGCTCCTTGCCGATTTCGGCTACAGCGACTGCTATGTGTCGTCGTTATGGTGGGTCAACAATGCCCTGTCGTGCGCTCGGAGATGGCTAATGTAGCCAATTTTAGCGAGGAATGTGCGGTCACATTTAGGGCAGGTCAAAACACCTCCTTGATAATTATAATAAATTGCCACAGGTGGTCGGGCTTTGAGCTCATCGCTCATTTTAATTATTGTACTATAATAATACCTATGCAATTCCAAATGAATTTTTCTTTAATTACTCTTATGAGGCTAATTACGTAAAGAGCTGTTCGAACTATCCCTATTTTAATAACTAGTAAAATTACTACTTGACCCTTATTTGCTTTAGGGTTTAATCAAGTACAACCCATACACAGACATCATAAGTAAGTTATTAGTACTAGTAGCGATATTTGTATTAAAAACAATCCTTATTTATTATAGTTTCTTTTTGTAATATATTATTAAATAAACAATGCAAAGTAAAAATTAAATTAAAAAGTTCTCGAAATGTTACAAGTATCTGTGGAAGAGGCATCGACAGACCGCAAGGCGTCAAAATAGACCTAACTTGTTTAACATCACGTTACACTTTTTCTTATAATCTAGAGTCAATTTAAAAAAAAATACAACGATGATACGTATAACCACAGACTAATAATAATACACTACGTATACAAGTATAACGTAGGTGTAATTTACTGAAAATATTTAAAGTTTAATTAAAAAACTTAATTAGCCTTATAAAGCTTTCAAAGATTCAGCACACAGAGACATGAAAGAACGCCTTGTAGTGATAAGGATCTATAATCCTAGAGAACATCTAAGAATTTCATTCCACGACATTTTCACCTGCCGTCGGTCCTTTGCCAATGCAATTTCAACCCTATCCACGTACAAATATGACCAAAGACATCAATTATACAGTATCTAGGGAGTTATTTATCAGTTTTTGCTTATTCAAGGACTAATATGTGTACTTTGGCAGACACGTGTATCGATTCCCGCCCACAGCACGCCAATTAGGAGAAGATTATATTGGAAAATACGCTTCTAGTAAAGCATAATTGTTTGTTTGGCGCATTTAATGATACAAATAAGTATCTTATGGAAATTGATGTTGAATTTATTCTTTCGAATTATTTTAACTATTTTATTTATTTTTATTTGTAACTTATCATAATTTCGAACTTAAAATTCTTATGTATGTTTGGGCATTATGTACGGAACATTAATATATACTTTTCATTGTAGATAAATCAAGGAATTACCTATATTGCAAAATTTTACTGAACTCGTTGGCCTATTTAATCTATGGTAGATTATATATGCAGTTACATTATTTTAAACTAATTACGAAGTTAAAATTCTATTAATGCAGCAATTTAGTAATTTTAATTAATTGTAATATGAGTTATTTTATTATTATTGTTATAATTTAGGGCAGCGTCGTTCATGGCTGAAGAGCCCGATTCTGGAGCGACAAGAGCGCCCACAACTCCTGCACTTATATGTTGATGTTGTGACTGGTGATAAATTATTTAATCTAGTCCGACAATCACGCAGAGAATCGAACCAACTGCGATCGTGTGCTTTACAACCCTCACGAACAAGACTACGCCAAGATGTTCGGTTTTGGGCGAGCTTTTCCCAGTCTGGGGGGTTGATCTTGAACGTAGACATGTCACGTTTCACATGTCTAAATCTATACATATAATAAAATCGTAGGAAAGTCAAAACTGTACATTGAATATTTTTTTAAAAGAATACATAATCCATGATCTATAATCGATATAGAAGCCAAAAACATAGTTTTTAGAATTTTTGTCTGTTTGTCTGTTTGTCGGTTTGTCTGTTTGTCTGTTTGTCTGTATGTTTGTCCGAGCTAATCTCGAAAAGTACCGCATAGATTGACTTCAAATTTTGCATGAATATTACTAACAGGTCGGGTGAGGCTTTTATATACACATTATCATGCTATCACCTCCGGGGGAGGAGCTGTGAACCTTTATTTTTCTAACGTATTCCGTGTATTACACAGCGTACAATCTAAAGACTCATGTTTAAATGTTGTTTTTGGGTAAGCCACGCTATTATCTAGCTTTACACTATAAAAACTACGTCATTTACGTAATTTTGGCAGAGAAACAGTTTAATGAATCTTAGTAGTATAAAGACAAATTTGAAACAGCGCCATCTATGAGACTTCATTAAAATCAAATCAATTTACATATTTAACGCTTCTTGCAAATTTATAATTAAGAATTAAATAATATGATGTTGGTGGGGTTTTTAATTGTACTTATTTATTTAACTTTTTAACCCATGTCTTCCCAGAGTCCACTTCAGGTGCTTATATTTTATGTGAATATACTAAATAAAATTTTACAAGTGAGGGTAGATGTTTATTATTTGATGTCAAACAAGACACCATTAACAGATAATTGTGACATTTTAAAAAATCCTTCTTGCGTTCCCACAAAAGGCTTTGTGGGAAATGTGGCTTTTATATTTATTCTTTATACATAATTAATTATATAGTTAGACTCATGTTTTTAATTAGAATTGAAGTTACGACAAAATAAGAAAATGATGAAATTTTATTTTTATGTATAACTTTTACAAGACTATATTATACGCCCAAAGAAGGTCACTTAAGTTCTTGATAGAATTTTATTTGTTAGTAGCTTTTTAATAAAATAAGGTAAAGTAATCTTTTCATTTTTTTTTATTTACAGATTCAATGTTCATAAAAAATTAACGATTTGCGTGAGGATGTAGTAGAAATAAGTATCCTGGCGCGTGGTCAATTGTTGACTAAAGTCAATTTCCAACGTATGGTACAATCATTGGAAGAATCTTGGGTAATTTTAGAGGATATTTTTCGGGAATGAGAAAAGGGGCAGCCAACCACGTATCAGCGTGCGTACGTGAGAATCTACGTTTTAGTACCAAAAAAAATGTTATTTTGAAACGTAAATATTGCACTCACAACTACTGTACAAGTATGATTTTTATTCGTGCTTTACTGTTGTTTTATTATCGTTATGGCTTTCGCGGTACAGATAGTACTGGGATCAGAGTACATATTATTTATCAATTTAATATACGTACCACACCAAGTAAAATATTTACAATCATACCAAATGGATTAACACGGTATGTACATAAGGCGGTCTTATCGCTTACTAGCGATCTCTTCCAGACTGCCCAAGGTAAGAGATAAAGAATTATACTCATGATCCAGCAATTTTCAACCGAAAAAGAAGTTTTTCTGTAATTGGTAGTTGTTTCATTTATTTATTTTAAAAACCTAATTTTACTTTTACATTTGCCCATTTGCATTACATTCAGCTTCCATAAAACTTATAAAAATTTTATGTTTATTTCTGTCTAATATAACTACTCTTTTTTAGATATAAATAACAAAAACAACTTTTTTATTAAAATTTAGTACCTTGGGAAGATATTATCTATGTGTTAATAGAACAATACATAAAGGAAGTTATGTTACGATTTTATACAATGAAAATATGTAAAAAAATATTAGCAGGTGTAATTATTAAATTGATCCTGAACCCAAAACTGTAGTTAATTTTTTTGTCATTTAGTGTTTAATTCATGTCAATTGGTTCATTAATAAAAAAAATTATGATCATTTAAATAATCACGGCGAACATTTGCTAAGGCTATCTTAACCTAATAATGGCCGTAATCATTTTTTTTTTAAATAAATCGAGAAATATCAGAAAAAATATCTTTAAACCCTTACATCTAATATATAAAAATCAATGCCACTTTTCGTTGTAATTCCATAACTCGAGAACGGCTGAACCGATTTCGATAATTCTTTTTTTATTATATTCCTTGAAGTACGAGGATGGTTCTTATGTAGAGAAAACGTTAATATGTACCACGGGCGAAGCCGGGGCGGACCGCTAGTTATTAAATAATAGCCTTACGACGTTTCAAATAAAATGCACTTAATATCTACTGATAAACCGAGTATACAATAATTTCATAATAGTTAATGTATTAAATTATTCGAATTCTTAAAAAAGAACATAATAAATCATTGACTTTGGTCCTTTTAACTGCTTATATCTAATAATGTTAATATCGTTTAAAAACTTTCAAAGCAACAATCATATAAAATACTTAAATTCAGCGTCTAACGCGCCTGAATACTAATTCCTAACAAATTAGTCTCAATACATATTATACATATTAATGACTAGCTGCTCCGCGCGGTTTCACCCCCGTGGCTCCCCTCCTGTTACCCATAGCGTCATGAAATATAGCCTATAACCTTCCTCGATAAATGGGCTATCTAACACCGAAAGAATTTTTCAAATCGGACCAGTAGTTCCCGAGACTAGTGCGTTCAAACAAACAAACAAACAAACAAACAAACAAACTCTTCAGCTTTATAATATTAGTATAGATATAGATAAACGTATTGAACGCAATATGTTCAGTACATCGCTGATCGCATATAGCAGTGTCATCAGCTGATATTAATCTGATCAAATCCTCAAAGACAAAGCATTAAGCCATCCCGTTAGTATGTTAGTGAATACGCACCTCCTGACTAAGTACTTGCTGTTAATGTAGGAACCATTTATCTCTCTATATATATATTATATAAAAATGAAACCCGTTTCGCGTTGTCACGGCATCACGTGTGATCAGCTGAACCGATTTCGATAATTCTTTTTTTATTATATTCTTTGAATTTTTTTTTTTTTTGTAAGGTGTTTCTCAATGTTAGCCAGAAGGGCTTTTACATTTTAACGCGGATATTCTTTGAAGTACGAGGATGGTTCTTATGTAGAGAAAACGTAAATATGTACCACTTATGTACACTATGTACACTTCTATGTGCCACATATGTACACTTCTATAAAATATTATAAATGCGAAAGTTTGTGAGGATGTGTATGTGTTTGTTACTCTTTTACGCAAATACTACTGAACCGATTTCAATGAAATTTAGCACACATACAGAGGGTAACTTGGATTAACACATAGGATAGGTTTAATCCCGGAAATCCCACGGGTACTATGCGGGTTTTTCTTTGACAACGAGGACGAAGCCTATCTTTCCAGGTGATAATTTAAAAGACTTACAAGAATAACAGCGTATATTCTCACATATTTACATTATAAATCTTAGCATTTCAATCGCGGTACTAAATACCGAGACACTACACGTTCTACATAATCTATACATATAATAAAATCGTAGGAAAGTCAAAACTGTACATTGAATATTTTTTTAAAAGAATACTTGGGCCGTGATCTATAATCGATATAGAAGCCAAAAACATAGTTTTTAGAATTTTTGTCTGTTTGTCTGTTTGTCTGTTTGTCTGTTTGTCTGTATGTTTGTCTGGGCTAATCTCGAAAAGTACTGCATAGATTGACTTCAAATTTTGCATGAATATTACTAACAGGTCGGGTGAGGCTATAGGCTACATATTATCAAGCTATCACCTACGGGGGAGGAGCTGTGAACCTTTATTTTTCTTACATATTCCGTGTACTACGACAGCGTACAATCTAAAGACTCATGTTTAAATGTTGTTTTTGAGTAAGCCATGCTATTATCTACCTTTACACTATAAAAACTACGTCATTTATGTAATTTTGGCAGAGAAACAGTTAAATGAATCTTAGCAGTATAAAGACAAATTTGAAACAGCGCCATCTATAGCCAGTGTTATAAAAATCAAACACACATTAACTATTGGAAATTAATAATTAAATGACGCATATATAAATGTTGTTTGACAATATCTAGATTGAAACTATAAAAATTATGCCATTTAAGTAACTTGGGAAGAGAAACATAGTTTAAAGAATGTAAGTTGTATAATGTTAATTTTGTAACAGCGCCATCTATGAGATTTCGTAAAAATCAAATCAATTTACATGTTAACACTACTGAATACACTGTTGAAAATTAATAATTTAAATATAATCATGTTATTTATTTAACTCTTTAACCCATATCTTCCCTTCCCTATAAGGTATATTTCGTGTAAATAATAAATATACTACATTTTAAGTGAGGGTAGATGTTTATTATTTTAAGTAAAACTAGACACCATTATCTACAGTAATTAATCTAATATTGATTGTGTTCATTAGTTACAATTTTAAAAATCTTCGTGTTTTATAAATTTACTAGCTTACCGCCCGCGGCTTCGCCCGCTTTGTCTAAAACCTAATAAATTATATACTAAAACCTTGCTCTTGAATTAGTCTATCTATTTAAAAAACCGCATCAAAATCCGTTGCGTAGTTTTAAAGATTTAAGCATACAAAGGGACATAGGGACAGAGAAATCGACTTTTGACTATTGAATGCCATAAAACCAAAAATATCAAATGCAATCTTAGTGTTTTGTGAATTTTCACCGTCATGCGTTCCCACAAGGTAAGGTAAAGGTAAGTTGTTACATACAGGTATTTATTTTTTTATAATGATAGCAATTCATGTGTTTTGTTGGTATTATATTATTACACTTTTTGAATGAAATAATAAAATGATGAATTGATGAATTCTTTTATATATGACTTTTACAAGATTTTGAGGTGCATTGGGAACAGTAGTTTTTGATAAAAACTTTTTGTAAGTAGCTTTTTTTATAGATTTACAGTTAACTTTTGATTTTTTTATTTACAGATTCAATGCTCATAAAATTATATCGCCTTTGGAAGACGATTTCTGCTGACAATTTTACAACACCACTTGAAAATTGATGATTTGATGATAAAGATAGTGGCAGCGAGGATTAAGTGGAAATTAGTAATCATCCGCTTCGTTAATTTTTGACTGAATTTAATGTCCAACGTCCAATGGTTCAATCATTGATCAATATCAATAATAGTGTTAATCATAATGGTTCAATCATTGGGAGTATCTCGGGAAATTTTGGAGGATATTTTTCAGGAAGGAGAGGAGGGGCAGCCAGCCACATATCAAACTACTACGTTTTAGTACCGAAAAAATGTTATTGCCAAATGAAACGTAAATTTTGCACTCACAACTGTACAAGTAATGTTTTTATTTTGACTTTGCGGTTATCTGATTATAATATTTATCGTTATGGCTATCGAGGTACCGACCGTACTGGGATCAGAGTACATGATATACAGTTCATCATCCAGGATTGCTAAGAGCATTTTCACACTGAAAAAGATGTTTTCTTTGAATCGTAGTTGCTTCATTTATTTATTTTTAATCATTTTACATAACTAATATGTTTTATATTTTATAAATATATCATTTTCATTATTTATAAATAAAATGGATCCAACATAACTTTGTTGTGTATCATTTCTCTATTAATAACCCATAGGCATATTTTCCGAGCGCCCCATTTAAGTTGCGGTCCTGAAATTATAAAAAAATTATGTATACTTTTGCCAAATATGTATAAGCTCATTGCTCAAGCTCATTTTTACATAAAAATAACAAAAACTAAACTACTAAATAAAATAAATTATGTAAAGATTTTATAAGAAAACACAGTATATTTATTAGGAGACGGTGATCTCTTCCAGGCAAAAGATATTCATCAGCTCAATAAAATTGAATAGTATGTTGTTAGTTATTCTTTAGATTCACAATTGTAATGAGCATTTCCGCATGCAAGTTATTTCAAGTAGTATCGTAGTTTAGATATATCATAGTTTTGACACATTAAAGTTCCAACAAAACCCTCAAATTTTTGAGCAGAGTTGAGCAAGATAATTTGAAAAATGTGCCGTGTTAAGTATTATAGAAAAGGTTAGTTCGTTGGTAATTATTATTTCTTCTTCATTTACATGTTGTTAGTAAAAATAAACTTTGACTAACAGTCAAAGTATATTTTTACTAATACTACTTAATACTAACTATTATACTTATGTTCAGTATTTATCTGTATTATTATTGCTTGGTAATTAATATATTTTCATGTCGTATACTTAATTATAAACATAAGTTTGATGTGTTATTAGCTGGATTTATTGAAGTGAAAACTTTTTTAGCGGCGTTGGGTATAAAATCTTAAACTCGCGTCAGGACACGTGACCATCGAAAAAGCGTAAGACGGATGTTAGTTTTTTTAGCCCTTATATTCCATGCGTAAGACAGATACCTACCATTCCAAAATATCAAACATGCTGAACGTTAATAATCAAGTTTTCACTTCTGCCGGATATCTGCCGGCACTCCCGGAGTGCAACCCGTCTTTTTTTTTACACACTCACAGACTTATAATATTTTATGTTAAAATAGTGTTAATCATATTAATATTTTTTCACAATTAAAAATATTTCCTTTTTTCTGATGGTGATGTTATGAGGACCATATTCGGTCCTCATATCATTAAAAATCTGTGCGAAAACTATAAACACTTGTGAGGCCCTCACGGCAGTCACGGATGAATTCTACACATACCCGGTGGCCCTGTCGTTGATGCGGCTCGACGGAACACAGTGGGGTTTTGGTCGGTAGGAATCCGACATAGCCCACGGCCTCTTCCCCGGAGGCCGTGGGTATCTATGCAAGATTTCCCCACTAAAAAAAAAGGCCCTCACGGCAGATCGGGGCGGTCTGACGCGAAGTGGGGACAGCGTTGTCACTGTATCGCTTTTGCCACGCTTTTCAACAGACTTATTCGATAGTTCAGTTTTGTGTTAAGACCGCTGTGACAACCTACCCGTGAGACAAACAAACCCGGTTTCCCCTATTATCCCGTTAGACCGAAACCCTCACCGAGAGGGAATTACGTCTCACTACTGACCACGACAGTCATATTTTATCTCGAGAATCTGAAACTTTACTCAATATGAAGACCGTTTGACAAATGATAGGGTGTATCATAATATTATTCGATCTCTTGAAGATGAACATGAGCATAAGCAATGACTAGAGTAGGGACGCGAATATTACAATTATTTGAGACAAGAACGATTAATATTTGTTTAATGAAAGATTAAGAACTGAAATTATTCAGTCTCTGAAAACGGACGAATAGCGAGAGGCCCGTCTTACTGCAGACGATTTCGTCATAGTCTTGATGACTTAGAGGTAAACAATCTACGAATTCGGTGGTGTGGTCCGACAAATATAAAAGTGGGTTTGCTTATAACCTCACAATTTATTACAGATCATCTTCTGTATAGGCGATATTAACGTAGTATGTTCTTTGCATGCTTTACATGCTTTAAAGTGGAGTAAGGAGACGGCTTTCGTTTGAAGATACACCGGAACCTTTGAAATCACTACTTTTAGAGGAACATACTGTGCAATCTAAACTGTTATTAGACAATATTCGCTCTTATAGTAGTGCGTTTCAAATGATCCTTTGGTGCTCAATAATTATCAGAAGGTCCTTTCATGCTTACTTTTAAGATACAAGGTCAAGTTTACCATTTGATAGGATCCCTTTTGCCTGAAGGCCAACCTAAGTTTATTTAAATATATTTTGTATTCGACTACAACGAATAGTGGAATACAAGAAATCAATATTTCTCAAATTTAAAACTGAACTCATTTCACAATTATTTTAGAACAGGTTAATTCGTATGTATGCAGTTTTAAATCGACATTAGAAGCTTTTCCTCAAGATGGTGATATCGGCACTCAGGAACTCCCTGGACGTGTTATAACGCCCAGGCCACAGTATTACAATTTTTCCTACAGTAGAGCAACGAATGTATTTTCGCATAGCAACGGAGGGGAACTCGCGGGGGGTCAAGTGACGCGGGCCACGTACCACAAACATGCTTAGTTTGTGGTACCGAGCGCGAAAGAAAGTCATCGTGTTTTTAGTAAAGTTACTATGTATACTGACGTAATTTAATACTTAGGTACATATTCTATAATGGTGCGCTCAAACTGTTAGTCTACATTTAATTTAGATTATTATTTGAAATACTAAGTAATGTAGAATTTAAATCACATTCATTCATGTTGTCTTTAGATTTTAAGATTTTCTTATCAGTGTTCAATTTTAATGTAGTTAAATTTTATAAGAGACAATAATTAAGAACATTCAATAAAGTAAATTTTTAGAAAAAAAACAAAACCGACTTCAAGACTATAATTATGTACAAATTTAAACTGAAAAGTAGAAAATAATATTAAATAATAATAATGACATTAATTTTTTATTTTAATTACTTTAAACATTAAACGAAAAGGTTTCCTAAGTTATTTTTGAAGTCGGTGCCGCCCAATAACAGTTTAATTGTTGCAAAGGCAGCAACAAATGGAATGTAGTATGTACGGCGCGGCGGCCGCGGCGGCGCGACGCGGCTGCGCGCGAGTTGCAGCCGGACAGGACGGGACGCGGGAGGATGTACTTAAGTGAGCGACCCGAACGCGGGCAGACGCGTGAGGGCAGACGTCGTTGACGGTTGTGTCTATTCATAAAAATTTTGATGCGCTTCTTTGCAATTTATAAGTAAGCTTACGTGCGATTTTCTGTTCTGTAGTAAAAGTTAAGGTGATTAATATAATAAATAGTGTTATTAATTATTAGGTTATTTTTTTATTAAGGATATTTTTGTTTTAGTTGGCACCGACTTCAAAAATAACTTAGGAAACCTTTTCGTTTAATGTTTAAAGTAATTAAAATAAAAAATTAATGTCATTATTATTATTTAATATTATTTTCTACTTTTCAGTTTAAATTTGTACATAATTATAGTCTTGAAGTCGGTTTTGTTTTTTTTCTAAAAATTTACTTTATTTTTAATTTTTAAGTTAAAAGTTAGTGTATATAGGTATAGTTTTGAAATCATTTTTTTTGTTTTTAAATTAAGTTTATTTTTAATGTTAAAGTGGAAAGTTAGTGTATATAGGTAGGTATAGTCTTGAAATCGGTTATTTTTTTTGTTTTTAAATTTACTTTATTTTTAATTTAAAAGTGGAAAGTTAGTGTATATAGGTTCTTGAAGTCGGTTTTTGTTTTTTTTCTAAAAATTAACTTTATTTTTAATTTTTACGTGGAAAGTTAGTATATTTTGTTTGTATTTAATATGGGTAGGCCTACTAAACGCGCTTCTCAAATGAGAAAGCGTCGTTTAGAAGAAAGTAGGGACGAGAGGGAAGATCGTCTAAAGAAGAGTCGGGAAAGATTTGCAATAAAAATTGCAAATGAGAGTGATGAGCAGCGGGCGTATAGACTTTCTCAGATGAGGGCATACTCAAACTTATCAAGGCTTAATGAAAGTCCAAAAAGTCATGCTCAACGACTCAGTTTGATTCACGAGCGTTTATCAAACGAAAGTGAAGAGCAACGTTCTCATCGTCTTCGGTTGATTCACGAGCGTTTATCAAACGAAAGCGAAGAGCAACGTTCTCATCGTCTTGAGTTGATTCACGAGCGTTTATCAAACGAAAGCGAAGAGCAACGTTCTCATCGTCTTGGGCTGATTCACGAGCGTTTATCAAACGAAAGCGAAGAGCAACGTTCTCATCGCCTTGGTTTGATTCACGAGCGTTTGTCAAATGAATCTATCGAATCCAGATCGACTCGATTAGATGCTATGCGACAAGCTAGTCGCAACCGCAGGAATGATTTCGAACAGTCCATTCACATTTTTGCAGACGTTCAGTGTGCCGTTTGTAATAAAGCGTTATATCCACCTCAACGTTTTAATTTATGTACTGCAATTTACAGTGCATTATTACCCGAAGAATTACTATCTCTGGGCAATATCATAACATGCTCTCGATGTCAAAATAATATTAGAAAACGAAAAATTCCACCAGCAGCTTTCTGGAACAAAATGACAGTCACGACTGTTCCTCAAGAGCTAGCTAATTTGACGAAACTTGAAGAACGGTTTTTATGCCGTGTTGTACCGTTTCTTAAAATAATGAAATTACAAAATCGTTTCTGTCAAGATTGGTGTAAGGGACAAGTAACTTTGTTTGCAAAAGACGTTGTTGAAGTCGCTGAACAACTGCCACTTGCGCCAAACCAAGTAGGATTAGTTCTTGTTGTGGAAAGTCTCGAGAACTTACAACGCTCCCAAGAGTTTGTTGTGGATATGAACAGATTGTATCAAGCTCTAACCTGGTTAATGTCCAACAATATACTCTACAGAGATGTAAGACCCCATTTTGAGAATGTTATCGACATTTCTGAACTTGTTCAAATTTCTGAAGAGCCTGCAGATGGTGGTGAGCTTATGGAGTTAGAATCTACTCCTCAAAACAACTACGTCGATATAAATGAAAACATTTCTATACTACACGGATCATTTCATCAAGCTGATTTAAGGTTTGATTTACAATCTCGTGGCAAACAATGCACTGCTGTAGCAGCTGTAGCTTGTGCAGCGTTCTGTACAGATGAGCCAAGTCAATGGTCAAAAAGTGACATTGATTATATTATAGTAATACTCGGAGATAAGCTCTACCGTGAGTCCATTGCTTCTAGAGAGAACCCCGCAATTGGAGAAATTAATCCTGAATATCTTGCTGCGAGTGATCTTGCACAGCAAATATTATATAACAGGAAAAAAATCAATATCTCTGTTACTGATACCAATTATAATGGTCATATAGATACAGATCGAAGTACTGACGGCTTCCCTAACTTAAAAAATGCTCTGACATTATTTTTAAGAGAAAAATGTTGCGGGCTGCTTACTGCGAATTCCATGACTGTGGCTATACATTGTAAAATTGAAACTGATGCTTATAAATATTGGTTGTTCGATTCACATGCACGTGGGCCTAAGGGAGGTAAAGCTCCAAAACGTGGTGCAGCCTGTTGCATGAAATGCCAAAATATAGATGAATTACATGATATAATGCGACGGAATTTGTTTACTCCGACGAAGAAAGTACCGGCACAAGATTACTTTCTCAATGTGTACTCACTAACTCCTTTGATTATAACACCGGAGAACCAGGCAGAAGAGCGCAGAGAAACGTTGGGGAATCAACATTTCAACAATACTCAGGAGCAGTCAAGAGTAGTTCATTCAGAGAGCCCTACATATACAATACTTACATCAGAAAAAGACAGTCCTCAAATATTTCAAGCAAACTCAGTCCTGGAACAAGACAGACTGCACAGAGACACTTTGAGAACATCAGAGAGTCCTACATATACAATTCCTATACTAGAAAATAGCGACACTCCTCAACAAACATCTCGACCAACCTCAGCTTCAGTACAAGAAAAAACACTATCATACATACAACCAGTTGCCACCATAATTGAAACAACTAGTATGCTCCATAGCGTAGATGAAGCGGTCCCTGATCTAGATAGTGTAGTTTCTTTGAATCCCAATCCCACAACGAATAATAACGAGATGAGATTAGCTGAGATTTCAAGAAAAACAGCGCCACCATTAAATGTGGATCGAGAGCGACGAATGGAAGAGCTTGCTTGGTATTGTCTTTTTCCTGATGGAAAAAATGGCTTTGGAGAGGAAAGAGATATTCAAATTACTCCTTTGGACTATTTTCAGAGTCGAGTAATGAGCCTGGACAAGCGTTTCAATCGAAACGACTATTTGTTTTTTGCTCTTTCTATGGTTGAATATTATCGAGCTAAATCCAGTGTTTCTGTATCATGCCGGATGCGTCAGGGCCAAGGCGAGCAGACACCTCAAGGACTCATAGATAACATGCATCTTACTATGAGGAATATCAGAGGATCGGCGTCTTATTGGCAGAAATGTTGCTCTGAACTTACTGCAATGGTCCGAACTTTGGGGCCTCCTACGTGGTTCATGACGTTCTCTTGCAACGACCTTAATTGGCCAGACATGACCAAAGCCTTACTCATCGCAGATGGTCGTGATGTAAATCAAGCAGAGAACCTGTCTTTCCCCGAGCGTTTGCAATTGGTACAGAAATATCCCGTGGTTGTCTCTCGACAATTTTCGGTTCGCGTGAACGCTCTGATGCGATTCCTCAAACGCGATCCAGACCTCTTAGGTGGTCCAGTTGTGGACTTTTGGTATAGAATAGAGTTTCAAAATCGCAGAAGTCCACACCTTCACATGTTGGTGTGGTGTGACAATATCCCAGATTTCTCGACTCAGGAGGGTATCGAAGTCATCGAAAGGGTGGTTTCATGCTCTTTAATGCCCAATGATTCTGTATTGCAGAAATTAATAGAAGACGTGCAAATACACAAACACACGGCCACGTGTTACAAAAACCGCAACGATAGTCATTGTCGTTTTGGTTTCCCGAGGCCTGCATATGAGACTACTATTTGCTTAGGTCCTGATGAAGTATTATCAAACAATGGACGATTTTGTTGTTTGAAACGAAGTGTAGACGAAAGTATGGTAAACAATTACAATCCTACTCTATTAAGTCTATGGAAAGGAAACATTGATGTGCAGCCGTGCGGTAACGTAACAGCAGTTGCATACTATGTTGCTAAATACGCAAGTAAATGCGAGCCCCATGATACAGGTGATGTTGTACGAGAAGCCGTTGTCAAGGCCAAGAGGCAAGGTGGTCCTGTGTGGAATCAGTTATTTGCAGTCTCAATGGCCATTCTATCTCAACGCCTTGTAAGTGCTCCGGAATGCGCATATAGATTGTGTCATTTACCGCTAAAAATGTCTTCCCGAAAAACAGTCTTCATAAACAGTTGTAAGCCAAATGAACGTTACAGACTTCTACGATTTGACGGTGATGATACATCCATTTACAACAACATTTTTGATCGATATGTATTACGCCCAGATGAACTAGAAGACTTAAGTCTCGCCGAATTCGCTGTGCGCTTTGAAACGGTGTCTAACTTAACATGGAACGAAGACGATGGTGATGAAGAATTAAGGAGTGAAGATGTTGCGCCGGCAAGATTTATACGGCTAAGAGATAACACGCGGATGCGTATAAGAAACAAGTCTGCAGTATTGCGCACACGATACTTTACATTGAACAGCGACAAGGAAGCCTATTACTACAGCTTGTTAGTATGTCATGTACCATTTCGTGATGAAAGTGAACTTCTACTTGAAGAGGAAACCGCTGAGGAGTGTTTTATTAGGCGGCAAAGAGAATTCCGACCATTACATGGCAACGCAAGCGCAGAAGAGTTTGCTCACGCAGAACAAATTATACAACAGGCCCTTGCCCAAGCAGTCGCGCTCAACGCTGCCCGTGACACCCACGATGTTGATGCTCCTTTGATTTGTTGCGGTGAACAAATCGTGAATAACGATGACAATTATTGTGAAGATGTATGCGAAAGGTCTGCTATGCCAGATGAAGTCTTCTTGGGTAATATTCGAAGTCTAAACGTCCAACAGAGAGACCTTTTCCAAAAAGTTTCTGCGGCTGTAGAAATGGATATGCAGGGACAAGAAGGTCAATTATTGTTATTCATCACTGGCGGTGCAGGAAGTGGAAAGTCTTTCGTCTTGAAATTACTCGTGGAACATATCAAACGGTGTTATGCACCAACAGTTGACGTATTGCTCAAGGCTAAATTTGTTGAGGTGGGATCCCTAACAGGTGTAGCCGCACGTCAAATATTTGGAAAAACATTGCACTCAATATTCTCACTTCCAATTGAAAAAGGAAATACCATGACGTACAAAAAAATTACGGGACAAAAGCTAGAGAATGAGAGACGTAAATGGCGCCATATAAACTGGTTAATCATAGATGAAATTTCAATGGTGTCATATGAAAATTTGCGAATTATACACCTGCGTCTCCAAGAATACAAAAATAATGACAAATTATTCGGCGGGGTGCAAATATTGCTTTTTGGTGATATACTTCAACTCCCACCGGTAAAAGGGCATTGGTGTTTTATTCAACCGCCATGGTTTTCGGGCGAAGTTAACTTATGGCAGCAGTTCTCATTTTGTGAACTTACGATAAATATGCGACAACGAAATGACATTGAGTTCATAGACCTCTTAAATAGCTTGCGGGTTGGTGAATTAACGACAGCTCAGTTGGAGTTACTTTGTGAGCGGCGACACGTGCCTTTGTCAGGAGATTTTGCTGATGGGGTTGCTGTCCGTATATTTCCTACTGTTAGACAAGTAGATTCATATAATGAAAGAATGACCGTTGAAAACGCGAAAGCGCACCGCATGTACACAATAAATGCTGTAGATGAGTCTCGAGAGGCGGCAACCTATGGTAGGAAGCCACCAGAAAATGTTATTCCTAAAGACATTAATAACTGCGGTGGTTTCTTGCCAACTATAAAGTTGAGTATCGAATCGCGAGTCATGTTAAGGCGTAATATTTCCGTATCTGATGGGCTCGTGAATGGTGCCATGGGCATTGTTAAGAAAATTAAATGGCCTGCTCTCCGAAGAGATCAATTGGAGGAAGGCGAGTTGCCTGAATCTGTGCTTATAAAATTTGATGACGCGAGTGTTGGCCATAGAATAAAAGATAATGACGGTTATGTAGCAATCTCACCTGCTTGTACAACATTTCAAGCGCAAAGAGGATATGGAGATGTCGAACGAAGAATGTTACCGCTCATCTTAAGCTGGGCAGTAACCGTTCACAAACTTCAGGGTACAACCCTTGATAAAGCAGTGATCGATTTAGGAAAGAAGAATTTCGCTAAAGGACAGATTTATGTAGCCCTCAGTCGCGTCAAAACCTTAAATGGCATTGCCATATCTGATTTGGATGCAAATAAACTATTAAATCGACCCCACGATGAAAAATCATTAAGAGAAATGACACGCTTGCGTGATCTTTAAAACAATTAGGTACCTAGTTTTCATTAATAATAGCGGTCCGCCCCGGCTTCGCCCGTGGTACATATTAACGTTTTCTCTACATAAGAACCATCCTCGTACTTCAAGGAATATAATAAAAAAAGAATTATCGAAATCGGTTCAGCCGTTCTCGAGTTATGGAATTACAACGAAAAGTGGCATTGATTTTTATATATTAGATTATTATTATTCAAATCGGTTCATAATTGGCGGAGTAATCGCGTATTTTTTTTTTATTTGTTGATTTGTTGAAAAATAACTAAATAAATAAATGATAAATATTTGAGGACAATTTTCACACACGGCACGATCTGATCCCATACTAAGCTTTCGCTTGTGTTATGGAAATCAGATGGCTGATAAACATACATATATAAGTATATATAATTTTAAATAAATACTTATATAGATAATTAACACCCAGACACAGAGCAAACATCTATGTTCATCACACAAATATTTGCCCCGGGTGGGAATCGAACCCACGACCTCTGTCTTGGAAGGCAGGGCCACTACCAACCAAGCCAACCGGTCAGTCAAAAAACAATAAATTAACTGATTAATAAAAACATACTATCGAATCAAAAACGCTCCTTTTTTGATGTTGGTTAAAAATCTACTTTGATAGCATGAAGCTCGTAGTCGAGACGAATCAAATGAGCACAAACACGGTGGAATTGCTTTATTTTATTACAGAGTTCCCATGGCTATTTACCGTCTCCATCATCAGACCCTGAATACCACATAGGATCGAAGTCCTTATTAATTAGACTCAAACACATTCAAATTCGATGGTATTACATAATTTTGTTACAGAGATCCCATACTCCTCAACCATTCATCATCAGCTCAGCAACATCAGATGGTGACCATTAGATGCAAAAATCTACATAGATTAAGATAATTTCTGATAAACAGTGTATATGCCTACAAAATTTGAGGGTTTCCCTCGATTTCCCCAGGATCCCATCATCAGATCCTGACCTGGTGACAATGGGACCACCTCTGACGTATGACCTACCAAATAAAAAAAGAATTATTCAAATCGGTTTATAATTGCCGGAGTAATCGCGTAACAAATATACAAAAAAAAAAAAAAATACCGTCGAATTGAGAACCTCCTCCTTTTTTTGAAGTCGGTTAAAAATAAAGTGTCACGTATTTTTTTTTAAACGACGAATGACGAAAAACGACGTAATCGCGGACGAAGTCGCGGGCAACAGCTAGTAATATATTAATTATCTGTATACAGTATCATTTCTACGGATTACATCGCTAATGAAGCTAATAAGAGGTGCATCTAGCGAATGGAAACTAACAAGCAATATAATATACAATTATATTATACGTCCTACACACACGTCTAAAGTAAACGATCAAAGCTTATTGAAGCAAAAAAATATTATTTGACATTGCTTTAGCGTTAATGATTGCTTTTTGTTGTATTTTAACGAAACTGTAATGTGTAAATTAATGACGTGTAGTAATAAATATTTTAGTAATAAATATTTTTTTGAAACTAAATAAAATCTTAATAAATACTTACCTATGGTTATTATGTCTGCAAGTATTCAGATTTGATAGAAAAATTTCATCTTACTAAAAGTTTCCAACGACGCACGTGGGGACGTGATTTGCGGCTTTAAAAATATTATGCTTTGTACGTACCTTCCTAAATAAAATTCTTAAAAAAGCAAGGGAACTTCGACAATTTAAAAAAAAATGTTGTGTGGTTTTATGAAACCACGGTAAAAGTGAAACTTTTTTTCACACTAAAGACATTTAACTAAAAATTATCGTATTTGTACGATAATTATCGTACGTATCGTGCGTCACGCGACATGCGCTACACAGACCAAAAAGTTTGAGACGATGTAATAAAAGTTTCACTTTAAATATTATAAATTTGAAAGGTGGCTTATTGTTATTAAAAGCGAACTGTATGTAATGGATCTAGACACGCGGCAGCGTGTCAAGCCGAGTTCAAGCGAAGAGAACTGGCGAGCAGCAGCCGTGTGTATATTTACACGAACCATTTCGAGCCACTTTTCACCCCCTTATAACTCGAAAACTATTTAAGTTATATAAAATAAATTTGGTACATATTAAGAGGACCTCAAGATAAACAAGAACCTTAAATTTCATAAGTACAGATTAAACAGTTGCGTAGATATTAATATCCAAAAATCGCAATTTTTAAGACTGACTGACTTATAGACATATACAAAACCTAACCCACTTCCAGATGACCTAGAAAGTTCAAATTTTGTAATCAACTAGGTAATAGTGAGTGTACAAAGGAAAAAATCAGAAAATACTGAATTTATTTGTATTTAATTTTTTTTTCAATGACATAAATTTTGTTTGTATGGAAAAATGGAAAAGTTTAAAAAAAAAGAAAATAGTATATTCACCTTACTAGTCTTAAAAAATAGATCAAAACTAATCAGTGGCCGAAAAAAATTTTGAAATCCATCAATAAATGACTGAGATAATAATAGATTATTGAAGTTTACATATTTTAGGACGCAACATCTGTAGATTCGAAGCGCCTCTGACATCACACTCACTCGCGCTAGTATCGCTAGGGCGGATTACTTCGATTGCATGATTTCTTTGTTCAAAACTGTTATTAAACGTAAAATAAAAGAAAATTGTAATAAAAATATTGCCTTTATTGCTCATACAGTTAAAAATAATATACAATTTTACATATTCACATTTATTTATTCTTTAAGAGTGTTTAGTTTAGTTTTAATTTCAGTGTAAATAAATAAATAAATAAATAAAATCTTTATTTTGCTTTAAACATGGTATTCAATGGTGATACAATTATATTAATAAAGCACAAACATGTTTAGCCAATACAAGCATGCAAAAATAATTACCATAAATGGTGTAATGGAAGAAGGCTTCGTGGAAGGTCGAAATGATTTAATTTGCGTAATATTAATATGAGTGAAACATCTTTAGGCGCGTTTAGAGTAAAATTTCAAGATCGCGTCATGGCAATACCGTAACGTCATGGAGTAAGGCGACGATTCTTCTACAACGATCTTTGCATCTTGGTAATAGTGTGTGTACAAATTCACGCTGGATGTTTAGAAAATCATGTAATCTTTTAAACAGAAAACGAGTTTAAAAAATTGCAGATAATGACGGGGCAATGTGCGCTGACATTCATAACATACAAGAAAATATAGAAAATAATACTAAACAAACCATACAGAGAAACCGCAAGAAAAAAAAAATCGTATATAAATATTTATAAAGTAAATCAAATTTGGAAAATTATTTTTCTGTACAAAAAGTAATGATATCCCACCAAAAACATAAATGTAAAAATTGGAGCCGAGTTCAATCGTTGACTTAATTTGCCAAAAAAAGAAATGAGATCTAAATGTGTGCCAAGTTCTGCAGACAGTCCAGAAATTTATTTACAAAGATGTATTAAGTTCTTAGGTTGACTGAAAACTCAATTGTTTTATTTTCCCTTAGAGAACAATGTTTATTCCAAAATATAACTTTTTTAATTTTAATAATATAATTATTTTCACAAAGCAAACAACTAATGACCTATTGAACCCCATAATTTGATGAGGCTAGTTTTACATACTGTTTATATTTTGTGAGGTTGTAAAAACTAGCCTCATCAAATTATGGGGTTCAATAGGTCATTAGTTGTTTGCTTTGTGAAAATAATTATATTATTCAAATTAAAAAAGTTATATTTTGGAATAAACATTGTTCTCTAAGGGAAAATAAAACAATTGAGTTTTCAGTCAACCTAAGAACTTAATACATCTTTGTAAATAAATTTCTGGACTGTCTGCAGAACTTGGCACACATTTAGATCTCATTTCTTTTTTTGGCAAATTAAGTCAACGATTGAACTCGGCTCCGATAGTTACCTACTACAACTAAAGGTACCTCTACAATGACTGATTAACAAATAATTGTCATACGCCCAGCGACCAAACGGCTGAAGATAGGGACACATTTTGGATCTATTTCGTGATGTGGTAGGTGAACAATAAGGTGTTTTGAATAAGAATTACACACGAAAAAAGAAAATAGCTGAGGCTTCTATGTTACATAAACTGTAAGAAAAATGAGTGTAGTAACTACAGTTAGTTACAAAACTCAAAAAAATATGGGCCTTAGAAAAAAAAACTTTCAGAAAATATTACACAGAGTGTTAAGTGAGTGTTATAAAAAGTTTTCAAGGTAAAGAAGATGCCATCGCAAATGCCATCGCAAATGCGTTCGCAAGCGCGTTCGCAAGCGCGTTCGCAAGCGCGTTCGCAAGAGCGTTCGCAAGCGCGTTCGCAAGCGCGTTCGCAAGCGCGTCGCAAGCGCGTTCGCAAGCGCGTTCGCAGGCGCGTTCGCAGGCGCGTTCGCAGGCGCGTTCGCAGGCGCGTTCGCAGGCGCGTTCGCAGGCGCGTTCGCAGGCGCGTTCGCAAGCGCGTTCGCAGGCGCGTTCGCAGGCGCGTTCGCAGGCGCGTTCGCAGGCGCGTTCGCAGGCGCGTTCGCAGGCGCGTTCGCAGGCGCGTTCGCAAGCGCGTTCGCAGGCGCGTTCGCAGGCGCGTTCGCAAGCGCGTTCGCAAGCGCGTTCGCAGGCGCGTTCGCAGGCGCGTTCGCAAGCGCGTTCGCAGGCGCGTTCGCAAGCGCGTTCGCAGGCGCGTTCGCAGGCGCGTTCGCAGGCGCGTTCGCAGGCGCGTTCGCAGGCGCGTTCGCAGGCGCGTTCGCACGCGCGTTCGCAAGCGCGTTCGCAAGCGCGTTCGCAAGCGCATTCGCAAGCGCGTTCGCAGGCGCGTTCGCAAGCGCGTTCGCAAGCGCGTTCGCAAGCGCGTTCGCAAGCGCGTTCGCAGGCGCGTTCGCAGGCGCGTTCGCAGGCGCGTTCGCAGGCGCGTTCGCAGGCGCGTTCGCAGGCGCGTTCGCAGGCGCGTTCGCAGGCGCGTTCGCAGGCGCGTTCGCAGGCGCGTTCGCACGCGCGTTCGCACGCGCGTTCGCAGGCGCGTTCGCAGGCGCGTTCGCAGGCGCGTTCGCACGCGCGTTCGCAAGCGCGTTCGCAAGCGCGTTCGCAGGCGCGTTCGCAGGCGCGTTCGCACGCGCGTTCGCAAGCGCGTTCGCAGGCGCGTTCGCAGGCGCGTTCGCAGGCGCGTTCGCAGGCGCGTTCGCAGGCGCGTTCGCAGGCGCGTTCGCAGGCGCGTTCGCAGGTGCGTTCGTAGGCGCGTTCGCAGGCGCGTTCGCAGGCGCGTTCGCACGCGCGTTCGCAGGCGCGTTCGCAGGCGCGTTCGCAGGCGCGTTAGCAGGCGCGTTCGCAGGCGCGTTCGCAGGCGCGTTCGCAGGCGCGTTCGCAGGCGCGTTAGCAGGCGCGTTCGCAGGCGCGTTCGCAGGCGCGTTCGCAGGCGCGTTCGCAAGCGCGTTCGCAAGCGCGTGCGCAAATGCCATCGCAAATGCCATCGCAAATGCCTTCGCAAATGCCTTCGCAAATGCCTTCGCAAATGCCTTCGCAAATGCCCTCGCAAATGCCCTCGCAAATGCCCTCGCAAATGCCCTCGCAAATGCCCTCGCAAATGCCCTCGCAAATGCCCTCGCAAATGCCCTCGCAAATGCCCTCGCAAATGCCTTCGCAAATGCCTTCGCAAATGCCCTCGCAAATGCCTTCGCAAATGCCCTCGCAAATGCCTTCGCAAATGCCTTCGCAAATGCCTTCGCAAATGCCTTCGCAAATGCCCTCGCAAATGCCCTCGCAAATGCCTTCGCAAATGCCTTCGCAAATGCCTTCGCAAATGCCTTCGCAAATGCCTTCGCAAACGCCGGCGGCACAGCCGCCGGCCGTGCCACCGGCATTTGAGGTTCGAAGACCTGGATATGACTTTGGGTACATACAGTTGCTAGTTACATATTATTTTTTTATTGTTGCCCCACCTTGAGCCCATGGCTAGCTACGCCCATGAACTGCATCTACACAAGACTCCCACAGCAGACGAAATAACTTACCACTTCCCAGATTAAAAACCTCTTTTGCAAAACGTGCACCTAATTATATGTGGCCACTCTTACATAATAAAATTATCAGACACTTGAACCTATCTAAAAATACTTGCATAACTAAAGACATGCTAACAAAATTGCTTCTTTCCTGGGACTATGCTAAGACTGAGCAATTTGTTCGTCTTCAAATTTTTTGAATATTTCTTGTGGCATTTGTTTAAGCCAGTGTGATTGTAATCGGTATGAAACAGGCCTTTTTCATTGACGATTGCTATGAAATCATATCAATTTTTTTTATATTATGACCATCATTTTATTCTTAATTATTATTATTTTTTTTTTTTTCACTTTTGTTTAATTATTGTTTGTATGAATTTTTAATCTAATTTAATTTTTAATCTGTATTATGTTAATGTATTAAATTTAAATCTGAATTTTAAATATTTGTATACCATAACATAATCGCCGCTCTGTTTATAAAATTGTGTCAAGCAGCAGATGGATCTCACCTTTACACGAGAGCGCTTCTAGATCAGGGCTCACAAATCTCAACTTTAAAAAATACCCCGTAAAAATGAATATATCAATGTAATCTTAATTTAAATAGCAATATCCAGTAGTTATGGGAAATGACCTTACTCTAAATCTTACTTTAAATCTATCTCAGGAAGACCTTTAAAGAAAATTTCGAAGAAAAATTAGGTGCGTCAAAATCTTAAATGTATCGCCTAATTTATGCAATTAGAAAACAAATTAATAAAACAACATCATTTGGCACGCGAGTATAAGCTATTCATATCGGAATACAAAGAACTCGGACATATGATACCCTGTATGTCGGACACCGACTTAAGGCCCAGTTGCTACCTACCGCACCATTGTGTCTTACGCGCAGAGTCATCAACTACAAAGTTGCGAGTTGTGTTTAATGCTTCCTCGAAAACCTTGAGTGGTTTTAGCCTTAATGACCTCATGTATAGAGGGCCTAATCTGCAACAAGACCTTCAAATCCTAATCTTAAGATGGCGCCTATTTAAGTACGGGTTTACGGCTGATATTGAGAAAATGTTTCGTAATATATGGCTGCACGACGAACATCAAAAACTACAGAAAATTATTTGGCGTGATCATAAATCCCAACCTTTACAGGAGTTTCAACTAGCAACTGTGACATATGGAACAAAAGCTGCACCTTTTTTGGCGATGATGACCCTGAAAAAACTCGCTAATGATGAGCGGTCAAATTATCCTAATAGTATCTACCCATGTGTTAGAAAATTCGTTTTACATGGATGACCTTTTGCACAGTTCGCACACTGTGGAAGAAGCGAAACGATTAAAATTAGATCTTATAAGCCTTCTTAAAGCTGGCGGTTTTAATCTTAGAAAATGGCGTTCAAATTTGCTTGATTTATCGGATGATATGGATGATATTGAAAAGGCGGAATTTGATTTTAAACATTTAGAGTCTACAAAAACGTTAGGTTTACGCTGGGATCCTAATGAAGATCAATTTATCTTTTACCCCATTGAATTTATCTCAAATCCTATTCCTACAAAGCGACAATTTTTGTCCGAAATATCGAAAATCTTTGATCCCTTTACAAGAGATTACATAATAAAATAATGTGATGATTATGATTATCTTACCATGAAACGACCTATTGTTAAGCTATCACTGTTACCTACAAATACACATACAATTAATGAATCTACCGACTATGATAAGGAAGAAATTAAAATATCGAAAACAAAGACTCCCCGTGGCATGTCCTTCTCCGCTATAGTGTTATCGTTAACATTATTTTTCCTCTCAATAATAAGTTCGTGTCACGCACAGTTTACGTATACACCATTAAATAACAACAGCATTTATTTTGACAAATTAACGAACATGCGGCTGGTTAGAGACGATTGGAAGCTAATAGTTTATTATGATAAATACCCTTATCAAGAAGGAACGGCCGCACTCGTAAAAGACATACAATATCTCAAAACAATATGTCCCATGATAAGAGAACAACTAACACAATGCGACGCTATACTATTACAGCTTGAGCACGAGTTCGGCGAATTGGAATATTATAATAACATTTTATTTATGAGTGATTCATTTGATATGGGAGCTAAGCGCCCGCGTCGTGGTTTAATAGACGGAGTAGGCTACGTTGCTAACAATTTATTTGGATTATTAGATCAGAGATTTGCAGAAAAATATGAAAACGATATCGACCTTTTAAGAGAAAATGAAAATCACTTATTTAAATTGTGGAAAAATCAAACTTCAATCGTGGAAGCTGAATTAAATCTAATGAAAAGAATGGAACAAACAATGATTACACAACATAAAATAATTAACCAGAGACTCAATTACCTTGAAAAGTCAAACCAAATCTTTAAACAAAAACTACAAAACGCATCTCTTATCTCCGATTTTATATCCTCGGCGCTTATAACTAACAACTTATTATACAAACTTAGAAGAATGCAAGACTTCATTTTAGATACTGTGACGGATATTTACGGTGGCAAATTAGACTTTCATTTGTTATCTCCAAAACAGCTGAGATCAGAGTTAAATTTGATATCTACTCAACTACCCAACGATTTGGCGTTGCCTGTTGATAATTTACATTTTCAAGATGTCTATAGTTTACTAAAAGTTAGAGCCAAGAACACTAAAAAATACTTAATTATTGAAATAAAAATACCTTTGGTGGAAAGAAATATGTATGAAATATTTAATCTCATTTCTATCCCACGTATTTCAAACGGCAGCATGGTGAACGTGATACCGACCTCTAATTTAGCGGCTATCAACATACAAAAGGACTCATAAATAACGATCTCTGAAAGCGATTTTAAAGCATGTTTGAACCAGAATCCTACTACGATGTTTTGTCTCATCAGAAATCCTATTCGACATTTAATAGACGATCATGATTTTATGTAAGAGAATTCCTAATACGAGAATTTGTCAAACAACATTATTACCTTGTACGAATCGTTGGAATTATCGACCTCTAATGTATATTATTATTTTTGTTGTAATGAATGCAGCATTAAATTTATCTGTACTGATAAAATAACCTCAACAAAGGTAACAAAAGTGGGTTTGTTAAGCGTTATGGAGGGTTGTATTATTAAAACTAAAGATTTTCAAGTATTTTCTCATAAAAAGCTGTCGAGCAACATAAATACCACTTCCGAGTTTAGGCAATAGAAATTGCTCCAATAAATCATCTTATAAATATATCGATCTCCTAATTAACAGATCAGGATCTTAATACAAACAGTTCGGAAGACATTAAGCAATTTGAAGAAATAAAAAGAAAAATTGACCTCCTAAAACTGAGCGAACCATTGGGCACGAAGTTGTCGTATCACGACATTCATCATTACTTCATAATATATGTGTTAATTGGAATTCTGGTTGTTGTGGCAAAAATAACGTATTGGAGACAGCTGCGTCGTCGACGAACTTCAGCAGAGCCGGCGGGGGAGGCTGCGACCAGCGTCGCGGTCCCCGCCCGGCCACATCCAACCCCGGTGACAAGTGATTGTGTGATAAGTGTTAGTGAAATAGTGAGTGTGATGTGCGCGTAAATAAACAAGATCTTTCGAGTGTTTTCAAACTTAAGTGAATCTCTGTAACGCTATTTATATAAAACAAATGTAACTTAATCTTGTAACCCTATTGTAAAGAACAAATCATATACTTATTGTATCTTCATCTTTTACTCGTAGCTAACACAATCATTTAGTAAATAGACTATAAATTGTTTTATCACCTTGTTAGTTTTAAGTTCATCTTTCATCAAGTTACTAACCCTCATCTTTTCCTCCCCCGGGAACATGTACGATTAAGACATCGTACAGACAATATACATGTTCCTGGAATGCAATGCGTCGATGTTGCATATTTTATTATAATGTATTAATTATTTTACCACACAATAAGTCAGTTCGCATTCGGATTCCGCACCGGGCGGAGCTCCATCCTAGATCATCTCATCTCATCCCATTATAGTGAATTAATAATAAATATCTCTTTATCTCAATCTCATATCTTATAATTAACCCCAACCCCGAAAGACACGTGTTCAGACCTACTCAGAAAGGAATCTATTTTAAGTTGTTGGGTCCTGTTTGTTAGGTAACTTTGGAACCAATCTAATGCACAGCCTCTAATTCCCATACATTCGAGCTTACGTAGCAAAATTGGTGTAGATACAGTATCGAAAGCCTTTTTAAGATCAAGGAAAACCCCTATGCAAGCCTTTCCTTTATCTAGGTGAGAAGAAACTAAGTTTGTTAAGTGGCTAACGGCATCTTCCGTTGACTTAGCTTTACGGAAGCCGAACTGGGTGTCAGCCAAGAGCTTGTTAGACTCTAAGTATTTGATCAACCTTTTACTTACACAACGTTCCAATATTTTAGAGAACGTTGAGAGCAGAGATATAGGTCTATAATTACATGGGTCACTACGACTACCTTCTTTATGAATGGGTGTGATTATAGCGGTTTTCCATGGTTCTGGGAATACTCCCTTTGCCATACTTAAGTTAATTATAGCTGTAAGAGGCTCGAGGATGTAAGGTGCAATTGCTTTAATAAGACTGTTATTTAAGCCATCATATCCTGGACTGCTACTATTACTAAGGGATTGAATGATGCTACGGATTTCGTGGCAATCAGCTGGTTCAAAGAAAAAAGAATTTACAGGAGAGCTTTTTAAGGTAACTTTAGAAGCTAGTGATATCTCAGTTTCAATGTAGCACTTGGTTTTATTCAATGTAGCACTAGCCAGGCTTTGACCTATGGAGGAGAAGTATCTGTTACAGGTGTTAAGCGATAGCAACGGATTGCGTTCCAGGTTTAGCAATCCCACAGGGTCCTTTCTATTCTTAACGGTGCCAGTAACACTTTTGATTTGTTTCCAGAATGTTCGAGGTTTGTTTTCAGCTTCAAGAAGTATCTTCGAGTCATAAGCATCCTTCAGCTTACGTAACAAGGTAATATAAAAGTTTCTATAACGCGTGAAGATCAATCTTTTCTGTTGGTTATTGGGGTCTAATCTAGAAAGCAAATGGAGCCTATCCTTAGTCTGACTGCATCGTATAAGTCCAGGTGTCATCCAATTCTGAAGATTATTTTTGCGTCTGCTGATGTGAGTAGTTTGTATGTGACTTTTAACAGAGTTTGTAATAGTAGTCATAAAAATATTGGTAGCTTCTGTGACACAGTCAGATTTCAAGATTTCACACCAGTTAGATTCCTTAAGATCGTTGATGATTCCATCGACGTCCACTTTTTGCCTGAGTTTTTTGCGTTTAGCAGTATTCTTGTGAGAAGATAAAATCCCTAGAATGATTAGGTCATGATCAGTCACGTCAGAAGTACAGACAATCGACTCGCCTGTATATTCCGTTTGTACAAAGAAATGATCCAAACAAGTTTTGTTATGGGTAGGCATATTGATTGCACTAAGGTAACCAAGCTCAGCCATACGAGAGAGATATTCAGATGACAAATCGTAGGTTCTGGAGGAATCTAGTATATCAATATTTATATCCCCTGTTATGATTTTACAAGTAAAACCCTTTATGTCTTTTAAAACGCCAGAGATAGACTCGAGAAAAGTTTTAGTGTTGAGAGAGGGAGAACGATATATAGCAATAAGATGAGTAATAGATGATTTAGGCGCCGTAGGACGCTTTTTCCGTAGATTTCTTATTATAAAGTGACCGGAATGGCGCTCAGGTGTAATACTTTCGCATGGTTTCTATGTAACGTAAGAATATTTTGAATTAGTGAAGGTAAACCTTCAATAACGTGAAAATGCCCAGAACATTATTTTTTTTCTTATTTTAAACGTATTTATTTAAAAATGGTTGTGAATGCATTAGAATAGGAAGAAAAATAAAACGAGTAGTTAAATCGCCGAGTAATTTAATTAATCTTTTTGTCTTTGACTGAGGTGCGCGGGTGCCCGGAGTTTAGGTCCGGAGAGGGGACCGCACGGCGCCTGGTAACAGAAATCAACTAAATTATTTCTGTGCGCCATGTAGGGTACCGGTGACCTCGTGAAGTTTTTTTTACTTTTCTACGGAACCCTGCGTCCGATTGAACCCAAAATTTAATACTATATATATCTAGACCCATAACATCAATTGGCACTAAAAATTTTTTTTGTGATTTTCGTCATTATTACTCTGGCAGTTAATGTGTTAATAGATAGAGTAATTCAAGAGGAAGCTTTTAGTATATAATTTATTAGGTTTTAGACAAAGCAGGCGAAGCCACGGGCTCTAAGCTAGTTAAATTATAAGAAAAGCACAAATGTTTAGTACCCACACTTCGTTACGTTCATAAAATAGACTACCGAACATAATATTACAATTATCTGGAATTGCACGAGTTTCAACGCTACCAAAACCATATAATAAGTATAATTTATTTCAAATAATTTGAATATGATACCAATAGATATGAAAACAAAATAAATTGACCGGGGAATCGCTTTACATGCTCGACGCTCGTATCAAATCCATTTCACATCATTGAGTTAATATTACTACGTATGGAAGAGACACCACGAACAAAATCTGTGCGCCATTTTTTTGCTCTAAGTTTTAAAAATTATTATCTAGTTAGTACCTAAGTACTTACCGATGAAAGTTATTCCTTTGCACTTTTCTGTATTATTTGTATTATTTGTGCAATATCGTAACACACACGAAGGCATATTTCACTTTAAAACAAATAAAAAATGAGCGTGCAGTTACGCCATATGGCGTATGTTGAGCGGAACATAAGTGATGTAGGCGGTGTCGTCTCCATAAGTATATCTCAATGTTTCACACATAAATTTTGTAGCGATCATATTACCGCATACCTACTTTGAATCATTTGAAGCTTTGTTGCTAACATGGTTTAATAATTATTGTATACAACATTGTAATATGTAACTACAATTTGATAACAATCGAATCTAGAACAGAAACTAGATGTTTAATTGTAATAATACAAAGGAATGTGTATGTAGGAATATATTTGATTTTATGAAATAACTAGCGGTCCGCCCCGGCTTCACCCGTGGTACATATTTACGTTTTCTCTACATAAGAACCATCCTCGTACTTCAAGGAATATAATAAAAAAAGAATTATCGAAATCGGTTCAGCCGTTCACACGCAATGCCGTGACAACGCGAATAGGGTTTCATTTTTATAAATATAGATAATAACAAAGTAATAAAACAGATCTCGAAGCAACCGGGTCCTTGTTGTTCTTTACATATTCACACACAGTTCAGTAAATACAAGTCTACATTAAAACTTTTCCCACCATTCCAAAATTTCAACAAACATATCACTCAACAGTCAACATTCTAGAATATTCGAATTTGGTGCCCACGTGATACCATAATTAAATGCTGCACACCATATCCTGTAACCCGCTCGTAATTACCATGTTGTGGATAAGCCACCCCAATACAATTACTGATACTCCACATCCTCATGTGGCCCGTGCGTTCACTGCATAATGAAGTTCTGTTAACATTCCGTATCCGAATGTAGTATGAAATATGAAGTCTCCTTGCTTTTTCCTGCTTGTTAGCTTTCCACGTTACACATAAAATAAAAAGCAACTACTGAACAGTTATTGTAACCAACAAACATCCACATTTTATATTTAAACTAGTTTAACGACCGCGGCTTCGCCTGCTTTGTCTAAAACATAATAAATGATATACTAAAACCTTCCTCTTGAATCACTCTATCTATTAAAAAAACCGCATCAAAATCAGTTGCGTAGTTTTAAAGATACAAAGGGACATAGGGACAGAAAAAGCGACTTTGTTTTAAACTATGTAGTGATAGTGATAGAATCAATAGCAGCAACACACTTGAGCACTCTTTGTAACCAATTCTCACGATTCAATTCAAGAAAAATTCTAAAGCAAATACTCTCTATTATGCGATGCTTATATTTCAGTTTGCAAACATATAAAATGTACAGAATTGAATAATGTCTCTCGGAATACTAACTTCGTGAAAGTTGCGTCATTCACAGGAAGGTTGCAATGCGAGGAATGTCAACACTGAATGGCTCGGCAAATATTCAAGCTAATGCAGGATAAGGACATCCGATTTTGTCGTTTTGTCGGATTATGTTTCTTTACATTGTGGGTGTTTTCTTGCTTTGTAGGACTCTACCAAGTTGAATACTATAGAATTTATGTTCTGTCTGTGAAATATTCCTGTTCTTTAAATGATTTTCGTCTCTGAGAAAAAAGCATAAATTGCTGGTTTAAATTAAATAAGTTTATTTTCCTTCTATGCAAATACGATGCAAAGAAAACAAAATGTAGGTATTTCAGTATGTCTCTCTTATTCATAGAGCTATTTTTATTCTTTTTTTCTGTATCTAATCTGTATGTAAGTTTTTATTCATATTTTGAAATCATATCTTCGTTTATAATATTATAATACTGTGCTCCGGTGCTTATATTTTCCATGAATGCTTGTTTTACTTTTCTATCTTCCTTTAATTTTTCCATATTTGATAACAAAATTTAACACCTTCTAAATATTATAAATCTTAAGAAAGGTGATCTTCGTAAAGCCTGTAATAAAAGAGTGCTTAGGTAAATATAAATATTGAAAGTCATATACCTACTTTATCTATATCTACATAATATAATAAATCTGTAGAAGGGTCAATTCTGTAAATTGAAAATATTGAAAAAATAAATAGCAGGGGGTGTTACTGGATCGATACCACACCCAAATATGTGATTAAAAAAATGTTTGTCTGTCTGTCTGTCTGTCTGTATATGAAGGCATCACGTGAAAACTAACGGTTCGATTTCGATGAAACTTGGTATAATTATACCTTATTTTCCTGCATAAAATAAGATACTTTTTATCCCGGAAAAATACGTAGAAAAAAATATTAATTTTTCCGCCTGGATGGAGTCGCGGGCGGCAGCTAGCTAATTAATAAAGAGCTGTTTAAAATATATTCGAGACGCTAGCTATCTATGCCGATAAGCAACTTCTATCATAATCTGTATTTTCATAATATCATTTTAATTCTTACCTTTAATTCATATTCCGCAATCTTCACATGCATTCAAAATATTAGCACACATAAACCGGTACATTTAAATTTATTTTAGATCTAACCAGACATTACAAAACAGACATAACGAACTTTAAACTTAATAGATACGCAAACGTAATTAACAGAATTCAGAAATAACCTTAACATATTATAACAACAGATATATCTTCTTACATACAAATTCCATATTTATCGACACAAACTAAATCAAATAACTCACTTAGTACAAATTACGCATAAACTCGATAATTCCCACGACGTGAACATTGAGAAAAAAGCCATTCTTGCTACTATCATTTTTCTCTGGAAGAAAATTGATAGTAGCGAAGAAATGGCTGTCGTTCTCAGTTAAATTCTTCATGATATATGCGAAATACTTCTTGGTACTTTCGCAACGAACTGAGATCCTCCGTCTTTATTGGAGAAGTCAATAAAAGGTCATATTTCTTGCATTTTCTTCAATGTTTTTTATAGGACAAAATGTTTTTTTCTTCTTTGTTTATTTAGTTGTCAATCTCGGCTATAATGTAACAGATTCTATGTACCATCAGTTGAAGGGAAGAAGCAGTCAAACCACTCTTCTAATTTATCTTCTTCACAATGGGCAGGGTTGGTCCAAAAAAACGATCTATGTGGTGCTTACCAAATTTACGTGCAGTCAAGGTAGTAAGGAAGAGATTCGAAAATTCCGCCCAGTGAAATCAATTCATTTTTGGTACAGATAGGCAAATATTTATTTTCGCTTGCCTCATATAAATATTGATCATATAAATATTTGACCTGTCCGTAAGAAAAACGAATCGTGTAGGTACGAATGATGCCCTGTGATTTATGAAGAAATAATATAAGTTTTTTTTTTACACCAAACATTGAATTTTCCATATACTTTGTGTTCAAAGCAAATGTTCGAAGTGACGTCCTCGTTTCGGAATACTATTTTATTCCACATCGAGCTACAGTTTCGAAATGAATTATTATTAAAAGTTGGTTATGAAACAAAACCGTGTTGTGCAATATCTTTTACTGTAAGTAACTATTTTTTGTATTATTTTTTATATGACACTTTATAGTACGGGAGCTAGCTCCCGTATGGAATTTCACTTATTTCGATGATATTTTAATTATTTTGAAATAAAAATTGCGTCTGGCACCTATTTAACAACGAAAAAAACGTCTTGCAATAAAAAATGTATGTCTAATGGATCTATCTAAAGGCAAAAGATTAAAAATTACGCGTTAAAAATGACTTTAAATAATTAAGGATATTTTCCTGTGCAGATAAGATGCGCACTATTAAACGCAACCACTGCGGCCAGCCAGACAGCCCGGACTGTAACCGAAATAGCAAGAGGATCAGCATATCAAAGAACCAACCATACTAAAATGCTCACTTGTCAACGTTGCTACCTCCTATACGATTAGACAGTATTTTATTATATTTACTTTGATTTTAATTTTAATTTGATGTGGGAGCTCCATCCACGCTCACCACGGTGGACCCCAACCAATATAAACGAGTCCCCCCAGCAAATAATTTCACCTAAAATAGTGAAAATGTAGAGAATTTCCTAAATAAAAATTTGTAAGTTTATGTATAATTCAAACATTATATATTTGCATGCAAACTGTAAACTACACAAAGTTGTACATTTGTTATATTTAAGTCAGGTAAATAGCATTCAAATTAAAATTTCTAATGTACCTACCTACTATAAAATATGAGCATTTATCTAAAAAATGGAATTAGCTCGCTTCAATCACTTAAAAATTTTATTTATTTGCAGACCTTTACTGAAAAAATTCGATTACAGATAAAAATTGGATAAACTTATAACGGATGAAAATAAAATATACCATTTAAGATGCTAATTTATTTCTAAGAAGATCAAAAACACACACATTAAAACACTAGTTACTAAATCGCTAATTTATTAAATTACAATATTGAAATGCGATATTATGACAAGACTATTACAAAAATGTTTCGTATGTGAATGGTTTAATACTAGACATGTCTATAAACAAACAAATATTACCAAAATTTATTTGAACAACACCAAAATCCCTAAATAATGTAGTATATTGTAAAATAGATGTCGTTTTACATATTACATACATTACATGTTGTAATGTTGTATGTTTTATACTCTGTAAAGTTGGAAATTATTATATTGAATTTTTTCTTAGTGTTGTAAAACTATCGATAAATACGATAATTTTTGATCTTTTAGTGTTGTGCAAATAATTAACCGACCGTATTAGTAACATTAAGTATTATGATTCCCATGAAAAATCTATAATTGGAGGTATGTATTGTTGTTTTCATTAATCTTATATCATCTATTATAAAAAGAAACCTACACACTGTTCTATTTTTGTTTTTTTTATGTCATATTTTTAATCTGCGAAACTACATAGCTACAATTTTTTTTGTATTTTTATAATTATCAACTATGATACTTTTACTAATGATAACTTACGTATACAATTACACAATATTTGAATACTTATAAGAACTTCTTAAAACTATCCAAACGTTAGATGGACTTCGTGATTAGAGCATAGAGATAATACATATTATCTCTATGGATTAGAGTATGTATATTATCGTATGGTAACATCGTTGAAAACAGAGCTTTGCAAATTCAATATTTTGATAAACATCAAATACAAACAATTTGATGATTTTTTATCTCAATTGGAGTTAATTATTATTTATTAACGTGTGATTAAAAAAAATAATTTGCTGTCAATTCTTCCAATACACTTGTAGGTACAATAACAAGATTTTTAAAAGTATAAACAATAAGAAGTAATATTTATAAAGTATGTATTGAAAATATGTCGTTTATATATTCATATTTAAAATGTAATTAGATGTTATCTATATGTTTCTACATATTATATTCAGAAATAGATGCTAATGAAATATATAAGTATGCGAAACCGTTTGCGTAGTACATAATATTATATAGTACATAATATTATATTACGAGAAGTTATTATTATTCCTACAAAGATACATACAGCATGACTCCTAGGTTGTGAAACTCAAAAATTATACGTAACTAATTACCTACAGATAAAGAGTTCGTCGACACCTCGATATCTAATACTATTTACTACATACTTATATTCAATGTGAAACCATCTTAGCAATTTCTTAGTACACATTAACTTTTAATTATATGACTAATAATAAGTACCTAATATGGCTAATATGCCTTAAACTATTCAAGCGAAAAAGCATTATTACACCTTAGTTATTTTCTAAAAAATTGAAGTAGAATAATTACTGATAGTGATTCATATTTCTATACTCATATGAACTGTATTCTAACACTAGTATGCACTGACATCTATAATTGACTACGGGAATTAAACATCCATGTACCATTCCCATACTGTATGGTGATGGATGTCTCAGAAGTTATGTCAGCAGCTGCATTCTTACAATTTTGTTACAGTACAGGAAAGGCACTAGGATGTAAGCACTATGACTAACTATAGTATATGAAAAATGTGAATGAGTCTTTATACTTTGTAGTGTATTTTGAACGTTATGGAAATTGATGATCAGAAAACAATAACTTCTTTTTTTTAATTTCATCGTATTTGAATCTAGTATGTATGCGTGTAAAACAAAATTAATTATAGACAAGTCTATATAACTGCGTTAAAAACAACCGACTTCAAACTTGCCCTTGCAACATTTACAAATACAGACAAAAATGCTCATAAAATAAAAACTACTGGGCCTATCCGAATAAAATTTGTATGGGACCAATTCGACACCATCCCGCATCGAACAAAAAAAGAATCACGTAAATCGGTTCAGAAACCTCGGAGTAATCGGTGTACATACATAAAAAAAATTACATACATACCGGCCGAATTGATAACCTCCTCCTTTTTTGAAGTCGATTAAAAAAATACCATGTAAAGCACAAGGTGCTTAAATGGTTTTTTCTTCATAAATAATTTAACATTATAATGTTGCATCATCATTTTAAATGGAAAAGTATGAGTTTAATATTATTAAGATTTACGAGTAGAATTTGTTACAATACGAATTATTGTAATCAGAATTAGTCATCGAATAAGCTCTTGTTTTCTGCGCATAGATAATAAAAAGATGTCATTATGATTTTATAGTTATATAGAAATTAATCGCAATTATAATTTAAAATAATTGAAAGTAATTTGCAGTATGAACCGGTTTTGTTTCAAATATTTTCAGTTAAATACACACCATTTTAACTACAAATGCTAAATAATGAAATCATACACAAAATGTAGATAGGCCTTAGAATAAGCATACTTTTTGTTTCCTTTTAGTCTACTACTAGTAGACTTTTTTTAATTATAATACGCAAAACTACATGGAAATTAACGCTATATCCACTTTATTCCTCTCATCAATGCTTGCCACAAAGGCCTATTCAGATTAGAGCGGTACCCGCTACCGCCGTGGGTAGCGGTATCCCGATGGCACGCAATTAAATCTCTTACGCAGTCTATTATAGAGACTCTAATCGCGCACCTATCCGAGTATACTTATCGGTACGCGATTAGACCGCTATATTAGATAAGTACCTACTGCTCTAATCTGAATAGGCCTTAAAGAAGAGTTTATTTAGTGATAACAATCTACATCATATCACAATACACTTTCATCGATTATTTACCTATAATTAGGTTTTTTTTTTACTACGCTACGTCAATATGTTAACCTACGTAGATGAAATATTTTCAAATATATTAACATTATAGCATTATTAAGACAAGAATTTTTTTGTATTATTTTATAATTTTTATATATTTTTTTTTTCATTTATATATTTTTCATCATAACATTATTAAGACAAGCGATTCTTTTTTTTATTATTTATCAATTTTTGGATTTTTTTTTATATTTTTTTGTTTTTACTGTTTTTTTGGGTGAGATAATTTCGTACTACTAGCTTTTATACCTATCTTGGCTTCGCTCGCATGCTTAGCGTACAATAAAACCATTTGGTGAAAAGCGCTGCGATACATCAGTCATATATCATAGCTTCATTAAAAATGTTTGCCCCGACGCCCCCAACGCATTTTTATTTTTTACAAACTTCAGCCAGCTCCGCTACCGCTCACATGTCATTAACGATTCAACTCGCATATTCAAGTCGCTTGATTCATGTCATTGCGATTCAATTTAAAACATTTATAGCTATGCTTTGTAGTTCTTTGGAGATAAGAGATGTTTGTGGCATTTCATAGCGCAGTGTTTTTAATTCAATCGCAAAAAATGTCGTATGTTCTATAAGTTTCGAACGTGTCAAATATCAATTAAATACTTCGCATTTGCAACATCTAGTAGTCTAGAATCTAGATAGATAGATATTAATATATGCAAATAAACGAGTTTTAATCAAAATTAGAAAGATATATATGTATATTATATAGATCAAAATATACGAAAATAAATAGATAAATATAATACAAATTCGTCTTGTTGTTGTTGTCTCGCTCGCACGATAGAAATCGATGATAATTTATGTCATTAATACAATATTATGTAGTTGGCCTACATTAGGTGTCAGATCCCGTAGTTTTATTAAGTTTTAAGAGCCCCGGCCCCGCTCCTAACGGTGAACTCCGACCCATCTAGCCATGACGTCACTAACGAAATCTGAGTTTGTAGAGAGACATAATGTATTTCTGTCTCTGCATTTTATAATCAGCTATAGAGACATCATAGTATGCCTTGCTTTACTTAGAAACATACGGGTTTAAGACGTCATTTAGAAGCCTTACTCCGTATTTTTTCTAATTAAAACAACGTGAGTCCTCCCGAAACCTTCAGCTATATACTATTTTTTTGTGTTTTTGTTTTTTTCCTTTTTATTTTATTTTTTGTTTACTTTTATGGACTACTTATTTTATCTACTAGGAATATAACAATACACAAACTTATTTAGAAGAAGTTTTGTTATCCTAAATTAATGTTATATATTATATTAAGTTTATATCTATTTTAATGTTATATCATGTTAAGATAAAATGTCCTTAAACGCCAATCCTATAGAAGACCCCTAAGATTAGTTCCGAACAATTTATTACCATCATTTTTTTTTTGTATTTTTATAATTAAGTTTTCTAATAGATATTTTTATGATCCTTACGATACAATTAATCAATCTAACGCGTTTTCACTTTATTCACACACATGTACCAATTTTATCCTAACTATTTATTATTCTATTTGTTTTTTTTTTTTGATTTTACTTTTGCCTTTTTATTTTTTTTCATATTATATTTTATATAAACACAAATGAGTACATACTTAAATTTATTTATTAAGTACTATTAGATAACTTTTTTTCCTTTTTGTTATTTTTATTTATTTTTTTTGAATTTTTTTGTTTTATTATAATAATTAAATGAAAGAAGAAATGTATTCTTTCCTGGGTTATTTAAGACTATTTATAATTTCTACGAGTATTTATTTTTAATTAATAATAATAATTAGTTAGATGTGATAGTAAGATTAATTTTATATTATCAGGCACATTATGCAATACGTAACTAAATTATCTTAAATTTATATTACGCTACGAATACAATAAATCTTTTTTGTTTGGTTTTTCATGTTTATTTAATTTTTTTGTGATTTTTTACTACACCTCACCGTTTTGTCTAAAATAACATGTGATTTAAAAAAGCACAACAGTGGGGCGTATTTTTAATAATTTATTTAATGTTTATTTAATACTTAAGCCTATATTATATCTTATAATATAATCTACCTTCTACCTTAATAATATGCCTGATAACTTTTGCTCCCTCTTCACGAATATTTATAACCTTCTTGAAGAAAATAAATTCATGAAAAGGTTTGGAGAGCTCCACCGCCGCTCTCCAACGTGAACTTCGACCATTAAAATAAGTCCCCCGGAATTATCTTTTTATAAACTAATTCCATATGCAATTAATTAAGCATACTACGCATTTTTTAATTAAAGTTAAGTAGACAAATTTTTTTTTGCAATTCCGTTTACACCTTTAAGAGATATAGAGCAAACGTGTTATACTTTTGTTTCAATAATCAAGTTTTTGCGAACCAATAATTCAGTTTTCTGGCGAAGATTAACACGCTTTTTTTAACTTCACAAATAAGTTTATAATATGTAACCATCTCTTTACTACGCGATTTTGATAAACTTATTAATGATCTGTGATAATAATAATTTCATGAGTTTAAGTGTGTTCTTTAACTTTATAAATTATTTTTGTTATTCTCCTTCACCGGGAATCGAACCAAGACCTCTCGATAGCCAACCACTATTTAAGGAGGTAAGCACGGTAACAATAGCACAAAAATAATAAAAGACAAAAATGCCATAGCAAAATCCGTTCCTTAGTTTGGCCACGACGTGCTGATAAATTCACTGATAGCCTATTTTACAGTTTTTGATTGTTCATGCGATGTATGCCATTTTAATCGACAAATGGGTGAAATAAAACATATCCAAAAGTTTTAATCAAAATAAATATACAAGCTGAATTATTTAGTTTACTTTATCGTGGAGCCCCAACCCCGCTCCATCGGTATGAACTCCAACCATAACCTGTACATGAGTCCTCCTAGACGTGTTTTCGCCACGCTTTATATACAATTACTACTCACTATTCGCATGCAATATCTATAATTACAAATATAATGTGGTTCACAGATTATATTTACAAACAGCATTAGTATGCAGTAAATCTTAAAGTATTTTTTCATTAGGAGAATCAATTCACATTGTTTTGCGCGATGCATTCGCGATTTCGCCAGCATTAACATTGCATTTTTGCAGTTATAGGAGAATGGGTCTCCAGCCACCTCACTCATCATAGTGCTTACTGTGCCATGCTGATCTTCCGTGAGGATGAGATGATTTCCTTCTGATGATGATGATGATGATAATTTGATTCTAATTTTGTTGTAAGAAAAATCGCGTTCAGAACCGCTGATGTCTTGGATGTCAATTAAAAGGGACATATGAGCCAATTGTTCTACTAACTTTTGAGAAACGACTTCGAGATTTGCAATATACTAATACATACTTATTCTACTGGCTAAAGAATTCTACTCTACGAAAGAAGTTACTGCTCAGGTCAATAGTAGCTTTCTTCTGTAGGTGTTGTGACCACTAAATGAACCTAAGCAATAATTTCTTTATCAATAATTTCATGAACTTCGCTTTTGATCGGGCTTTGGATATTTAGGGTTGGAAATTCACGTGTTTTTTTACTTTGTTGTTAATGTTGCCAGGCTGTTGAAGAAATTTGGCGTTTATAGACTTCGTGGGCTCGCAGTATTTCTATCACTTGTATAGTTTGATATTCTTTGGTTAGAAGTATCATGAGATTTATAATTTGTCTAATTTGAGAAATATCAAAAGACCAGGGGCCTTAGACAAACGTACGTAACGCCATGGAATAGAAACTGCTAACGCTAATTATTTACATAAGCTCATGACATTTTGGTAATGGTTCGATCACACTACCAACGACGCAGACGACCACGACCAAAGTTCCAATCTTGCCGAAATTTGTTCAAAATCAATATTAAAATCTCCCGTCATTCTGGTACTCAGGAATAAAAAAATTCGAGGTCAATTAATAAAAAGAAATAGGGTTTTTTGCGATTTTCGCCGAGACGGTAAGTTTATCATACAATCACCTGAACCAAAATTGTATATAATCTAATTATCTATAAAAAAGGTTAAATACATTTTTTTCTAGGAGCCACCGTTTCTATGAAAAACCTGTTTGTTTATCCATTGATCTCAAAATTTTTTTTTCCAAACACCAATACGATAGGAAATTCTTAAATTTCATTTTTAATTGTGTTTTGCACAATTTTATTTAATTGCGACTGGATGAAAATTTTGTTCGTGGTCGTCGTTGTCGTTGGTAGGGTGACCGAATCCTTATGCAAAACATCATACGCTTATGTCAATTTCTTGATATTCTATTCCTTGGCGTTTTGACGTTTGGCTAGTTCATGAAATTAGTTTGGCAGCTCCGCCCCGCTAGCCAACGTGGACTTCAACCATATCTACAAGTCCCCCGGATCACGCTTATATTGTTATAAATAAAAAAGTATATAAGATAAATCATTGGCACAGATGCATGAATGGAAAGAAAACAAAAATATCCTTGTTATCGCGACGATGACGATGCTGTTGGCGCAGTGGTAAAGTAACTGCCTACTGAGCCGACGGTCCCGGGTTCGATCCCCGGTCAGGGCAAATATTTGTGTGATGAACTCAATTATTTGTTCTTGGGTCTGGGTGTTATTATCTATATATGTATTTATTAAATATTATATTTATCGTCGCCTAGTACCCACAACACAAGCCTTAATTGAGCTTACTGTGGGACTAGGTCGATTTGTGTAATAATGTCCTATAATATTTATTTATTTATTTATTTACTAGCTGTTGCCCGCGACTTCGTCCGCGATTACGTCGTTTTTCGTCATTCGTCGTTTAAAAAAAAATACGTGACACTTTATTTTTGAATGTTCTTAATTATTGTCTCTTATAAAATTTAACTACATTAAAATTGAACACTGATAAGAAAATCTTAAAATCTAAAGACAACATGAATGAATGTGATTTAAATTCTACATTACTTAGTATTTCAAATAATAATCTAAATTAAATGTAGACTAACAGTTTGAGCGCACCATTATAGAATATGTACCTAAGTATTAAATTACGTCAGTATACATAGTAACTTTACTAAAAACACGATGACTTTCTTTCGCGCTCGGTACCACAAACTAAGCATGTTTGTGGTACGTGGCCCGCGTCACTTGACCCCCCGCGAGTTCCCCTCCGTTGCTATGCGAAAATACATTCGTTGCTCTACTGTAGGAAAAATTGTAATACTGTGGCCTGGGCGTTATAACACGTCCAGGGAGTTCCTGAGTGCCGATATCACCATCTTGAGGAAAAGCTTCTAATGTCGATTTAAAACTGCATACATACGAATTAACCTGTTCTAAAATAATTGTGAAATGAGTTCAGTTTTTTAATTTGAGAAATATTGATTTCTTGTATTCCACTATTCGTTGTAGTCGAATACAAAATATATTTAAACAAACTTAGGTTGGCCTTCAGGCAAAAGGGATCCTATCAAATGGTAAACTTGACCTTGTATCTTAAAAGTAAGCATGAAAGGACCTTCTGATAATTATTGAGCACCAAAGGATCATTTGAAACGCACTACTATAAGAGCGAATATTGTCTAATAACAGTTTAGATTGCACAGTATGTTCCTCTAAAAGTAGTGATTTCAAAGGTTCCGGTGTATCTTCAAACGAAAGCCGTCTCCTTACTCCACTTTAAAGCATGTAAAGCATGCAAAGAACATACTACGTTAATATCGCCTATACAGAAGATGATCTGTAATAAATTGTGAGGTTATAAGCAAACCCACTTTTATATTTGTCGGACCACACCACCGAATTCGTAGATTGTTTACCTCTAAGTCATCAAGACTATGACGAAATCGTCTGCAGTAAGACGGGCCTCTCGCTATTCGTCCGTTTTCAGAGACTGAATAATTTCAGTTCTTAATCTTTCATTAAACAAATATTAATCGTTCTTGTCTCAAATAATTGTAATATTCGCGTCCCTACTCTAGTCATTGCTTATGCTCATGTTCATCTTCAAGAGATCGAATAATATTATGATACACCCTATCATTTGTCAAACGGTCTTCATATTGAGTAAAGTTTCAGATTCTCGAGATAAAATATGACTGTCGTGGTCAGTAGTGAGACGTAATTCCCTCTCGGTGAGGGTTTCGGTCTAACGGGATAATAGGGGAAACCGGGTTTGTTTGTCTCACGGGTAGGTTGTCACAGCGGTCTTAACACAAAACTGAACTATCGAATAAGTCTGTTGAAAAGCGTGGCAAAAGCGATACAGTGACAACGCTGTCCCCACTTCGCGTCAGACCGCCCCGATCTGCCGTGAGGGCCTTTTTTTTTAGTGGGGAAATCTTGCATAGATACCCACGGCCTCCGGGGAAGAGGCCGTGGGCTATGTCGGATTCCTACCGACCAAAACCCCACTGTGTTCCGTCGAGCCGCATCAACGACAGGGCCACCGGGTATGTGTAGAATTCATCCGTGACTGCCGTGAGGGCCTCACAAGTGTTTATAGTTTTCGCACAGATTTTTAATGATATGAGGACCGAATATGGTCCTCATAACATCACCATCAGAAAAAAGGAAATATTTTTAATTGTGAAAAAATATTAATATGATTAACACTATTTTAACATAAAATATTATAAGTCTGTGAGTGTGTAAAAAAAAAGACGGGTTGCACTCCGGGAGTGCCGGCAGATAGCCGGCAGAAGTGAAAACTTGATTATTAACGTTCAGCATGTTTGATATTTTGGAATGGTAGGTATCTGTCTTACGCATGGAATATAAGGGCTAAAAAAACTAACATCCGTCTTACGCTTTTTCGATGGTCACGTGTCCTGACGCGAGTTTAAGATTTTATACCCAACGCCGCTAAAAAAGTTTTCACTTCAATAAATCCAGCTAATAACACATCAAACTTATGTTTATAATTAAGTATACGACATGAAAATATATTAATTACCAAGCAATAATAATACAGATAAATACTGAACATAAGTATAATAGTTAGTATTAAGTAGTATTAGTAAAAATATACGTCTTTTTTTTTACACACTCACAGACTTATAATATTTTATGTTAAAATAGTGTTAATCATATTAATATTTTTTCACAATTAAAAATATTTCCTTTTTTCTGATGGTGATGTTATGAGGACCATATTCGGTCCTCATATCATTAAAAATCTGTGCGAAAACTATAAACACTTGTGAGGCCCTCACGGCAGTCACGGATGAATTCTACACATACCCGGTGGCCCTGTCGTTGATGCGGCTCGACGGAACACAGTGGGGTTTTGGTCGGTAGGAATCCGACATAGCCCACGGCCTCTTCCCCGGAGGCCGTGGGTATCTATGCAAGATTTCCCCACTAAAAAAAAAGGCCCTCACGGCAGATCGGGGCGGTCTGACGCGAAGTGGGGACAGCGTTGTCACTGTATCGCTTTTGCCACGCTTTTCAACAGACTTATTCGATAGTTCAGTTTTGTGTTAAGACCGCTGTGACAACCTACCCGTGAGACAAACAAACCCGGTTTCCCCTATTATCCCGTTAGACCGAAACCCTCACCGAGAGGGAATTACGTCTCACTACTGACCACGACAGTCATATTTTATCTCGAGAATCTGAAACTTTACTCAATATGAAGACCGTTTGACAAATGATAGGGTGTATCATAATATTATTCGATCTCTTGAAGATGAACATGAGCATAAGCAATGACTAGAGTAGGGACGCGAATATTACAATTATTTGAGACAAGAACGATTAATATTTGTTTAATGAAAGATTAAGAACTGAAATTATTCAGTCTCTGAAAACGGACGAATAGCGAGAGGCCCGTCTTACTGCAGACGATTTCGTCATAGTCTTGATGACTTAGAGGTAAACAATCTACGAATTCGGTGGTGTGGTCCGACAAATATAAAAGTGGGTTTGCTTATAACCTCACAATTTATTACAGATCATCTTCTGTATAGGCGATATTAACGTAGTATGTTCTTTGCATGCTTTACATGCTTTAAAGTGGAGTAAGGAGACGGCTTTCGTTTGAAGATACACCGGAACCTTTGAAATCACTACTTTTAGAGGAACATACTGTGCAATCTAAACTGTTATTAGACAATATTCGCTCTTATAGTAGTGCGTTTCAAATGATCCTTTGGTGCTCAATAATTATCAGAAGGTCCTTTCATGCTTACTTTTAAGATACAAGGTCAAGTTTACCATTTGATAGGATCCCTTTTGCCTGAAGGCCAACCTAAGTTTGTTTAAATATATTTTGTATTCGACTACAACGAATAGTGGAATACAAGAAATCAATATTTCTCAAATTAAAAAACTGAACTCATTTCACAATTATTTTAGAACAGGTTAATTCGTATGTATGCAGTTTTAAATCGACATTAGAAGCTTTTCCTCAAGATGGTGATATCGGCACTCAGGAACTCCCTGGACGTGTTATAACGCCCAGGCCACAGTATTACAATTTTTCCTACAGTAGAGCAACGAATGTATTTTCGCATAGCAACGGAGGGGAACTCGCGGGGGGTCAAGTGACGCGGGCCACGTACCACAAACATGCTTAGTTTGTGGTACCGAGCGCGAAAGAAAGTCATCGTGTTTTTAGTAAAGTTACTATGTATACTGACGTAATTTAATACTTAGGTACATATTCTATAATGGTGCGCTCAAACTGTTAGTCTACATTTAATTTAGATTATTATTTGAAATACTAAGTAATGTAGAATTTAAATCACATTCATTCATGTTGTCTTTAGATTTTAAGATTTTCTTATCAGTGTTCAATTTTAATGTAGTTAAATTTTATAAGAGACAATAATTAAGAACATTCAAAAATAAAGTGTCACGTATTTTTTTTTAAACGACGAATGACGAAAAACGACGTAATCGCGGACGAAGTCGCGGGCAACAGCTAGTAAATAAATAAATAAATAAATATTATAGGACATTATTACACAAATCGACCTAGTCCCACAGTAAGCTCAATTAAGGCTTGTGTTGTGGGTACTAGGCGACGATAAATATAATATTTAATAAATACATATATAGATAATAACACCCAGACCCAAGAACAAATAATTGAGTTCATCACACAAATATTTGCCCTGACCGGGGATCGAACCCGGGACCGTCGGCTCAGTAGGCAGTTACTTTACCACTGCGCCAACAGCATCGTCATCGTCGCGATAACAAGGATATTTTTGTTTTCTTTCCATTCATGCATCTGTGCCAATGATTTATCTTATATACTTTTTTATTTATAACAATATAAGCGTGATCCGGGGGACTTGTAGATATGGTTGAAGTCCACGTTGGCTAGCGGGGCGGAGCTGCCAAACTAATTTCATGAACTAGCCAAACGTCAAAACGCCAAGGAATAGAATATCAAGAAATTGACATAAGCGTATGATGTTTTGCATAAGGATTCGGTCACCCTACCAACGACAACGACGACCACGAACAAAATTTTCATCCAGTCGCAATTAAATAAAATTGTGCAAAACACAATTAAAAATGAAATTTAAGAATTTCCTATCGTATTGGTGTTTGGAAAAAAAAATTTTGAGATCAATGGATAAACAAACAGGTTTTTCATAGAAACGGTGGCTCCTAGAAAAAAATGTATTTAACCTTTTTTATAGATAATTAGATTATATACAATTTTGGTTCAGGTGATTGTATGATAAACTTACCGTCTCGGCGAAAATCGCAAAAAACCCTATTTCTTTTTATTAATTGACCTCGAATTTTTTTATTCCTGAGTACCAGAATGACGGGAGATTTTAATATTGATTTTGAACAAATTTCGGCAAGATTGGAACTTTGGTCGTGGTCGTCTGCGTCGTTGGTAGTGTGATCGAACCATTACCAAAATGTCATGAGCTTATGTAAATAATTAGCGTTAGCAGTTTCTATTCCATGGCGTTACGTACGTTTGTCTAAGGCCCCTGGTCTTTTGATATTTCTCAAATTAGACAAATTATAAATCTCATGATACTTCTAACCAAAGAATATCAAACTATACAAGTGATAGAAATACTGCGAGCCCACGAAGTCTATAAACGCCAAATTTCTTCAACAGCCTGGCAACATTAACAACAAAGTAAAAAAACACGTGAATTTCCAACCCTAAATATCCAAAGCCCGATCAAAAGCGAAGTTCATGAAATTATTGATAAAGAAATTATTGCTTAGGTTCATTTAGTGGTCACAACACCTACAGAAGAAAGCTACTATTGACCTGAGCAGTAACTTCTTTCGTAGAGTAGAATTCTTTAGCCAGTAGAATAAGTATGTATTAGTATATTGCAAATCTCGAAGTCGTTTCTCAAAAGTTAGTAGAACAATTGGCTCATATGTCCCTTTTAATTGACATCCAAGACATCAGCGGTTCTGAACGCGATTTTTCTTACAACAAAATTAGAATCAAATTATCATCATCATCATCATCAGAAGGAAATCATCTCATCCTCACGGAAGATCAGCATGGCACAGTAAGCACTATGATGAGTGAGGTGGCTGGAGACCCATTCTCCTATAACTGCAAAAATGCAATGTTAATGCTGGCGAAATCGCGAATGCATCGCGCAAAACAATGTGAATTGATTCTCCTAATGAAAAAATACTTTAAGATTTACTGCATACTAATGCTGTTTGTAAATATAATCTGTGAACCACATTATATTTGTAATTATAGATATTGCATGCGAATAGTGAGTAGTAATTGTATATAAAGCGTGGCGAAAACACGTCTAGGAGGACTCATGTACAGGTTATGGTTGGAGTTCATACCGATGGAGCGGGGTTGGGGCTCCACGATAAAGTAAACTAAATAATTCAGCTTGTATATTTATTTTGATTAAAACTTTTGGATATGTTTTATTTCACCCATTTGTCGATTAAAATGGCATACATCGCATGAACAATCAAAAACTGTAAAATAGGCTATCAGTGAATTTATCAGCACGTCGTGGCCAAACTAAGGAACGGATTTTGCTATGGCATTTTTGTCTTTTATTATTTTTGTGCTATTGTTACCGTGCTTACCTCCTTAAATAGTGGTTGGCTATCGAGAGGTCTTGGTTCGATTCCCGGTGAAGGAGAATAACAAAAATAATTTATAAAGTTAAAGAACACACTTAAACTCATGAAATTATTATTATCACAGATCATTAATAAGTTTATCAAAATCGCGTAGTAAAGAGATGGTTACATATTATAAACTTATTTGTGAAGTTAAAAAAAGCGTGTTAATCTTCGCCAGAAAACTGAATTATTGGTTCGCAAAAACTTGATTATTGAAACAAAAGTATAACACGTTTGCTCTATATCTCTTAAAGGTGTAAACGGAATTGCAAAAAAAAATTTGTCTACTTAACTTTAATTAAAAAATGCGTAGTATGCTTAATTAATTGCATATGGAATTAGTTTATAAAAAGATAATTCCGGGGGACTTATTTTAATGGTCGAAGTTCACGTTGGAGAGCGGCGGTGGAGCTCTCCAAACCTTTTCATGAATTTATTTTCTTCAAGAAGGTTATAAATATTCGTGAAGAGGGAGCAAAAGTTATCAGGCATATTATTAAGGTAGAAGGTAGATTATATTATAAGATATAATATAGGCTTAAGTATTAAATAAACATTAAATAAATTATTAAAAACTAGCTGTTGCCCGCGACTTCGTCCGCGATTAGGTCGTTTTTCGTCATTCGTCGTTTAAAAAAAATACGTGACACTATTTTAAAATGTTCTTAATTATTGTCTCTTATAAAATTTAACTACATTAAAATTGAACACTCTGATAAGAAAATCTTAAAATCTGAAGAAAACATGAATGAATGTGGTTTAAATTCTACATTACTTAGTATCAAATAATAATCTAAATTAAATGTAGATTAACAGTTTGAGCACACCATTATAGAATATGTACCTAAGTATTAAATTACGTTAGTTTACATAGTAACTTTACTAAAAACACGATGACTATCTTTCGCGCTCGATACCACAAACTAAGCATGTTTGTGGTACGTGGCCCGCGTCACTTGACCCCCCGTGAGTTCCCCTCCGTTGCTATGTGAAAATACATTCGTCGCCCTACTGTAGGAAAAATTGTAATACTGTGGCCTGCGCGTTATAACACGTCCAGGGAGTTCCTGAGTGCCGATATCACCATCTTGAGGAAAAGCTTCTAATGTCGATTTAAAACTGCATACATACGAATTAACCTGTTCTAAAATTGTGAAATGAGTTCAGTTTTAAATTTGAGAAATATTGATTTCTTGTATTCCACTATTCGTTGTAGTCGAATACAAAATATATTTAAACAAACTTAGGTTGGCCTTCAGACAAAAGGGATCCTATCAAATGGTAAACTTGACCTTGTATCTTAAAATATAATTATAATATTCGCGTCCCTACTCTAGTCATTGCTTATGCTCATGTTCATCTTATTATGATGCACCCTATCATTTGTCAAACGGTCTTCATATTGAGTAAGTAAAGTTTTTAATTGTGAAAAAATGTATTATGGTTTACACTACATATTAACACTCTTTTATCATTTAACATAAAATATACCTAAGTCTGTGAGTGTGTAAAAATAAATCCAGCTAATTACACATTAAACTTATGTTTATAATTTGGTATACGACATGAAAATATATTAATTGTCAAGCAATAATAATACAGATAAATACTGAACATAAGTATAATAGATATTAAGTAGTATTAGTTAAAATATACTTTGACTACTTTGACTGTAAGTTAAAGTTTAATTTTACTAACAACATGTTAATGAAGAAGAAATAATAATTACCAACGTACTAACCTTTTCTATAATTCTATAATACTTAACACGGCACATTTTTCAAATTATCTTGCTCAACTCTACTAAAAAATTTGAGGGTTTTGTTGGAACTTTAATATGTAAAAACTATGATATATCTAAACTACGATACAACTTGCATGCGGAAATGCTCATTACAATTGTGAATCTAAAGAATAACTAACAACATACTGTTCAATTTTATTGAGCTGATGAATATCTTTTGCCTGGAAGAAATCACCGTCGCCTAACAAATATAATGTGTTTTCTTATAAAACCGTTACATAATTAATTTTATCTACTTAAATAATGAAAATGATATATTTATAAAATATAAAACATATTATGTAAAATGATTAAAAATAAATAAATGAAGCAACTACGATTCAAAGAAAACTTCTTTTTCAGTGTGAAAATGCTCTAAGCAATCCTGGATGATGAACTGTATATCATGTACCTACTCTGATCCCAGTACGGTCGGTACGTCGATAGCCATAACGATAAATATTATAATCAGATAACCGCAAAGTCAAAATAAAAATAAAATTTTGACTTTGCGGTTATCTGATAACTTAAAACATTACTTGTAAAGTTGTGAGTACAAAATTTACGTTTCATTTGGCAATAACATTTTTTTCGGTACTAAAACGTAGTAGTTTGATATGTGGTTGGCTGCCCCTCCTCTCCTTCCTGAAAAATATCCTCCAAAATTTCCCGAGATACTTCCAATGATTGAACCATTGGACGTTGGACATTAACTTCAGTCAAAAATTGACGAAGCGGATGATTACTAATTTCCACTTAATCCTCGCTGCTACTGTCTTTATCATCAAATCATCAATTTTCAAGTGGTGTAGTAAAAATATCAGCAGAAATCGTCTTCCAAAGGCGATATAATTTTATTAGCATTGAATCTGTAAATAAAAAAATCAAAAGTTAACTGTAAATCTATAAAAAAAGCTACTTACAAATAAAATTTTATCAAAAACTTCTGTTCCCAATGCACCTCAAAATAATAAAAGAAGCATTCATTTCATTTCATTTAACAACTTACCAACAAACAACAACAACTTACCTTTTGTGGGAACGCATGATGGTGAAAATTCACAAAACACGAAGATTGCATTTGTTATTTTTTGTTTTATGGCATTCAATTGCTTTATAAATATCACTACATAGTATAAAAAAAGTCGCTTTCTCTGTCCCTATGTCCCTTTGTATGCTTAAATCTTTAAAACTTCGCAACAGATTTTGATGCGGTTTTTTTAATAGATAGACTAATTCAAGAGGAAGGTTTTAGTACATAATTTATTAGGTTTTAGACAAAGCGGACGAAGCCGCGGGCGGTAAGCTAGTAAATTTATAAAACACGAAGATTTTTAAAATTGTAACTAATGAACACAACAATATATTATTATACTCTTTGGAACACAATCATTAGATTAACTGTAGATAATGGTGTCTATTTTTACTTAAAATAATAAACATCTACCCTCACTTTAAAAAAAATGTAGTTTATTATTTACACGAAATATATCTTATAGGGAACGGAAGATATGGGTTAAAGAGTTAAATAAATAAATAACATAATTATATTTAAATTATTAATTTTTAACATTGTGTTCAGTAGTGTTAACATGTAAATTGATTTGATTTTTACGAAATCTCATAGATGGCGCTGTTACAAAATTAACATTATACAACTTACATTCTTTAAGCTATGTTTCTCTTCCCAAGTTACTTAAATGGCATAATTTTTTATAGTGTCAATCTAGATATTGTCAAACAACATTTATATATGCGTCATTTGATTATTAATTTCCAATAGTTAACGTGTAAATTGATTTGATTTTTATAACATTTAATAGATGGCGCTGTTTCTAATTTGTCTTTATACTACTAAATTCATTAAACTGTTTCTCTGCCCAAATTACGTAAATGACATAGTTTTTATTTTGTAAAGCTAGATAATAGCATGGCTTACTCGAAACCAACATTTAAACATGAGTCTTTAGATTGTACGCTGTCGTAATACACGGAATACGTAAGAAAAATAAAGGTTCACAGCTCCTCCCCCGTAGGTGATAGCTTAATAATATGTAGCCTATAGCCTCACCCGTCCTGTTAGTAATATTCATACAAAATTTGAAGTAAATCTATGCAGTACTTTTCGAGATTAGCTCGGACAAACATACAGACAAACAGACAAACAGACAAACAGACAAACAGACAAACAGACAAAAATTCTAAAAACTATGTTTTTGGCTTCTATATCGATTATAGATCACGGCCCAGGTATTCTTTTAAAAAAATATTCAATGTACAGTTTTGACTTTCCTACGATTTTATTATATGTATAGATACGCCCCACTGTTGTGCTTTTTTAAATCACATGTTATTTTAGACAAAACGGTGAGGTGTAGTAAAAAATCACAAAAAAATTAAATAAACATGAAAAACCAAACAAAAAAGATTTATTGTATTCGTAGCGTAATATAAATTTAAGATAATTTAGTTACGTATTGCATAATGTGCCTGATAATATAAAATTAATCTTACTATCACATCTAACTAATTATTATTATTAATTAAAAATAAATACTCGTAGAAATTATAAATAGTCTTAAATAACCCAGGAAAGAATACATTTCTTCTTTCATTTAATTATTATAATAAAACAAAAAAATTCAAAAAAAATAAATAAAAATAACAAAAAGGAAAAAAAGTTATCTAATAGTACTTAATAAATAAATTTAAGTATGTACTCATTTGTGTTTATATAAAATATAATATGAAAAAAAATAAAAAGGCAAAAGTAAAATCAAAAAAAAAAAACAAATAGAATAATAAATAGTTAGGATAAAATTGGTACATGTGTGTGAATAAAGTGAAAACGCGTTAGATTGATTAATTGTATCGTAAGGATCATAAAAATATCTATTAGAAAACTTAATTATAAAAATACAAAAAAAAAATGATGGTAATAAATTGTTCGGAACTAATCTTAGGGGTCTTCTATAGGATTGGCGTTTAAGGACATTTTATCTTAACATGATATAACATTAAAATAGATATAAACTTAATATAATATATAACATTAATTTAGGATAACAAAACTTCTTCTAAATAAGTTTGTGTATTGTTATATTCCTAGTAGATAAAATAAGTAGTCCATAAAAGTAAACAAAAAATAAAATAAAAAGGAAAAAAACAAAAACACAAAAAAATAGTATATAGCTGAAGGTTTCGGGAGGACTCACGTTGTTTTAATTAGAAAAAATACGGAGTAAGGCTTCTAAATGACGTCTTAAACCCGTATGTTTCTAAGTAAAGCAAGGCATACTATGATGTCTCTATAGCTGATTATAAAATGCAGAGACAGAAATACATTATGTCTCTCTACAAACTCAGATTTCGTTAGTGACGTCATGGCTAGATGGGTCGGAGTTCACCGTTAGGAGCGGGGCCGGGGCTCTTAAAACTTAATAAAACTACGGGATCTGACACCTAATGTAGGCCAACTACATAATATTGTATTAATGACATAAATTATCATCGATTTCTATCGTGCGAGCGAGACAACAACAACAAGACGAATTTGTATTATATTTATCTATTTATTTTCGTATATTTTGATCTATATAATATACATATATATCTTTCTAATTTTGATTAAAACTCGTTTATTTGCATATATTAATATCTATCTATCTAGATTCTAGACTACTAGATGTTGCAAATGCGAAGTATTTAATTGATATTTGACACGTTCGAAACTTATAGAACATACGACATTTTTTGCGATTGAATTAAAAACACTGCGCTATGAAATGCCACAAACATCTCTTATCTCCAAAGAACTACAAAGCATAGCTATAAATGTTTTAAATTGAATCGCAATGACATGAATCAAGCGACTTGAATATGCGAGTTGAATCGTTAATGACATGTGAGCGGTAGCGGAGCTGGCTGAAGTTTGTAAAAAATAAAAATGCGTTGGGGGCGTCGGGGCAAACATTTTTAATGAAGCTATGATATATGACTGATGTATCGCAGCGCTTTTCACCAAATGGTTTTATTGTACGCTAAGCATGCGAGCGAAGCCAAGATAGGTATAAAAGCTAGTAGTACGAAATTATCTCACCCAAAAAAACAGTAAAAACAAAAAAATATAAAAAAAAATCCAAAAATTGATAAATAATAAAAAAAAGAATCGCTTGTCTTAATAATGTTATGATGAAAAATATATAAATGAAAAAAAAAATATATAAAAATTATAAAATAATACAAAAAAATTCTTGTCTTAATAATGCTATAATGTTAATATATTTGAAAATATTTCATCTACGTAGGTTAACATATTGACGTAGCGTAGTAAAAAAAAAACCTAATTATAGGTAAATAATCGATGAAAGTGTATTGTGATATGATGTAGATTGTTATCACTAAATAAACTCTTCTTTAAGGCCTATTCAGATTAGAGCAGTAGGTACTTATCTAATATAGTGGTCTAATCGCGTACCGATAAGTATACTCGGATAGGTGCGCGATTAGAGTCTCTATAATAGACTGCGTAAGAGATTTAATTGCGTGCCATCGGGATACCGCTACCCACGGCGGTAGCGGGTACCGCTCTAATCTGAATAGGCCTTTGTGGCAAGCATTGATGAGAGGAATAAAGTGGATATAGCGTTAATTTCCATGTAGTTTTGCGTATTATAATTAAAAAAAGTCTACTAGTAGTAGACTAAAAGGAAACAAAAAGTATGCTTATTCTAAGGCCTATCTACATTTTGTGTATGATTTCATTATTTAGCATTTGTAGTTAAAATGGTGTGTATTTAACTGAAAATATTTGAAACAAAACCGGTTCATACTGCAAATTACTTTCAATTATTTTAAATTATAATTGCGATTAATTTCTATATAACTATAAAATCATAATGACATCTTTTTATTATCTATGCGCAGAAAACAAGAGCTTATTCGATGACTAATTCTGATTACAATAATTCGTATTGTAACAAATTCTACTCGTAAATCTTAATAATATTAAACTCATACTTTTCCATTTAAAATGATGATGCAACATTATAATGTTAAATTATTTATGAAGAAAAAACCATTTAAGCACCTTGTGCTTTACATGGTATTTTTTTAATCGACTTCAAAAAAGGAGGAGGTTATCAATTCGGCCGGTATGTATGTAATTTTTTTTATGTATGTACACCGATTACTCCGAGGTTTCTGAACCGATTTACGTGATTCTTTTTTTGTTCGATGCGGGATGGTGTCGAATTGGTCCCATACAAATTTTATTCGGATAGGCCCAGTAGTTTTTATTTTATGAGCATTTTTGTCTGTATTTGTAAATGTTGCAAGGGCAAGTTTGAAGTCGGTTGTTTTTAACGCAGTTATATAGACTTGTCTATAATTAATTTTGTTTTACACGCATACATACTAGATTCAAATACGATGAAATTAAAAAAAAGAAGTTATTGTTTTCTGATCATCAATTTCCATAACGTTCAAAATACACTACAAAGTATAAAGACTCATTCACATTTTTCATATACTATAGTTAGTCATAGTGCTTACATCCTAGTGCCTTTCCTGTACTGTAACAAAATTGTAAGAATGCAGCTGCTGACATAACTTCTGAGACATCCATCACCATACAGTATGGGAATGGTACATGGATGTTTAATTCCCGTAGTCAATTATAGATGTCAGTGCATACTAGTGTTAGAATACAGTTCATATGAGTATAGAAATATGAATCACTATCAGTAATTATTCTACTTCAATTTTTTAGAAAATAACTAAGGTGTAATAATGCTTTTTCGCTTGAATAGTTTAAGGCATATTAGCCATATTAGGTACTTATTATTAGTCATATAATTAAAAGTTAATGTGTACTAAGAAATTGCTAAGATGGTTTCACATTGAATATAAGTATGTAGTAAATAGTATTAGATATCGAGGTGTCGACGAACTCTTTATCTGTAGGTAATTAGTTACGTATAATTTTTGAGTTTCACAACCTAGGAGTCATGCTGTATGTATCTTTGTAGGAATAATAATAACTTCTCGTAATATAATATTATGTACTATATAATATTATGTACTACGCAAACGGTTTCGCATACTTATATATTTCATTAGCATCCATTTCTGAATATAATATGTAGAAACATATAGATAACATCTAATTACATTTTAAATATGAATATATAAACGACATATTTTCAATACATACTTTATAAATATTACTTCTTATTGTTTATACTTTTAAAAATCTTGTTATTGTACCTACAAGTGTATTGGAAGAATTGACAGCAAATTATTTTTTTTAATCACACGTTAATAAATAATAATTAACTCCAATTGAGATAAAAAATCATCAAATTGTTTGTATTTGATGTTTATCAAAATATTGAATTTGCAAAGCTCTGTTTTCAACGATGTTACCATACGATAATATACATACTCTAATCCATAGAGATAATATGTATTATCTCTATGCTCTAATCACGAAGTCCATCTAACGTTTGGATAGTTTTAAGAAGTTCTTATAAGTATTCAAATATTGTGTAATTGTATACGTAAGTTATCATTAGTAAAAGTATCATAGTTGATAATTATAAAAATACAAAAAAAATTGTAGCTATGTAGTTTCGCAGATTAAAAATATGACATAAAAAAAACAAAAATAGAACAGTGTGTAGGTTTCTTTTTATAATAGATGATATAAGATTAATGAAAACAACAATACATACCTCCAATTATAGATTTTTCATGGGAATCATAATACTTAATGTTACTAATACGGTCGGTTAATTATTTGCACAACACTAAAAGATCAAAAATTATCGTATTTATCGATAGTTTTACAACACTAAGAAAAAATTCAATATAATAATTTCCAACTTTACAGAGTATAAAACATACAACATTACAACATGTAATGTATGTAATATGTAAAACGACATCTATTTTACAATATACTACATTATTTAGGGATTTTGGTGTTGTTCAAATAAATTTTGGTAATATTTGTTTGTTTATAGACATGTCTAGTATTAAACCATTCACATACGAAACATTTTTGTAATAGTCTTGTCATAATATCGCATTTCAATATTGTAATTTAATAAATTAGCGATTTAGTAACTAGTGTTTTAATGTGTGTGTTTTTGATCTTCTTAGAAATAAATTAGCATCTTAAATGGTATATTTTATTTTCATCCGTTATAAGTTTATCCAATTTTTATCTGTAATCGAATTTTTTCAGTAAAGGTCTGCAAATAAATAAAATTTTTAAGTGATTGAAGCGAGCTAATTCCATTTTTTAGATAAATGCTCATATTTTATAGTAGGTAGGTACATTAGAAATTTTAATTTGAATGCTATTTACCTGACTTAAATATAACAAATGTACAACTTTGTGTAGTTTACAGTTTGCATGCAAATATATAATGTTTGAATTATACATAAACTTACAAATTTTTATTTAGGAAATTCTCTACATTTTCACTATTTTAGGTGAAATTATTTGCTGGGGGGACTCGTTTATATTGGTTGGGGTCCACCGTGGTGAGCGTGGATGGAGCTCCCACATCAAATTAAAATTAAAATCAAAGTAAATATAATAAAATACTGTCTAATCGTATAGGAGGTAGCAACGTTGACAAGTGAGCATTTTAGTATGGTTGGTTCTTTGATATGCTGATCCTCTTGCTATTTCGGTTACAGTCCGGGCTGTCTGGCTGGCCGCAGTGGTTGCGTTTAATAGTGCGCATCTTATCTGCACAGGAAAATATCCTTAATTTAAAGTCATTTTTAACGCGTAATTTTTAATCTTTTGCCTTTAGATAGATCCATTAGACATACATTTTTTATTGCAAGACGTTTTTTTCGTTGTTAAATAGGTGCCAGACGCAATTTTTATTTCAAAATAATTAAAATATCATCGAAATAAGTGAAATTCCATACGGGAGCTAGCTCCCGTACTATAAAGTGTCATATAAAAAATAATACAAAAAATAGTTACTTACAGTAAAAGATATTGCACAACACGGTTTTGTTTCATAACCAACTTTTAATAATAATTCATTTCGAAACTGTAGCTCGATGTGGAATAAAATAGTATTCCGAAACGAGGACGTCACTTCGAACATTTGCTTTGAACACAAAGTATATGGAAAATTCAATGTTTGGTGTAAAAAAAAAACTTATATTATTTCTTCATAAATCACAGGGCATCATTCGTACCTACACGATTCGTTTTTCTTACGGACAGGTCAAATATTTATATGATCAATATTTATATGAGGCAAGCGAAAATAAATATTTGCCTATCTGTACCAAAAATGAATTGATTTCACTGGGCGGAATTTTCGAATCTCTTCCTTACTACCTTGACTGCACGTAAATTTGGTAAGCACCACATAGATCGTTTTTTTGGACCAACCCTGCCCATTGTGAAGAAGATAAATTAGAAGAGTGGTTTGACTGCTTCTTCCCTTCAACTGATGGTACATAGAATCTGTTACATTATAGCCGAGATTGACAACTAAATAAACAAAGAAGAAAAAAACATTTTGTCCTATAAAAAACATTGAAGAAAATGCAAGAAATATGACCTTTTATTGACTTCTCCAATAAAGACGGAGGATCTCAGTTCGTTGCGAAAGTACCAAGAAGTATTTCGCATATATCATGAAGAATTTAACTGAGAACGACAGCCATTTCTTCGCTACTATCAATTTTCTTCCAGAGAAAAATGATAGTAGCAAGAATGGCTTTTTTCTCAATGTTCACGTCGTGGGAATTATCGAGTTTATGCGTAATTTGTACTAAGTGAGTTATTTGATTTAGTTTGTGTCGATAAATATGGAATTTGTATGTAAGAAGATATATCTGTTGTTATAATATGTTAAGGTTATTTCTGAATTCTGTTAATTACGTTTGCGTATCTATTAAGTTTAAAGTTCGTTATGTCTGTTTTGTAATGTCTGGTTAGATCTAAAATAAATTTAAATGTACCGGTTTATGTGTGCTAATATTTTGAATGCATGTGAAGATTGCGGAATATGAATTAAAGGTAAGAATTAAAATGATATTATGAAAATACAGATTATGATAGAAGTTGCTTATCGGCATAGATAGCTAGCGTCTCGAATATATTTTAAACAGCTCTTTATTAATTAGCTAGCTGCCGCCCGCGACTCCATCCAGGCGGAAAAATTAATATTTTTTTCTACGTATTTTTCCGGGATAAAAAGTATCTTATTTTATGCAGGAAAATAAGGTATAATTATACCAAGTTTCATCGAAATCGAACCGTTAGTTTTCACGTGATGCCTTCATATACAGACAGACAGACAGACAGACAAACATTTTTTTAATCACATATTTGGGTGTGGTATCGATCCAGTAACACCCCCTGCTATTTATTTTTTCAATATTTTCAATTTACAGAATTGACCCTTCTACAGATTTATCATATATATATAAAGCTACACTACCACTCACTCACTGACTGACTGACATCGGGTTTCTCGGAAACTACGGGGAAAGTTGGGGGGATTTTGACGTGATCGTGTAGAGGTGCTCCCAGTGACCACCGGAAAAATATTGACATCTCCAACACCCTGGACAAGAGAGTGGACCCCTGGAGGTGCGCAGAAACGGTGCCACCTGGAGGGGGGGTGTCTGAACAAAAAATGCTCGGAACTGGTGGCGATTACCAGGGGAGGTGGAAAAATGGGGATTTTCGCGAAAACAAGATGGCCGCCGTACTTTGCCAAAATCGCCGTTTATGAATCCTTACGTCTCAAATTTGGCACACGTGCTCTATTCGAGCCGGCGAATCGATCGGTGCCCCGTTCGAGTGGCTCCGGGCCCCAGTTTCCAACTTTCATACAACGTAAACTCCAACGGCCTGCGGAAACGGTGCGAGTTGGGTTGGGGGTCCCGGAACTAAAAATGATCACCACCCTGGGACGCTACCAGGGAGCCATAGTGGGACGCTCGATTTTGGAATTTTTCCATTTTTGGCGCAAACATAAAAACGTAAATTTAGACGAGGTGGTGCAATGGAGAAATACACCAATGATGCATTCGTACTCGCCCAGCTCCCAGGATATCCAGAAAAATCCGAAATCTTAAACTTTCCCTCATCTCTCGAAGACGGTCAACGGCCCGCGCAAACGGTAGCAGCTACATCTGGGATGCTCAAACTAAAGTTGGAGTAGACCTCGAGCAATTACCAAAGATAGTGAAAAAAATTCAAAATGGCGGAAAAAATGGCCGCCGCCATACAAATTCTAAAACGGCCATCGCTGGTCCGATTGCGCTGAAACTTGGCACAGGGGCTTTAATTGAGTCGCATATTAAGTTGGCATACTCATAATCGAGTTTCCATCGCTGGTTTCCGAGTTTGATACAACGCAAAATTCGACGGCTCTCCGAAACGGCGCCAGATAGGTTGGGGGTGTAGAACTAAAAAATGATCAGAAAGATGGGGTGCTACCAGGGCAATCGAGAAATTTCAAATTGGACGCAATTTTTTTTCAAAAAATGGCCAATTTTTCAAAGCAAGATGGTGGCGCCGGTTCCGTCACGATCGGTCTGAAAATTGACTTCTGTGCTTTGATTGGTCAGATTTACAAAACTGCATACTCAGAATTTCTCTCCGACCCCCGGTTTCCATTTTCCATACATCATGAAATTCAACGGCTCTCTGAACTGGTGGCACTTAGGTTGGGGTCACCAAGGTAAAAAATGTTTAAAAACTTGGTCCGCTTCCAGGCACATAAAAATTTTTGCTAAAAAGCGAAATTTTTTTTTCGAAAATTTTGTATGGAAATTTCCATAGTAGGAAGGGTAATTGAATAGCATCGGCAAAAGACGGCACCGCGGGCTGCTTGCTGCCCGCGCACCGCGCAACTTCGAGGGTTGACAGCCTCCCGGAGTAGAAAATATTTATAAACTTTTGAACTACCGCACGAGCCAAGCGAGCGAAGCGAGCGAATCACGGCAGCGGCTGGCGTAAATATTTAAATAGGTAGCGAGGAGCGAAGCGACGAGCGTGTTAGGTTAACTTTTGAACTACTGCACTAGCCAAGCGAGCGAAGCGAGCAAGTCACGTCAGCGGCCGGCGTAAAAATTCAAAGAAGTAGCGAGGAGCGAAGCGACGAGCGAGTAAGGTTAACTTTTGAACTACTGCACTAGCCAAGCGAGCGAAGCGAGCAAGTCACGTCAGCAGCCGGCGTAAATATTGAAAGAAAGAGCGAGGAGCGAGTTAGGTTAACTTTTGAACTACTGCACTAGCCAAGCGAGCGAAGCGAGCAAGTCACGCCAGCGGCCGGCGTAAATATTCAAAGAAGTAGCGAGGAGCGAAGCGACGAGCGAGTTAGGTTAACTTTTGAACTACTGCACTAGCCAAGCGAGCGAAGCGAGCAAGTCACGTCAGCGGCCGGCGTAAATATTCAAATAGGTAGCGAGGAGCGATTAAGCGACGAGCGTGTTAAGTAAACTCTTGAACAGAAGCGACTTTAGGGCGATTCCCACTCAAACAAAAAAACTACGTAGGTTAAAAACTATTAAAACTACGTTAAAAAAACCGACTTCAAAAACGGAAAAGTAGGTTCTTATTTTTAGTGCCGAAAACATAATGATTTTGATTTTAAACGAAGCTACTAAAAAGACTGAAGTTTTCAATACGTAATAATATATTCATCTTCACACATTTATTGAGTGAATGAGCCAATCGTTCACGCTTTATAAGCGTAGGACTTACACCAAGAGTAGTGTAGTTTTTGTATCGAAAATAGCCAATTTTTTGTATTGCGAATAATGTAATTGAATTGCAAGTAGGTAGTTCTTGTATCGAAATAATCGTAGTTCTTGTATCAAAAAATAGCGTAGTTTAATAAGTGCTTATGCTTGGCACCGACTTCAAACCTATATAGTGAATAACACAACTAAATAATATGTAGTAACTAATTAATTATTTTTTACTTTTACGTTTTTGAAGTCGGTTTTTTTAAAGTAGTTATTTTTATAGTGTAACGATATCTTATTCGATACACCCTTTGACTTTAGTGCTATGGCTTTCACTTAGATATTTTTAGTGCCGAAAGCATAATGAATTTGATTTTAAACGACGCTACTAATGATGACTTGAAGTTTTCAATATGTTTTATACATCTTCACACATTTATTGTCTTGAACAGTTTATTATGAAAAGTCACCGCTATTGATTAGACACATCAAAAAAATAAAATTCGGGATCACGTTTCAAAAATTTAACCAATATTTGAATAAGTAATTTATAAGCAGTTTCGACTGACTGTAGAATCGCTGTTAGCAGATGTAACAAATGGATAGGAAATTCGAATGCATTTTCAAATGACTGAAGATTTCTGCTCTGGGATGAGCCGCGAGCTGCTTGCAGCTCGCGCACCGCGCGTCCTCGAATGTGAACAGCCCCCCGGAATAGAAAATATTTGAATGGGGAATTTATAAGCACTTCGATTGACTGTGGAATCGCTGTTAGCAGATAATAACAAATTGACAGGGAATTTTAACGCATTTTCAAATGACTGAAGATTTTTGTCCCTGGGATGTACCGCGGGCTGCTTGCAGCCCGCGCACCACGCACCCTCGATGGTGGATACCCCCGGAATAGAAAATATTTGAATGGGGAATTTATAAGCAGTTTCGACTGACTGTAGAATCGCTGTTAGCAGATGTTACAATTGGAAAGGAAATTCGAATGCATTTTAAAATGACTGAAGATTTCTGCCCTGGGATGAGCCGCGAGCTGCTTGCAGCTCGCGCACCACGCACCCTCGAAGGTGAACCGCCCCCCGGAATATAAAATATTTGAATTTGAAATTTATAAGCACTTCCGATTGACTGTGGAATCGCTGTTTGCAGATAATAGCAAATTTACGGGGAATTTTAATGCATTTTCAAATGACTGAAGATTTCTGCCCTGGGATGCTTCGCGGGCTGCTTGCAGCCCGCGCACTACGCTCCCTCGAAGGTGGACAGCCTCCCGGAGTGGAAAATACTTGAATGGGGAATTTATAAGCATTACCGACTGACTGTAGAATCGCTGTTAGCAGATGTTACAAATGGACAGAAAATTCGAATTTATTTTCAAATGACTGCCCTATTACGGAAACTAAATTTTTATGGTATCAAAGGTTTAGCTCAGGATCTCATAGCTTCATATCTTCAGAACAGGGTACAAACCGTTGTCGTTAATGAAGAGAAATCTTGCGGTGCGCCGATTAACATAGGTGTTCCGCAGGGATCTATCTTAGGACCGTTTTTGTTCTTAGTGTATATTAATGACCTACCTTATTATTTGCAGGATATGTGTGAAATAGTACTGTTTGCAGATGACACCTCTTTAATATTTAATGTGGATAGACATGACACAAATGTTGACGAAGTAAACTCTGCTCTTTCACGCATATCCGATTGGTTTAATGCTAATAATTTACTACTAAATGCAAAAAAAACAAATTGTGTAGAATTTATCCTCCCAAATGTAAAAAAGGTGAAAAGGAATATTATTTTAAACGGGGAGGTATTATACCCTGTGGAATCTACTGTTTTTCTTGGTTTGACACTAGATGAGAAGCTACAATGGGGGGCCCATATTACCACCACCGCTGCTAAGCTCAGCTCAGCTGCATATGCAGTGAGAAGAATAAGGCATCTCACCGATGAAGAGACGGCTAGATTGGTTTACTTTAGCTACTTTCATAGCATTATGTCCTATGGAATTCTACTATGGGGCAGGGGTGCAGATATAGAAACTATATTTATACTACAGAAAAGAGCCATACGCTCTATATATAATTTGCGTGCTCGAGACTCACTAAGAGATCTCTTTAAGAATACTGGTATCCTTACTGTACCGTCGCAGTATATATTTAATAATATTTTATATGTACACAATAACGCTTATTTACACACAAAAGTAGGAGATAGACATTGTTATGACACAAGAAACAGAAATAAAATTGAAATTCCATTTTTCCGGCTAGCTAAAGTTAAAAATTCATTTATGGGTCAAGGTATACGCTTTTACAACAGAATTCCTCATAATATTAAAGAGTTCAGTAGTTCTAAATTTAAAACTTATATAAAAAACTAGCGGTCCGCCCCGGCTTCGCCCGTGGTACATATTAACGTTTTCTCTACATAAGAACCATCCTCGTACTTCAAGGAATATAATAAAAAAAGAATTATCGAAATCGGTTCAGCCGTTCTCGAGTTATGGAATTACAACGAAAAGTGGCATTGATTTTTATATATATAGATGTACTTATTCAGAGAGCCTATTACAGTATTAAGGAATATATGGACGATAAAAACCCATGGAGGGTTGTCGCGTAAAAACCACAGGACAGTTCTTTGGCATATTATGATTATAATGTACATATAACACATATAATTTATTTTGTAAAATTAAATTGTAAAACTGACATGATTAAAAAGAGCAACTATGGAGTTTCTTGCCGATTCTTCTCCGTAGATACTGCTTTCCGAATCGGTGGTAAATGTTAAAATATGTAATGACGTTTCAAAAGTGCTTCTAAAAGAAGTCTAATTGAATAAATAAATGTTTGAGTTTGAGTTTGAGTTTGAGTATTGCTTCAACCCAGGGGCAAAAGGGGCTCGCGGGCTGCTTGCAGCCCGCGCACAACGCACCAGCTAGTTATATTATGTAGATATAGATAAAGTAGGTATATGACTTTCAATATTTATATTTACCTAAGCACTCTTTTATTACAGGCTTTACGAAGATCACCTTTCTTAAGATTTATAATATTTAGAAGGTGTTAAATTTTGTTATCAAATATGGAAAAATTAAAGGAAGATAGAAAAGTAAAACAAGCATTCATGGAAAATATAAGCACCGGAGCACAGTATTATAATATTATAAACGAAGATATGATTTCAAAATATGAATAAAAACTTACATACAGATTAGATACAGAAAAAAAGAATAAAAATAGCTCTATGAATAAGAGAGACATACTGAAATACCTACATTTTGTTTTCTTTGCATCGTATTTGCATAGAAGGAAAATAAACTTATTTAATTTAAACCAGCAATTTATGCTTTTTTCTCAGAGACGAAAATCATTTAAAGAACAGGAATATTTCACAGACAGAACATAAATTCTATAGTATTCAACTTGGTAGAGTCCTACAAAGCAAGAAAACACCCACAATGTAAAGAAACATAATCCGACAAAACGACAAAATCGGATGTCCTTATCCTGCATTAGCTTGAATATTTGCCGAGCCATTCAGTGTTGACATTCCTCGCATTGCAACCTTCCTGTGAATGACGCAACTTTCACGAAGTTAGTATTCCGAGAGACATTATTCAATTCTGTACATTTTATATGTTTGCAAACTGAAATATAAGCATCGCATAATAGAGAGTATTTGCTTTAGAATTTTTCTTGAATTGAATCGTGAGAATTGGTTACAAAGAGTGCTCAAGTGTGTTGCTGCTATTGATTCTATCACTATCACTACATAGTTTAAAACAAAGTCGCTTTTTCTGTCCCTATGTCCCTTTGTATCTTTAAAACTACGCAACTGATTTTGATGCGGTTTTTTTAATAGATAGAGTGATTCAAGAGGAAGGTTTTAGTATATCATTTATTATGTTTTAGACAAAGCAGGCGAAGCCGCGGTCGTTAAACTAGTTTAAATATAAAATGTGGATGTTTGTTGGTTACAATAACTGTTCAGTAGTTGCTTTTTATTTTATGTGTAACGTGGAAAGCTAACAAGCAGGAAAAAGCAAGGAGACTTCATATTTCATACTACATTCGGATACGGAATGTTAACAGAACTTCATTATGCAGTGAACGCACGGGCCACATGAGGATGTGGAGTATCAGTAATTGTATTGGGGTGGCTTATCCACAACATGGTAATTACGAGCGGGTTACAGGATATGGTGTGCAGCATTTAATTATGGTATCACGTGGGCACCAAATTCGAATATTCTAGAATGTTGACTGTTGAGTGATATGTTTGTTGAAATTTTGGAATGGTGGGAAAAGTTTTAATGTAGACTTGTATTTACTGAACTGTGTGTGAATATGTAAAGAACAACAAGGACCCGGTTGCTTCGAGATCTGTTTTATTACTTTGTTATTATCTATATTTATAAAAATGAAACCCTATTCGCGTTGTCACGGCATTGCGTGTGAACGGCTGAACCGATTTCGATAATTCTTTTTTTATTATATTCCTTGAAGTACGAGGATGGTTCTTATGTAGAGAAAACGTAAATATGTACCACGGGTGAAGCCGGGGCGGACCGCTAGTTATTTCATAAAATCAAATATATTCCTACATACACATTCCTTTGTATTATTACAATTAAACATCTAGTTTCTGTTCTAGATTCGATTGTTATCAAATTGTAGTTACATATTACAATGTTGTATACAATAATTATTAAACCATGTTAGCAACAAAGCTTCAAATGATTCAAAGTAGGTATGCGGTAATATGATCGCTACAAAATTTATGTGTGAAACATTGAGATATACTTATGGAGACGACACCGCCTACATCACTTATGTTCCGCTCAACATACGCCATATGGCGTAACTGCACGCTCATTTTTTATTTGTTTTAAAGTGAAATATGCCTTCGTGTGTGTTACGATATTGCACAAATAATACAAATAATACAGAAAAGTGCAAAGGAATAACTTTCATCGGTAAGTACTTAGGTACTAACTAGATAATAATTTTTAAAACTTAGAGCAAAAAAATGGCGCACAGATTTTGTTCGTGGTGTCTCTTCCATACGTAGTAATATTAACTCAATGATGTGAAATGGATTTGATACGAGCGTCGAGCATGTAAAGCGATTCCCCGGTCAATTTATTTTGTTTTCATATCTATTGGTATCATATTCAAATTATTTGAAATAAATTATACTTATTATATGGTTTTGGTAGCGTTGAAACTCGTGCAATTCCAGATAATTGTAATATTATGTTCGGTAGTCTATTTTATGAACGTAACGAAGTGTGGGTACTAAACATTTGTGCTTTTCTTATAATTTAACTAGCTTAGAGCCCGTGGCTTCGCCTGCTTTGTCTAAAACCTAATAAATTATATACTAAAAGCTTCCTCTTGAATTACTCTATCTATTAACACATTAACTGCCAGAGTAATAATGACGAAAATCACAAAAAAAATTTTTAGTGCCAATTGATGTTATGGGTCTAGATATATATAGTATTAAATTTTGGGTTCAATCGGACGCAGGGTTCCGTAGAAAAGTAAAAAAAACTTCACGAGGTCACCGGTACCCTACATGGCGCACAGAAATAATTTAGTTGATTTCTGTTACCAGGCGCCGTGCGGTCCCCTCTCCGGACCTAAACTCCGGGCACCCGCGCACCTCAGTCAAAGACAAAAAGATTAATTAAATTACTCGGCGATTTAACTACTCGTTTTATTTTTCTTCCTATTCTAATGCATTCACAACCATTTTTAAATAAATACGTTTAAAATAAGAAAAAAAATAATGTTCTGGGCATTTTCACGTTATTGAAGGTTTACCTTCACTAATTCAAAATATTCTTACGTTACATAGAAACCATGCGAAAGTATTACACCTGAGCGCCATTCCGGTCACTTTATAATAAGAAATCTACGGAAAAAGCGTCCTACGGCGCCTAAATCATCTATGAAAACAGGTCTACCGTGAGGTCACCGGTGTCCTACGCGGCTCCTTAATACAAGTCCGCTTCCGGTCACCGGTGCCCTACATGGCAGTCAATGTGTTAAAAAAACTGCATCAAAATCCGTTGCGTAGTTTTAATGATTTAAGCATACTCTGTCCCTATGTCTCTTTGGACATAGAGACAGAGAAAGCGCGACTTTGTTTTATACTATGTAGTGATTTTCAATATTTTTCAAGCTAATCAGTGTACAAACGTAACAATTATTATTATGTCTTGGAAGGTAAGTCTCTATTATGTTTCCATTTTTATCAGATTGATGTTTGTTGATAATTATTTCCTTTTTAGGTATTCAATTTACGAGAAAATTCTTCGCTCTCCATAACATACGTAGGTTACTATTGTAGAAATATAATTTGGAACAGCTTACAACCTACAGAAAAGATAACAAACCGACACACCATATATTTTTAAACTTAAATCACAATGGAAAAGGCCTCATTTCTGCTATCGATTTTGACTAAGCAGCCCAATTGAGTATAAAAATACCATTCATGTATTATTACTTATAACGACTCAAAGTTCCCAAAAGAAGCAAGTTGAATGATAAATGTTTGAGTTTGATACGGGATTATAACACAAATATGAGGAAGGAATTCGGAGGATATTAATTTGCAGTTTATTAAAAGTGTAGCAAACATATACCTAAATGTTAAGGCAAAATATAGAGCTCGAGAACTATTGAATATGTTAAGAAGAAATAAATTAACATGTTGTACAGTTATGAGAGATAATTACGATATTAATGCCTTTTTTCATTCGGAAATTAAAAAATTGTCAAAGGCAAATGCTTATAAAAATCCTTGAGTCGGATAAATACATCATTATTTTTTGCAAGTAATGCAATATTTGTGACTTGTATCTTTGTAAAGATGCTTCCAATTTGTAAACGAATATATAATAATAGATGGTAACATTTAATTTTTGCTGAATAGTTTCAAAATTGCTTATAAGTCAAAATATAATACATAAATATTGTATAATACATAAATAAATATTGCTAACTTGTTTTTTATTTTGCATCTTTTAAAGACACAACGGAAAAGAAATAAGATTTTATATCCTTATAAAAATGTTAATATTAAAATTCACCGTCGCCTGGTTAACTTTTAATCAAAGTGTTAACTTGCTATTAATTTCTAATTAAAAGCGTTTGTTGTTACTGACTTCTATAAAATTTTTCAGTGACAAAGAAACGCCTTTAAAGTTAGGAACAGTTTTCTACATATTTAATTAAATATATTTTGCATCTTTATCTTTAAGTCGTGTAGTTACGAATTTTTAAGAAAATACTTAAATCAAGTGGTAGTTATTATAAAATATTAAGCAGTAAAGAGGAATCAATTTATCTATTCATATTTTATTATTATGAATAATTGTCAATGTTTCCTCTACTGATTCTATATTTTCTCAACTTAATAAATAACACGAATTGATTGCCTTCTTTGGAAGGCTGAAGATATATCGATGTGATACCTACATCTAGCTATATATTCTGCAGACCTGAGTATTTTGAAACAAGTTCTGAAGAATATGTAGTCAGATGTGTATTCATAAACAGTACCACTACTATCAAGAAAGAAAAACGTTAACAGATAAATTGGTATTGTATTATTCATAGTAATTATTAATAATATTGAATTTGTTGTTATATTATATTTGAATACAAGTAGAAGATTTTTAGGACTTAAATTAGAGCATATTTATAATATAATATGTATAACCTTAAAGAGTTAGGAAAAAAATTTACTTGTGTAATAAAATATGTTATATATTTAGGAACAGAAGTGGGAATGAAAAAAAAACACAACGTAGGTAACAAATATAATCAAAACTCGTTAATTTAATTTAACATTTACAAAATTTACAAAATAATGAAATAATTTCACACTGATTTTTAAAACTCACTTTCACTAATTTACTTAATTGTAATAAAAAAAAAACTTATATAATGCAAAGCACAATAATATGGCAGTTGACTCCACAAACGGGCAGAGTTGTAGTCTGTCAATTGACTCGCGACGAATGGTGCCGCGAATGAGCGCGCCAGCGCTTTTATTTGCAAATCCGCCACCACCTGTCATCCCTTCTATTGGCGCTGTCTTAGTTTTTGTCTAACAATATAATATGTTTTAAGCCGAATTTTTATATTTATATAAAAAATATTTTTTATATTTAATGTTTATAAACATTTTAGGGTAATTAAATTCATTTATTCGAAAGACAAAACAGACTCAAAACAAATAATAACAAATGGCTAATTACAGGTTTTTTATCCCGTGTTTTCAAGGAAAAGAGCTTAAAATACTTTGCAGCTATCGGTATGTATATAAACGGAAAATTTGTATCTTGGATGGATACAGCCTTGATCGCCTTAACAATGACGTCACGCTACAAAGGCAGGAAAGGGAAATACGGTAACATGATACATGGCATTTAATTACTTGCTCATTTAATTGGTGCTATATTTATTACTAGCTGTGCTCCGCGGTTTTACTCGCATTGCTCCACTCCTGTTTGTCTTAGCGAGATGATAGCCTATTATAGCTTTCCTCGATAAATGGGCTATCTTACACCGAAAGAATTTTTAAAATTGGACCAGTAGCTCCTAATATTAGCGCGTTAAAACAAACAAACAAACTCTTCAGCTTTCTAATATTAGTATAGATTGAATGGATAATATTTATTTACATGTTTATAATTGTTTAATTTTTAATTATAGGTAGATCCTGGTTTGGTGACAACAACTGATACACTGAGAAGCTTGGGAGGAGATTGATTGAAGGTTTACATAGCATGTTGCAACAAATAATCTATTGTTCGCTTATAGTCTAAGATCCGAACCCAAATCGACCTTCACCGGGGTGAAAATAGAATGAGATCAATTTTATAATAATTTGATCTCACTCTATTATCGCTCCGGTGATTTAGTTTCGGATCAACTAGGTACTATAAAAATTACAACAATCAATAACATCTAATAGCAACTACGTGAGAAGAAACATATCAAAACAAGTAGCATATAAAGGCTTAAATAATTAGCTTCCCGATAGGTATCATTTTCTAAAACATCTATGCATCAGACTTTACAAATGAACATGGCTTAAAATAGGGTTCCGCCGTTATTTTCTAAATTTAAAACATCGATACGCTGTGTCTCGAATCAGGTATGGATTGAGTCCTTAAATAATTTTCCTTATTTATAAATTCAATTTATTGATTAATCTATATTACATTTTTTAGTTCAGTGATCCCGAGGTTTTAAGGGGTTGTCGTGATGTGATCTGGACAATCAAAACTTCTTACGGACTGTCAGTGGTAGCTACAAGATAATATTGATTCTACATAATATATTGGGTGAAGCATTATAACGGTTAGTAATAGTTGATGCAGTTATTATTTACCTTCGTTTTATTCACCCATTCATTTTAATCCTAACCTTATTTTAGTGGGCCATTGAACAATCTACAGTACCTACTATACGGGTAATGTGATAGGTTTTTAGAAACATAATTATTGTCTTTCTTTTTTCAGGTGTTTAAGACGTGGAGTTCAAGAACTTCAAGATTTCATCAACAGTCAGTCTGCACACGCCGAATTTATTAGTATATTTGAATTAGAAATTTGATTTTGAACTTATAAGATTTCAAAGTCTCTGTTTCAAAATATTATTATAAATATATAAATAATTTAAAATGAGTTCGTCAATAATTAATATAACATTGTAATATTGCTGCGTGTATTGTCCACTCAAAATGTATTAATGAGGAATTGATACTGTCATTTTTGTTCTGTTATTTTGTTTGTAAATAAAGTATTACATAAAGTTATTTGAAAGCATGTATGAAGATGAAAACTAGTTAAAAATTGATTCACCAAATTATAATATTGTTATCATTATTTAGTTTTAATTATATGTTTATTGTATCCATTCATTTTGCTTTTATTGATATGAGAGAACGATATTGTAATTAATAAATTATAACAGTGTTGTAAAATCACTTAACTATTGTTATATTTCTTGAAATAAAAACGTCAAAAAGATTGTCATGTTCTTAGGTCATGTTTATAAAATGTTTTTTTAGTTTGCATTTGCGAAGGTTCCTTTTTTACACATAACAGGAATATTGGACATATTATATAAAATGTATGAGAATATTGCATTTTTAAGTAGTTCGTCGTTACATCGAAATTCTAAAAAATGCTTATAGCTCATGCTTTTTACTAACAACTGGAATTGAAGATTGACGACGGTTTATCTAATCTGTGTTATTATTTTATTGTATTATAACTTTACTTATTAACTAAAAAGGAACTAATTTGTCTTAGTTAAAGAAGTTTAATTAAGCCAAATTAGTTGCAATGAGTTTATAAGTATCAACTATCACTTGATTTCGTTTAATTTTCTTGTCAATTGGTTAAAGTGAATTCTAAATATTAAGTAGTCTATGCAAACTATGTTTTCTTCACAGTATTATAATAGATTCAGTTTTTTAATAATCCATACTAGGTATATTATTAATAATTATTATAAATGCGAAAGTAACTCTGTCTGTCTGTTACTCAATCACGCCTTAACTACTGAAATAATTTGCATGAAATTTGGTATAGAGATATTCTGATACCCGAGAAAAGACATAGGATAGGTTTTATCCCGGAAATCCCACCGGAACGGGAACTATGCGGGTTTTTCTTTGACTTCACGGGCGATGCCGCGGGCGGAAAGCTAGGTTTAATATATTTTGGTAAAGAAAATGTTAATTTTAAGATTGTTTACTGTAATATGTAAATATGTAAAGTAAGAGAATATTGCATTTTTGGAAATCACGTGATTTTAAACGAATTTCGAAAAATGTGACGATCTCCCGCTTTATTTCATCTTCGAGGAAGATTGAAGAAATTAGCGGAGAAGAAATAAATTAATCTAGTTGTTATCAATAAATTATGTAAATTCTGTTTATTTCGAATATTATTAAAATTAACAAAAAAAAAATGAAAATATATATTTTAACAACCGGGGTGTCAGAAAACCCTACATTTGAATATTGTTTTAAACTTTATCTTAATTATGAAGGTTTAGGTTTATTAAATAATTTAATTTAATATTAATAATCAATGCCCTGTTTTTCATATTACACTGTGTTCAAATTACTAAAAAGACAAAAATAGATTATTAATTTATCCTCTAACCGAAACCTACAAAAAAACCTATCTACTTACGGCTGCTATTTCGAATACCAGTTTTTATAATAATATAACTTATTTGATATGAAATCTTATACCTACGTAAAATTGTGAAAATAATAAAAATTTATTGAAATTAAAAAATAAATAGTCTTTACTTTCCCTCCAGTAAGTAGAAATAATAAGACGTAAAAGTTGAATTGGTCTATGCACATGCGTTGGTTGGTTAATTTTGATGACGATCAATAAAGCTATAGTTTCACTGATCGATTTTATCTCCAAAGCTGTCAAACTTAGTGATATTTTCATACTAGCTGTGCACCCGGGCTTTGTCGCCTTTCGTGTTTGAACACTTTCGGATATCGTAACTGTCACCTACTCAGCCTCAATGATTTCCAAGAAAAATGTGTTTTTTTTTTCTTTTGGTATTAAATATTTTATAAATTATGTGTTGTTTTATTTAATCCTTTAGTAGAGTATTATATATCTATAAACAAATTAATCGCAATATGTGCTCGAAAACTGCTGAACCGATTTCGTTAATTATTTTTTTTATAATATTCCTTGAAGTACGAGGTTGTTTCTTATGAAGAGAAAACCAATACAAAATGTGTACTACGAGTGAATCCGGGGCGGACCGCTAGTATTGTATATATTAGGATATCACTAGGTCAAGGTCAAGGTCAAGGTCAAGGTCAGATTCAATCGATTTTATCTCATCGATTTTAGATTAAAGTATATTTTTATATGTATATGGCTCAATACATAAAAATGAATCGCAAAATGTGTTGGTAAGCGCTTAATTCGAAAAATGCTGAACCGATTTCGTTAATTCTTTTTATAATATTTCTTGAACTACGATCAAGGTCAAGGTCAAAGTCAGATTCAATCGATTTTATCTCATCGATTTAAGATTGAAGTATATCTATACTAATATTATAAAGAGGAAAGGTTTGTCTGTATGTATGTATGTATGGTTTTCACGCATAAACTACTGAACCGATTACAATGAAATTTAGCACACGTATAGAGGGTAACTTGGATTAAGAAAAGAAAAAAAGAAAAGAAAAGAAACATTTATTTATCAAGGACAGCACAACACACACACATAAAACATAAAGAACCGTAAAAGATAAATAAGAAAGCACCACGACAAGAAAATAGCAACAATAACACTTAAATTAATAACATAAAAAAGCACGTAGAGAAAATAAAATTGATAATCAGTATTTTTTTTATTAAGGTGTGTCATACGACCCTGACAAAAAGGAGACAGCTCAGCATATGCTGCAACGTTCCGGAACATTGCCAGCGCTGTTTTTCAGTGCCCCCTTTATTATGAAGGCTTCGAGTTGGGACGAAAGGAGTAACCTAGGTTTACATATATACATAGATACACAAAAAATTAAATAAATGAGATATAATAAACTTATAGATAGGTACGATGATACAACGCGACTAACGATGAATATAAATACATAATAAATACATAAATAATAAATATTTCAGGGCAATTTTCACGTAAATTTAATTTAATTTACCACTAAAACTGGATTTGGTGTGCTAATAATATACTTTTAAATTTAGATTTAAAAGTATATAGTGTTCGTAGATTCCGTAACGGTGGAGGCAAGTTGTTCCAGCATTTAGTGGCGTTATATTTAAAGCTACCCTTAAAACAAGCGGAATGGTGTTTGGGTACGAGGAGTTTATTGGCAGCATCCCTGGTGTTGTATTTGGTGTTTTGTTCACTCCTCCAAATAAGTTTTTCGAACAGATAGTGAGGCGATTCTGTTTTGACAACACCAAAGAGAAGGGATGCAAAGTGCAATTGCCTGTGGTGCTCCATGTTTAGACATCGCGCATTATTAAGATGGGGCGTGATGTGATCCCTCGGTGGGACATTCCAGCAGAACCGTGCACATGCATTCTGCACTCGCTGGATTACACGTTTTGTATGACCTAATAACCGGTGTCCATACATCACATCCATATAATTGAACTTTGATAGAACTAGACTATCACATAATTTGAGTCTGAGACTGGGTTCAATATATTGTCTGATGCGATATAAAACCTTAAGTCTATAGAAACAATTAGCTGCTGTAGAGCTAATGTACTTCTCAAATCTCAGATTCTCATCAAAAATGATGCCCAGGTTTCTAACCTCCTCAACACGCTGTATGGGTACCCCGTCTATGCATAAAGATACAGATGGCAGCTTATTTTTTATTATTTTGACAGTAGAGGGGGTTCCGAGTATCATATATTTGGTCTTATTGGGGTTGAGAACAAGAGAGTTATTTTCCGACCACATTCGTATTGAATCCAAATCTAAATTCAGCTTTTCTTCTGCAACTTGCGTCTCATGTGGGCGGAATGAAATATATAACTGTACGTCATCTGCATAAATGTGGTACCGACACGATTTTATTCGCGTCACTATGTCTGCACTGTACAGTATATATAAGAGGGGCCCCAAAATAGATCCTTGAGGCACTCCTCGTGTTACCGCTTTACATTCAGAGAGCATAGTTCTTCCATCCTCCTCTGCGACGGAAACAGTCTGAGTACGTGACGATAGGTAGCTATTAAACCACTTTACGGTCAATGAGCTTAAACCGTAATAAGTGAGTTTAGATAGCAGCAAAGGCACGTTTATGGTTTCAAATGCTCGCGTGTAGTCCAGTAATACCAGGAATGTACCTTTGCCCTCATCTTGAGCCGATAATATATCGTCTACAACGTCCGTTATGGCTGTTGCAGTACTTTTGTTTTTTCTAAAACCAGACTGACGATCTGGGAGGATATTATTGGTCTCTAAGAACTTCATTAACTGCTTATACACTATTTTTTCAATAACCTTGGAAAGGCAAGGCAGTATACTTATTGGCCGAAGGTCCTTCAGGACTTGTGGATTATTGATTTTCGGTACAGGACGAACGAGAGCACTTTTCCACAAACCAGGGAAGATGCCAGTGTTTAGAGATTCATTAATAATATGCGTTAGTATCGGTAAGGTAGAAGGTAAAGTGGATTTAAACATGTCTAAAGATATGTCATCAATTCCAATAGCTTGTGACTTTAGTTCCTTTAAAGTGCTCAACACCAATGACTCATTTACGTTCGTAAAATTGAAAATAGCATCACTGTGTCGATTAAATTCATAATATGTTAATATGGAAAGATGTAATTGGGCTTTACCAGGGACATTTAGAAAGTGGCTATTTAATATATTGGGATTATTGAGATGAGAAGGTAACAATGAATCCTTTTTAGAATTGATGGTAACATTGTCTTTTATGTGTTTCCACATGATCTTAGGTTTGTTTGAATTAGAATTAATGTATGAATTAAAGTAAACCTGTTTTTCACGATTTAAAGCTAAGCTGGTGAAATTTTTTAAATCCTTGTAATAATGTTTGTGTGCATCCTCCTTAGTGAGACGCGCTCTAATTCTAGCCTCATCGCGTAATTGGAACATTTTTTTAATGTTCTGTGTAATCCAGGGCGGCCGTTTCGTCTTGACGAAAATCCTTTTCTTAGGTGCAAATATATCATAAAGAGATATGATATATGAAGTCAGCATGTTAACCATTTCATCCACGTTATGAAAAGAGAACAGAAATGACCAATCGATATTATTCAGAGACTGATTAAAGTTATCTATATTAATGTTCGCTATAGGCCTGAAAGTGATAAATTTAGGTTTAGCTTTTTTCTTATAAATATTGAGTGTGCAGGAAACAAAAGCATGGCTGCTGAGTTCCTCTATGTGGTCTACCGCTAAATTACTCACTGGAACATTTGTGCATATTACCTCTAATAAAGTTTGGTTGAACCGTGTAAAATGTGTCGGCTGTGATACTTGTTGCGTTAAATTGACACTTTGAAGAAAATTTTTTAGTTTAATACAGTTTATATGGTCGTCGTCCAAGAGATTGATATTAAAATCCCCTACGAGAATAAGGCTGTCACACCACACAAAAGAACCAATAGAATCAGTAAGCGCATCTAGGAACAAATTAATATCCAGCCAGGGAGGGCGGTAAGCAGTACCGACCACGATGTTCTCGCCACCTAAGTTAATCTTAAGCCACATCTGTTCCACGCCATGCGCTAGCGGATGTGGTGTAACTCTCACCGACGTACCAATTTTAATATAAAAACCAACTCCCCCACCTCGAGAACGGAGAGTGAGCGGCCGAGGAACGTGGCGTAACCTGTAGCCCGGCACAACCGGAGCGCGCCCCTCCTCGCCATCCCTCAGCCAAGTCTCGTTGATAGCCATCACATCTACTTTATGGCGCTCCATTGCCACCAGAAACTCATCATGCCTCGTACCCAAAGAACCAGGATTCAGAAGACCAACTTTAAATTTATTTTTGTTGTTCATTGTTATTGCAAATGTATAAATATAAGAAACGCAAATAAATTAAATATAATCTATTATAATAAAACTTTAAAACGTATACACAAACTATAATACTAGAAGAGACAAGTAGAAGCATTAAAGAAGACATTATTAAGATATTTAATGAATTAAATATAAAAATAAAATGTAAAATACAAGGGACATAGTCTTTTAAACTCGAGAAACAATTGACACACCTCAATAAATCCGACTGCGTGGAGAATAAAATTATATAAATCGCATAGCAAAGACATCTAGATTTACATATTATTATAACAAATTTTGCGAAATTAAAAACAAATTGTCCCATAATCTTTTGAAAGTGAGTATTTAAGCGAAGCGGTATTTCGATCTCAAAATTAACTTTATGATGCTCCCTATACTCCCCTTTTTTACAATAATTTAATTCTAATATTAAAAGATAACATTTATTAAATAATATTGAGAAACTAAATCTATACATTGAACATAACACTAAACATGTAATATTTTTCATACAATGAGTGTTTAAAAATACAACTAGCCAATAGATGTTTAAATTGAACAATGGGAAAGTTTGGTAATAACACGTATAATATATTTTTGTAAGAAGAAATTCACGATATAATATTACGTATGTTAAATAAGGATGTATTAAAACATGGCTGGCCGTTACATGAATCATTAACGTAATAATCTTACAACGTTTGTACGATATACATCTAACGCTATGTATAATAATAACATAATGAAATATTACAAAAAGAACGCGTACAAGTGATAACTGCGTTAAAAACAACCGACTTCAAACTTGCACTTGCAAAATTTACAAATAGCTACAGACAAAAATGCTCATAAAATAAAAACTACTGGGCCTATCCGAATAAAATTTTTATGGGACCAATTCGACACCATCCCGCATCGAACAAAAAAAGAATCACGTAAATCGGTTCAGAAACCTCGGAGTAATCGGTGTACATACATAAAAAAAAAAAAAAATATATACCGGCCGAATTGATAACCTCCTCCTTTTTTTTGAAGTCGGTTAACTGTCAAACTTAGTGATATTTTCATACTAGCTGTGCACCCGGGCTTTGTCGCCTTTCGTGTTTGAACACTTTCGGATATCGTAACTGTCACCTACTCAGCCTCAATGATTTCCAAGAAAAATGTGTTTTATTTTATTTTTATTAAATATTTTATAAATTATGTGTTGTTTTATTTAATCCTTTAGTAGAGTATTATATATCTATAAACAAATTAATCGCAATATGTGCTCGAGAACTGCTGAACCGATTTCGTTAATTATTTTTTTTATAATATTCCTTGAAGTACGAGGTTGTTTCTTATGAAGAGAAAACCAATACAAAATTGTGTACTACGAGTGAATCCGGGGCGGACCGCTAGTATTGTATATATTAGGATATCACTAGGTCAAGGTCAAGGTCAAGGTCAAGGTCAGATTCAATCGATTTTATCTCATCGATTTTAGATTAAAGTATATTTTTATATGTATATGGCTCAATACATAAAAATGAATCGCAAAATGTGTTGGTAAGCGCTTAATTCGAAAAATGCTGAACCGATTTCGTTAATTCTTTTTATAATATTTCTTGAACTACGATCAAGGTCAAGGTCAAGGTCAGATTCAATCGATTTTATCTCATCGATTTAAGATTGAAGTATATCTATACTAATATTATAAAGAGGAAAGGTTTGTCTGTATGTATGTATGTATGGTTTTCACGCATAAACTACTGAACCGATTACAATGAAATTTAGCACACGTATAGAGGGTAACTTGGATTAAGAAAAGAAAAAAAGAAAAGAAAAGAAACATTTATTTATCAAGGACAGCACAACACACACACATAAAACATAAAGAACCGTAAAAGATAAATAAGAAAGCACCACGACAAGAAAATAGCAACAATAACACTTAAATGATTAACATAAAAAAGCACGTAGAGAAAATAAAATTGATAATCAGTATTTTTTTTATTAAGGTGTGTCATACGACCCTGACAAAAAGGAGACAGCTCAGCATATGCTGCAACGTTCCGGAACATTGCCAGCGCTGTTTTTCAGTGCCCCCTTTATTATGAAGGCTTCGAGTTGGGACGAAAGGAGTAACCTAGGTTTACATATATACATAGATACACAAAAAATTAAATAAATGAGATATAATAAACTTATAGATAGGTACGATGATACAACGCGACTAACGATGAATATAAATACATAATAAATACATAAATAATAAATATTTCAGGGCAATTTTCACGTAAATTTAATTTAATTTACCACTAAAACTGGATTTGGTGTGCTAATAATATACTTTTAAATTTAGATTTAAAAGTATATAGTGTTCGTAGATTCCGTAACGGTGGAGGCAAGTTGTTCCAGCATTTAGTGGCGTTATATTTAAAGCTACCCTTAAAACAAGCGGAATGGTGTTTGGGTACGAGGAGTTTATTGGCAGCATCCCTGGTGTTGTATTTGGTGTTTTGTTCACTCCTCCAAATAAGTTTTTCGAACAGATAGTGAGGCGATTCTGTTTTGACAACACCAAAGAGAAGGGATGCAAAGTGCAATTGCCTGCGGTGCTCCATGTTTAGACATCGCGCATTATTAAGATGGGGCGTGATGTGATCCCTCGGTGGGACATTCCAGCAGAACCGTGCACATGCATTCTGCACTCGCTGGATTACACGTTTTGTACGACCTAATAACCGGTGTCCATACATCACATCCATATAATTGAACTTTGATAGAACTAGACTATCACATAATTTGAGTCTGAGACTGGGTTCAATATATTGTCTGATGCGATATAAAACCTTAAGTCTATAGAAACAATTAGCTGCTGTAGTGCTAATGTACTTCTCAAATCTCAGATTCTCATCAAAAATGATGCCCAGGTTTCTAACCTCCTCAACACGCTGTATGGGTACCCCGTCTATGCATAAAGATACAGATGGCAGCTTATTTTTTATTATTTTGACAGTAGAGAGGGTTCCGAGTATCATATATTTGGTCTTATTGGGGTTGAGAACAAGAGAGTTATTTTCCGACCACATTCGTATTGAATCCAAATCTAAATTCAGCTTTTCTTCTGCAACTTGCGTCTCATGTGGGCGGAATGAAATATATAACTGTACGTCATCTGCATAAATGTGGTACCGACACGATTTTATTCGCGTCACTATGTCTGCACTGTACAGTATATATAAGAGGGGCCCCAAAATAGATCCTTGAGGCACTCCTCGTGTTACCGCTTTACATTCAGAGAGCATAGTTCTTCCATCCTCCTCTGCGACGGAAACAGTCTGAGTACGTGACGATAGGTAGCTATTAAACCACTTTACGGTCAATGAGCTTAAACCGTAATAAGTGAGTTTAGATAGCAGCAAAGGCACGTTTATGGTTTCAAATGCTCGCGTGTAGTCCAGTAATACCAGGAATGTACCTTTGCCCTCATCTTGAGCCGATAATATATCGTCTACAACGTCCGTTATGGCTGTTGCAGTACTTTTGTTTTTTCTTAAACCAGACTGACGATCTGGGAGGATATTATTGGTCTCTAAGAACTTCATTAACTGCTTATACACTATTTTTTCAATAACCTTGGAAAGGCAAGGCAGTATACTTATTGGCCGAAGGTCCTTCAGGACTTGTGGATTATTGATTTTCGGTACAGGACGAACGAGAGCACTTTTCCACAAACCAGGGAAGATGCCAGTGTTTAGAGATTCATTAATAATATGCGTTAGTATCGGTAAGGTAGAAGGTAAAGTGGATTTAAACATGTCTAAAGATATGTCATCAATTCCAATAGCTTGTGACTTTAGTTCCTTTAAAGTGCTCAACACCAATGACTCATTTACGTTCGTAAAATTGAAAATAGCATCACTGTGTCGATTAAATTCATAATATGTTAATATGGAAAGATGTAATTGGGCTTTACCAGGGACATTTAGAAAGTGGCTATTTAATATATTGGGATTATTGAGATGAGAAGGTAACAATGAATCCTTTTTAGAATTGATGGTAACATTGTCTTTTATGTGTTTCCACATGATCTTAGGTTTGTTTGAATTAGAATTAATGTATGAATTAAAGTAAACCTGTTTTTCACGATTTAAAGCTAAGCTGGTGAAATTTTTTAAATCCTTGTAATAATGTTTGTGTGCATCCTCCTTAGTGAGACGCGCTCTAATTCTAGCCTCATCGCGTAATTGGAACATTTTTTTAATGTTCTGTGTAATCCAGGGCGGCCGTTTCGTCTTGACGAAAATCCTTTTCTTAGGTGCAAATATATCATAAAGAGATATGATATATGAAGTCAGCATGTTAACCATTTCATCCACGTTATGAAAAGAGAACAGAAATGACCAATCGATATTATTCAGAGACTGATTAAAGTTATCTATATTAATGTTCGCTATAGGCCTGAAAGTGATAAATTTAGGTTTAGCTTTTTTCTTATAAATATTGAGTGTGCAGGAAACAAAAGCATGGCTGCTGAGTTCCTCTATGTGGTCTACCGCTAAATTACTCACTGGAACATTTGTGCATATTACCTCTAATAAAGTTTGGTTGAACCGTGTAAAATGTGTCGGCTGTGATACTTGTTGCGTTAAATTGACACTTTGAAGAAAATTTTTTAGTTTAATACAGTTTATATGGTCGTCGTCCAAGAGATTGATATTAAAATCCCCTACGAGAATAAGGCTGTCACACCACACAAAAGAACCAATAGAATCAGTAAGCGCATCTAGGAACAAATTAATATCCAGCCAGGGAGGGCGGTAAGCAGTACCGACCACGATGTTCTCGCCACCTAAGTTAATCTTAAGCCACATCTGTTCCACGCCATGCGCTAGCGGATGTGGTGTAACTCTCACCGACGTACCAATTTTAATATAAAAACCAACTCCCCCACCTCGAGAACGGAGAGTGAGCGGCCGAGGAACGTGGCGTAACCTGTAGCCCGGCACAACCGGAGCGCGCCCCTCCTCGCCATCCCTCAGCCAAGTCTCGTTGATAGCCATCACATCTACTTTATGGCGCTCCATTGCCACCAGAAACTCATCATGCCTCGTACCCAAAGAACCAGGATTCAGAAGACCAACTTTAAATTTATTTTTGTTGTTCATTGTTATTGCAAATGTATAAATATAAGAAACGCAAATAAATTAAATATAATCTATTATAATAAAACTTTAAAACGTATACACAAACTATAATACTAGAAGAGACAAGTAGAAGCATTAAAGAAGACATTATTAAGATATTTAATGAATTAAATATAAAAATAAAATGTAAAATACAAGGGACATAGTCTTTTAAACTCGAGAAACAATTGACACACCTCAATAAATCCGACTGCGTGGAGAATAAAATTATATAAATCGCATAGCAAAGACATCTAGATTTACATATTATTATAACAAATTTTGCGAAATTAAAAACAAATTGTCCCATAATCTTTTGAAAGTGAGTATTTAAGCGAAGCGGTATTTCGATCTCAAAATTAACTTTATGATGCTCCCTATACTCCCCTTTTTTACAATAATTTAATTCTAATATTAAAAGATAACATTTATTAAATAATATTGAGAAACTAAATCTATACATTGAACATAACACTAAACATGTAATATTTTTCATACAATGAGTGTTTAAAAATACAACTAGCCAATAGATGTTTAAATTGAACAATGGGAAAGTTTGGTAATAACACGTATAATATATTTTTGTAAGAAGAAATTCACGATATAATATTACGTATGTTAAATAAGGATGTATTAAAACATGGCTGGCCGTTACATGAATCATTAACGTAATAATCTTACAACGTTTGTACGATATACATCTAACGCTATGTATAATAATAACATAATGAAATATTACAAAAAGAACGCGTACAAGTGATAACTGCGTTAAAAACAACCGACTTCAAACTTGCACTTGCAAAATTTACAAATACCTACAGACAAAAATGCTCATAAAATAAAAACTACTGGGCCTATCCGAATAAAATTTTTATGGGACCAATTCGACACCATCCCGCATTGAACAAAAAAAGAATCACGTAAATCGGTTCAGAAACCTCGGAGTAATCGGTGTACATACATAAAAAAAAAAAAAAAAATATACCGGCCGAATTGATAACCTCCTCCTTTTTTTTGAAGTCGGTTAAAAATACAGCTATATGCAAACCACAGAAACAAACAAACTGAAATCATGAATAGCGATGGATAGGTAATTACTTTTAAAATACAGATATTGAGTATCAGTAAGCCCGAACCTAGCTTTGACCAAAAACCTCATTTATATCGCCTTCGGATTCCATCGGATTAGCACATAGTATAGGTTTTATCCCGGAAATCCCACGGGAATGGGAACTATGCGGGTTTTCCTTTGAAAATGCGCGCGAAGACGCGGGCAAAAAGCTAGTATTGTATATATTGGGATATTCAAGGTCAAGGTCTAGGTCAGATGCAATCAATTTTATCTCATCGATTTTAGATTGAAGTAGGTATAATTTTTCAATATGGTGCTGCTCAATCCATATTGAGGATGACGAACAATAAATTGCACTTTCAAGCATACATAGTCTTAAAAGAACCATATTTACTATTGGGTAGCAAATAATACAAGTTATATGGTATAAGTTTTCTCTTATTATATAATAGATTATACATACAAATTGCACGTTATTCACATCACCACTGCTCGAACCGGCATGACAAAGTATAAGTTCAAAAGATAAGTTCCTAAAGTTCAGTTAAAGCTAAATGTGACATCTGCAGATGCGAATGCTGCCAATGTAATGGTATTAAGTACCACGTTGAAGCTAAGTGAATTAATTAAAAATTACAATGAAAATGCAAAATTATTGTTTTATACTGGATTAAAGTTAATTTAATTAAAGTTAAAGTTATAAGAAAAACAAAACTGATTAAACTCAAGCTCGTGCCGAATAAATGCGTGGTTCTAAATAATATAAGGATTATTTTGTTATTTTTCTTCACTAATTTCATTGTAAAAACAAAAGATCCTTAAAATACTCGTAATCGCCTTAAAAATACGTGGGAATAACTTTGCTATAAGCTGATTAACAAGAAACGAGTTGTTTCTTGGAGAATAATTGCCACTATTATTAGCATTGTTTATAAAATGTTTTACTAATTTAAACGGAAAATTTCTTCGTTGTTGAAAACATCTTCTTATATAATAACTTATTTTTTATTATAAGACTGTTTCAAAAGGTATAATTTCAATTATATGAAAAAGCTCCAAATTTATTAGGTAAAGGTTATACAAGTTATTAGACGTTTATTAGGTCATACAAGCGAAATAAAAATATATGAAAGTAAATTATGTTAATTTTCATATAATAATTAATTTGTTTATCTTCTAATTAAGGAATAAACATCGTGAGGAAACCGGACACGAAACGACGAGGGCAAAACCCACCTCGCGACTTTGGTGGATAAAAGCTTGAACCCTCAAGAAGTTTTTGTCTTTGCAGTGAGAAATAACATTGAGAATTGAAGCCGTTAACTGATGTTACTTGTTTATAAACATTTAGATAACAACAACTATAAAATCTATGCATGGTATGAATTAAACACAATACACATTTTCGTTATCTTTCGGTCTAGAAACTCTATTAATTCCAATCTTTCATCCATTCATCATTTAAGTTTCTCATTCGCTCCATCAATTTACGTTCATTTCGGAAAATATTTTCACATTTACGTCCATTGCATTACTGTGTGTTTGGGAGACTTTTATTGGAAAGCGACAAATGTTGTTCATTTGTGTCTGCAATAATTAGCCGGTATTCATGTATTGTTTTTGTGGTTTATGTGATTGACTGCAGTTTGTTTTATGTATTTTCTATAGGTTTTGGTGTTGCTAATTGGCTATTATGTTATGTTGCAATCATGTTGCAATACTAGTGAAATGGTACAAGAGCAAGATTATGAGATACAAAGCTGCCAGAAAAAACATCTAATTACCTATAATATTAATATTTCAGTCAAGTTATAAAATTATTATATTATCCTAAATTGTTATGACTCTATTGGAGAGAGACTATATTATAGACTTATAATTTTATTTCCAAAAATTGACTCAACTCTGTAAATTTATACTTGAAGCAAAAGTTTGTGCTTTTGAAAAACTGTTTATCATATTTTGTCTGTAACCATATTTACCTGGCGCCACAAATTTAACCACCAAAAATTCGCTGCACTAAATTGCAATCGTTCGAACAAAGAATTACGGGCACGCACTACCCGCTTGTCACTGCTGACCGTACGATGTCATTAACTTCTCCCCAGCAAGATTAATTGAAACTAGCAGCTTTTGTGCTGTGATTCAATCCGCCGCATATTAATCAGTATCCATTGTTTAAGGGACCGCGGTACACACGAGTCGTCAAACTGTCACAGCTCACAAATTAATAACGCATCCATCACGTAGTGTTGTTAGTTTTAATTGTTCGGTGGTACAACGCTTGCATGATAATTGAAAGTTTTTGGAAACTCTAATGAAGTACTGGAAGCGCGTGACACAATTTCTTGACAATGCTCATCCGAGTTCTATGCGCTTGATTGTGATATTGTGGTATATTGCTGAACAATACCTGCAAATACAATTGTTTGTTGATACTATAAAATTTCAGTAATTTCAGTTAATTCAGTTAATACAAGTCAAGTCAATTCAGTCAAAAATTTCAGTTAATACTGTAAAGTTTCTGTAAGCGTAACGTTAAATCTACCAAATCAGAAATGGATTTGAAAATTAACGACGAAGACTTACCAAGATTTTCGACTTGTAAGTAGTTTTCGCCAAGCCACATTAAATACTCGTAGACACAGTGGGCCTCTAAAATGCACTGTAAAAAGTGTGTACCTATCATTACTTTATTACTTTGTTAGTAGATATATAAACGCAATCCAAACATTTTGTCAAACACCGATTCATAAATTTGTCACGTGAAAATTATTTAATAAAGCGACACAATAAATAAGTTATCGATTGATTTTTTGAGTCTTATATAGCTTGAAGAGTTATCCATAAATATTCATCAAAATATAATGTTTATTATGTTGTAGGCCAATTGTTAACCGTCGGCCGCGGTCCGAAAATTCTGAGTTTTCTTATTTTATTTTTCCGGCTTCCCATCGGTTAGACGTCGCTTTTACTTATGAAATTTTATAACATAGCAAGATGTGAAATCATTGAGAATTTTTGGTTGTTTTAATTCATAAATGTTTGTTATATTGATGAATGAATAATAATGTAGTTATGTATGCTTTTAAACAGTTTTGTTAGGAATTATTAAATTTGTATTGTATTATTATATGCACTATAATTATTAATTGTTTTTATTTATGTGTATCTTAAATAATAAAATTTAAAACTTTTTCGATCTTATATGTAAGTTTTGCTTTATTAGTTCATTTAAATATTCATTTGCAATGTATCAATTAACATAATTTAATTAAATAATTAACCAATCTCTTGAATTGTTAAAAAAGTGGGGTTGTAAAAGTCCGTGTTGTGTAGTTGTAAAAGTCCGGTATACCGGATAAAAAGGGTGATATCGTAATACAATTATTGAATGGACGAATGCAACATAGCTTAAATCAATAACAAGTAACCTAGGTAGGTCTGCGGTGACAATAAATTTTGATAAATCAGGACAAAGGAAAAGTAATTTATAAGAAGATAATTTAAGGGAAATTTCTTTAAATACCTTATGAAGGAAGAACTTCGCAATTTGTTTTTTAACTTTCTCCTCTAATAAGACAGTATAGGACATTAGGTACTTGTGATTTTTTTTATTTTTATTTTTTTTTTGTTTAAGCCATATCATACTCAACACAAGGAATTGTGCCATATATTTTTATAGTTAATACACAACTAAAATATTTGTAAATAAAACCCCTTTGAAATTATTTCACACAGCTTACATTTCAGTCTGCGCTATTTAGTTAATTGTAGATAAAAATTTAAAATTTTTCGTTTAATTGATTTTTTGTCAGAACTTTATAAAGCCTAGCCTAGGAGATGTCAATATATTGTGAGTCAAACGAAGAAAAATATTTGGGAGTGTAGAACGAAGAGTGAAAAGAGAGAGAAGGTGTACCGTGTATTACCCATAAAATTTACCCATTTGTAAAGGAGTTTTATTTTTACGACTTCTGTGTTCTGTGCAAAAATGAAAAACATAATTTAATGTATTTTAGCTTAGATTGGTCACCGCGCGCGCGCTACGACCGCGCGCGCGGTGACCAATCCTTTATCCTTAATCTAAGTATTTTAGATTTAGCTGTAGCTTTTAGTCCTCAGGAAAGTATAAAGTATAATTTGTTTAGAGAAATAAACAAATTATACTTTATATAATCTAGAATCTATGCACGCGAGAAGTCGCAGGTACCGACAGCTTTGAAATAAGTACATATTAATATAAGTAATAAATTGTTCCACATCATTGCATCGATGAAATTTTTCGATACAAATATGCACTTAAAAATTATTTACTTAATATTTTATAACAATAACTCGTAAATCACATTGAAAATTTTCTATGTTCATAAATTTAATTATTTTTGCTATTTGTTAATTTGATTACATCATTTATTATAATTTTTTTACATCATTTATTTATTACAAAGTTTTACTTATTGTTTTGTTTTAGTATTTAATTAATTCAAATGGATATAAAAATAGAGAAAAATCATTAAAACTTATGAAATAGTACAAGGAAATAGATTTTATAAGCTTGTCTTCTTAGTTAATTTTGGGACAATAGTTTTCTTATGGACCATCAGTAATCTGCCATCATGTGACGATCCCATATACCCTGATACCATTATTCCATAATTTTTACTTCTTTTTCGATGTGTTCTTCCTGTTTCTCACAGAAATTCCGCAGATTTACTGGATATCTATCCAGGAGACTGTGGGCAAAGTGTAGCTTTATGCTCGTATTTGCTCATAAAATAATGAAGTTTTTTAAACAACTGTTGTGCCATTTCTTTATAATTTGGTGTTTGAAATTAATCTTAAATTAATTAATACTATATCTCTCCATAATTTACATTCAGCATCAGTTATTAAATTTTGTTAAATTTTCATTTTTTATCAATTGTCGACACGCCCGTCCTGTAGGGCCATCGGGTATTCTTCTTATACTTCTAGATTCCCTCAAAGGCCTAAATTTTCATATTTATTAATTATTCCTAATGAATTTGCTTTGTCTAATTCTATTAATAAAAACATCAAGGGAATTTCGTATACCTATCCACTTTGCTGACCAAGTGCTACTGGGTTTCTTTAACTCGATACAAACCGAACATTGTTGTTCATAAAAATGTTTTTTTACAGAAACCATTTATTATTCTGATATTCTACAGTCAGTTTTATAGAATAGGGTTCTGTCTGAGCGAATAAATGTGCAGAAAACGTAATTCACCTAAAAATAAACACTTGTTAGTAACCCGTACTCTGAAGGGCCGTAAGAAATTTTTATATATGAAAATCCAAATTAAAAAAAAACTAGAGCCAATTAAATAATTTTAATGATTACATTCGCAAACTGGGTACTTGAAATATATAAATCTGTAGAAATATCCAGGGCAACAAAAAAAAATTGTTTTTTTGTTGAGCTGTGTTATATATTCGAACTTCATTAAATTATCTTGTGTAGGTGTTTAAAATAATTCTATTTAGGTAAATAATGAAAAAATGTTCTAAAATAAATTCATCGTGTTATATGTTTTTTTTTTGTGGAAAACGTCAAAGAGTATGTATACTTGTGTAATGTATATTGCTATTACCTAGTCTTTCGTTTTACACAAGTATTATTCATTAAAAAAAAATGCCATTTTATAATATGACCAAAACGTTCAAAATGATTTAATTCGCAAATCGCTTTTTCAGTTTAATACTCATTCTATTACATTAATATTGTTTTTTAATTTAGCGCCTAAAATATTGAGATTAACTTCATTATATGTAAGTTACATGATGTAGGCCCATTATTGCCGTCGGGAAGCTGACCGAAAAATGTAGTTATTATAATACTTATTGTATAGTTAGAAAATACAAGACTGACCACGTGACTATGCTTGCGTGACGAAACGTAAAATGAAAATATAATATAATTAAAATAACGTTTAAAATACGTTTATAATTCCGCTTGTATATACACTTTATTTTATTGATCTGCCCTTATATGATTATAATTATATGATTATGATATTAAAAAATACACTATTTGTGCGCATTTTAAATCAAAATAAAGTTTTGTTAAAACTTCGGACTTCGTTTATAAAAACATTTTTCCCGGGAAAAGTCTGCAATATTCCGAAAGAATTCCGCCGAGACGATTCCATAAAAAACAAAGAGTTAGACACAGCATCACACGATAAAGGGCAGCGATTTCAAAGGACGGCTCATATTTCGCCAATTATGATTAATACAAAGCTCTGTGATATAGTATTATTTTTGCTGTGTGTATCTTCTACTTTAAACGAATATCTAGTGTTGAAGTTGCGATTCTATGAAACTTATAGATATCTATGTGGTTGGTAATTAGTTTGAACTTTATTTGTAGTAGGTAACTATCGGATTGTAAACAATGAAAGTTTGGATGATATTAAATGAAAATTATGTTTCGTATATTTAAAATACAAAAGAAGAGTTTAATATGGTTGTATTTGATTGAAGGGCTGTATTATTATGTAATCAATCAATCATTTAATAAAATAAATTACAAATGTCACAGATTATTTGTTGTATTAGTATTTTTCAGGTAGTTAAAAATATATAGAATAGTAATAAAGTACGTAATATAGTATCCATTACATACAGTTCGCTTTTAATAACAATAAGCCACCTTTCAAATTTATAATATTTAAAGTGAAACTTTTATTACATCGTCTCAAACTTTTTGGTCTGTGTAGCGCATGTCGCGTGACGCACGATACGTACGATAATTATCGTACAAATACGATAATTTTTAGTTAAATGTCTTTAGTGTGAAAAAAAGTTTCACTTTTACCGTGGTTTCATAAAACCACACAACATTTTTTTTTAAATTGTCGAAGTTCCCTTGCTTTTTTAAGAATTTTATTTAGGAAGGTACGTACAAAGCATAATATTTTTAAAGCCGCAAATCACGTCCCCACGTGCGTCGTTGGAAACTTTTAGTAAGATGAAATTTTTCTATCAAATCTGAATACTTGCAGACATAATAACCATAGGTAAGTATTTATTAAGATTTTATTTAGTTTCAAAAAAATTTTTATTACTAAAATATTTATTACTACACGTCATTAATTTACACATTACAGTTTCGTTAAAATACAACAAAAAGCAATCATTAACGCTAAAGCAATGTCAAATAATATTTTTTTGCTTCAATAAGCTTTGATCGTTTACTTTAGACGTGTGTGTAGGACGTATAATATAATTGTATATTATATTGCTTGTTAGTTTCCATTCGCTAGATGCACCTCTTATTAGCTTCATTAGCGATGTAATCCGTAGAAATGATACTGTATACAGATAATTAATATATTATTATGTAGAACGTGTAGTGTCTCGGTATTTAGTACCGCGATTGAAATGCTAAGATTTATAATGTAAATATGTGAGAATATACGCTGTTATTCTTGTAAGTCTTTTAAATTATCACCTGGAAAGATAGGCTTCGTCCTCGTTGTCAAAGAAAAACCCGCATAGTACCCGTGGGATTTCCGGGATTAAACCTATCCTATGTGTTAATCCAAGTTACCCTCTGTATGTGTGCTAAATTTCATTGAAATCGGTTCAGTAGTATTTGCGTAAAAGAGTAACAAACACATACACATCCTCACAAACTTTCGCATTTATAATATTTTATAGAAGTGTACATATTATGTGGCACATAGAAGTGTACATAGTGTACATAAGTGGTACATATTTACGTTTTCTCTTTTCGGGAACACCGCAGGTGGCAGATCGTTCCACAGTTTCACCGTACGCGGAAGGAAGTTACGGGTAAAGCGGACAGTGGTGGAGCGCCAACCATCCAGATGGTGCGGATGGAACTGGTTTTTACGGCGTGTGGTCTGGTGGTGGAACTGTGCGGCTGGTATAAGGTGGAACAATTCCTCAGAGCACTCCCCGTAGTAGATTCTGTACAGTATACAGAGAGACGCAACGTCTCTCCGCACTGACAGTGGATTGAGCCTATCGGAAAGCCTACGGTCATCGACAATTCGAGCTGCTCGACGTTGGATGCGGTCAAGTGGAAGGAGTTGATACTGTGGGGCTCCGGCCCAGAGATGAGAACAGTACTCCATATGCGGTCGCACCTGAGCCTTGTACAGCTGAAGTCGGTGGGCCGGCTTGAAGTACTGTCTCGATCTACTGAGCACACCAAGTTTTTTCGAGGCTAATTTAGCTTTCGCTTCCAAATGACTGCGGAATTGAACGTCACTCGAGATTTCAACTCCGAGGATTCCGATTTTCGGCGATATACTAAGAGGAGTACTCTTAAACCGAGGTTCTACGACAAATGGGGTCTTTTTAGCGGTAAACGCGCAAACCTGTGTCTTTAGGGGATTGAACTCGACAAGATTAAGTTCGCCCCACTCCGAGACTTCTTGGAGAGAAGACTCGACTTCAGACACAAGTTTGTTTCGACTCTCATTGAGGCTTTCCTTTGAGGTGTTTGCACGGCCGGGATAAAGAGCATCCCCCGTACTGTCGTCTGCATAGCAATGAATGTTACTGATTTGTAACAAATCATTGATATGCAGAAGGAACAGTGTAGGAGATAGCACGCAGCCTTGTGGGACACCAGCGTTCACATGAAGAGGCTTAGAGCAAGAACCGTCGATAATGACCTTAATGCTCCTCTCTTCCAGGAAGCTGGCAACCCAATCGCATAACCTTGCAGGAAGTCCGAAAGATGGTAATTTCGCTAGAAGTGCCTTGTGCCAGACCCGATCGAAGGCTTTCGCTACATCCAAACTTACAGCCAATGCCTCCCCTTTACTCTCAACCGCCTCCGCCCATCTGTGAGTGAGGTACACCAAAAAATCACCAGTCGAGCGACCACTACGGAAACCGTATTGCCGGTCGCTTAACAACTGGTTCTCCTTCAGATACCTCATGAGCTGGCAGTTAATAATGGATTCCATTATTTTGGAGAGTAAAGAAGTGATGGCGATCGGTCTGTAGTTTACGGATTTGAGTAGACGGATTTGAGCGATCGCCTTTTTTAGGGATTGGGTGGACAAGAGCAGTCTTCCACGAATTCGGGACAATGCCTTTGGCGTAAGAGAGCCGAAAAAGACGCGTTACAACCGGTGCCAACTCAGGAGCACATGTCTTAAGCACAATCTCCATCCGGCCCAGTCGACTTATGGATGTCAAGGGAAAAGAGAGCGTTTCGAACGGCACGTTGTGTGAAGCGTATATCCGCCATTGAATGGTTGCACCGCGGGATGGTCGGCGGTGTCATTTCCCTGTCATCAAGAGTCGAGTTCCTAGCAAAGAGAGCGCCCAAGAGTTCGGCTTTCTCTTTAGCGGAATGGGCCAGAGAGTCTTCGTCCTTGTGCAAAGGTGGAAAGGATGAACGACAAAAGTTACCTTGGATGGCCTTGGCGAGGGACCAAAACGTCCTTGTTCCCGAAGGAAGTCGCGCTAGTCTATCGCCAAGTGCACCAATATAACTAGATTTTTTAAATAGAATTCAATGTTTTGTAATTTTTATGTATAATAAATTTTTGTTCTGTGTAGGTATTTCTCATAGAAAACATTACAAAAATTAAAAAAAAAGAACTGCAACTTTAACAAACAAAGTTTTCTTAACATTAATTAAGATTTATGAAATCAGTCTTCTCATCGCGAAGCCGCTTGGGCTCGTAGGTTTGGGGAAACGATACCGATAACCACCATTCAAAACTGTTTTTAGACAGATAAACGACAAATAGGATGAAAACAAATTAGCATAAACGTATTTTTCATTTCTGCTATGTTATCCTAAGCGTCATAATTTCTTCTGTTTCGAGAGGGAAAAAAAGTATAAGCGACAAACTATTATTAAATATTTATAGGGACAAATGTAGTATCCGCCATTTAAGTGTTTAAAGACTAACCGGCAATTAACTGCTAAACACCAAATTAAGTCTCAAAAATGTTGCCTTTCTACATCAAACGACAATTTTGTTTTTTGAAGGCACGAGCGTAAAGTACTAAATGAAATTTAACAAAAAATTACAGCGAAGCAAATTATCTTAAACGCATATTTTTTTATACTTGCCTTCAGACAAAATGGTTTAACGTTAAAATAGTAAAATTTTACAGGAAGCCCAAAAAGTATAAAGGTTGTTTGTATTGAAATATTTTTGATTAACTACCAAAATGCATTCCACACAAAAAAATCTGTCGTTTAAGACGAAGAAATTTGGCCTTAGTCTTTGATTTAACTACCGCCTAACCGACTTAAAGTTTAACCTAGAGATGTGTGAACTAGACCAAACGACGCAGAAAAAAAAGAGCAATTCAGCGGTATATATAAGTCCGTTCTCCAAAAAATGGCGCTTATCCCTTTTTGGCTGTAAGTCATCGATATTTAAAGTGAAACTTTTATTACATCGTCTCAAACTTTTTGGTCTGTGTAGCGCATGTCGCGTGACGCACGATACGTACGATAATTATCGTACAAATACGATAATTTTTAGTTAACTCTTCAATTCCCATGTCTAAGTTAATAGCAATTTTGTATTTCTCTTTTACTAAAATAGTTTAAATACATCTAGCGAAGACAAAAACAGAGAACAAAAAAAAATACTACCCCCCCATTTTTTATTATGAGGGTGTCACCTACAGGTGACACTGGGCATTGTTTTAACTTAGGACTCTAAAGGACTAACGAGGTTTTTTTTTGTTGGGAATAAAATATAAATTATTATGATAATATTTATTTATGAACAAGTAGAAAAAAAAATACATTACTTATTTATTGTGGAACATGTACCAACACTTTAGGAGTAAACCGATATTGCACTTGGCGCACATTTTTCTAGTGCGTTGGTGACAGTACCTGCATCTACGCTGTGAGCCATCAACTGCCGAGTGGTCGTCCGCAGTTCCAGCACTCCTCACATCTTTGGGCACTCTCATTTGTACTGAGAATATATAGGCAGAATTACGGTTGCCACATTCCGCTGGAAATCTTAGTATGTCCTAGCTAGCTAGTCTCATCAGACCATTGATCAGCCATGCATTTTGGCAAGCTGCTTTTATGCCAAAACACGTTTTTTATCCACAAATCCAATGCGATCTACTTTTATGATATGATCCAATCCGTGTTAGTTGGATACAATGGTGACGATGCTGTTGTCATGCCACATGGCGGCAATAATTTCATCAGAAGCTTTGTAAGGTCTTTTTTCTTCGGTATTTCGACTTCTTCTTCGTCATGTACACAATTTTCCCCAAAAACAGAAGGGTTATTTTGACATTCTACTTGTGTTCAAAGCATGCGACTTGAAAAATAAAAAATACTAGCGTCATTTATAATATACAAAATACTAGCGAAATACGTTGACGCTTGGAGTGACAGTTTGTTGTGAGTTGTATTAATACTTTAAAAATAGTAAACATCGTTGAAAGTGTGTAACGAGTGCTGAATTTAGTAGATATTCCGTATTCCCCCAACATATAGTGTTATCCTCAGTGTGTGAATAAGATCCGGTGTAAAAACGTAAACATTAATAACAGCTGATGATCAGCTGTTTTAAAAGTACCCACTGGAAGCGATTTTTTTTCACGGTTTGGAAATAATTCACTTTTATAAATCAAACCTAACTGTTAATTATTGTAATCGTATTTTTAAAAATAAATTTCAATCATAGAAGTTTATAATCAGAAAAGAAACAAAGAAATTACATTTTAAAATAATCATATCTGTTGCAACTTTGTGTTAGCTGCCATCTAGTGCTGTTATAATAAATCTTATTGATCTACGATCGAGACTGAGATGGCCAACAAGTGTACTAATTGTGGTAAATTCTTCGCAACGTCAGATGGCGCTAAATGCCATAAATGTAACGTTCTATACCACAGGCAATGCAATAGCCTTAGCCCAGACGCACGCACTAATTCGAAATGGATATGTAAAATATGTAAAGGAAAAACTACAACCAAAATATTAGATACACGCACTCCAGATGACGAAAATGACGTATTTGTGGATACCGACTCTGCCCAATCCGATACTCCTCTACTCGCTCAGGAGATAAAATTACTTCGTACAGAATTATCGTCATTTAGATCGGAGATGTCGAGGCTATCATCGCTTGTATCGGAATTTAGTATAAAGTTAAATTGTATAGAGGAACGAGTAACGAAACTTGAGTCCGCGTCCTGCGCTGAGAGCTGTTTAAATCAATGCCAACAGAATAAGGAGATAAATGACACTATAACCGATTTAAAAAAACGATTAAATGAGTCCGAACAAGAGAAATTACTTAACGATATTGAAATAACAGGAGTATCAGAAAATAGTAGTGAAAATTTGTTACACGTCGTAATCACCCTAGCGCAAAAAATAGGTATAACCCTAGACGAGCGAGACATAGTAAATGCACAGCGTCGGGGACTGCGCCGTGCACCGGGAGGCGCCAGCGACACGGGCGGCGCGGGCGCGGCGGACGGGGCGAGCGCGCGGCCGCGGCCCATAGTCGTGCGCCTCGCACGGCGACATCTGCGCGACGAGCTGCTGCACGCGGCGCGTGTGCGGCGCGGCGCAGACACCAGCGGCACGGGGGTGGGAGGGGAGCCGCGGAGGTTTTATATCAATGAACACCTTACGCATGTGAATCGTAACTTATTCTATACAACACGAGAGCAATTAGGGCGTATAAAAAACTGGCGTTTTGTTTGGACCCGTGGCGGGAGAATCTTTGCTAGGCGTAATCAAAACTCAAAGCTTTATAGTATTCGCTCGCAGGAGGATTTGGATAAGGTTTTTACCCTGTAACTTTGTTTGATTGCGACATTTATATTATTATTATGTTTACCTGTCTTCAGATTCATAACGTACGCATAAATTCTATTCATATTTTGTTAACATCAACCGTAAATGTTTATGTTTTTGCTTTTTTTATATCTAAATGTAATAATGTCTGTCTTTTTAATAATAACAATGGTCAGATTAAGCCAAACGTATTGCAAGAATTTTTATTTTATTTTACATTATTGTACTCTTTTAAAATAATTCTCTCTTGTATTTTATCGAAAAGTGCTGCGTGGTGGCGTAATTTCTATATCAATTTGTCTATTCTTTTTATTTCAATATTACAACAGCTGAAAAATATCAAACACTACTTGGTAATACTTTTAATTAATTTATACTATTCATGGTGCTATATATTAATAAATTACATTTACTATAACATAATTTTATATCTCATTAGATTTTTTTACAATATTATGTTATCCCCGATGAAATATAATAATATTATTATTATACTTACAGAAATTGTGCATTTTATATTGTCCTACATAAGGTCCTACAATACTATTTCATTACATTTTTTAATTATAATTGATTTGCCTATAAGCTACAATAATAATCTTTATTTACAAAAATGACGTGTCGTTCTAAAAATAAATTAAAAATTGGCTTTCTTAACCCATGCTCGCTTGGAAATAAGCACGATGAATTTATTTTTGCCATGGAGAATTGTGCCGTCGATATTATGGCTATTAATGAGACGTGGCTGCGTCCGGGAGAAGATGGTCGGGCACCGGCTGTGCCTGGATACAGACTACGTCACATTCCGCGCCCGGCCAACGTCCGCACCCGTGGTGGTGGGGTCGGCTTTTACGTAAAACACGGCCTGACGGTACGTACCCTGTCACATCCGGTTTCTTCGGCAGTTGAACAAATGTGGTTAAAACTTACATTGCGCGGTAAGACATTGGTCATTGGCACAGCGTATCGTCCTCCCTGGTTGGACCCTGATGTGTTTTTTAGTGCATTGGCGGAATCTATGGGCTCATTTTTATGGTGCGACTATCTAGCTTTATTAGGGGATTTTAATATTAACTATTTAAATAAGGACCAGCCCAATTTTTATAAACTAGAAAATTTTCTACACTTCTATAACCTAAGGCAATATGTATCTGAACCAACTCACTTTACTGCTCATTCAGAGACGCTTATCGATTTACTCTGTACAAATGTTAATGTTTCTCAGATAAAAGTTGATTATATTGAAACTCTAAGTAGTCACGCTTTTATATCTTGTGTTCTTAAAATAGCCAAAGAGAAACCTCAATCCAGACGAATGATGTGTAGATCACTTAAAGACATAGACATGGATATTTTTAATCAATCATTGGGAAATATCATTTGGGATAATATTCTTAGCCTCAACAACGTCAATGACATGGTGATAGCCCTCACGAACAATATTTTATCTTTATTTGATTTTTATGCACCAATGAAAGTCCATTACATTAAAGACAAACAGCATCCATGGTTAACTTATAACATGAAGTTGATTATGAGATGCCGCAACGAAGCACATACACGAGCACGGAAAACAAAGCTTGACTCTCACAAAGAATATTATAAACAGTTAAAGAAATATACTGAAGTTGCCCTTGATTGTGAGAAACGAGCATACTTTGACACGTTTATACATGCTAACGTTAAAAAACCTCGAGAAATGTGGAAACATATCAAAGACCAGGTTAATTTCAAAGCTATAAAGAACAGCGTCTTACCTTCACACTTAAGAGATCCTGATGAGATAAACGCACACTTTCTAGACATTCCCGGAACTAATAAGCTACCATTATCTAATCTCACATTCTATGAATTTCATCGTTTTTCTGAAGCATCGTTTGAATTTAAATCAGTTGATGAAAATGTTGTACTTAAAGTGATTAATGAATTTCTAATTCAAACAAACCTAAGATCATGTGGAAACACATAAAAGACAATGTTACCATCAATTCTAAAAAGGATTCATTGTTACCTTCTCATCTCAATAATCCCAATATATTAAATAGCCACTTTCTAAATGTCCCTGGTAAAGCCCAATTACATCTTTCCATATTAACATATTATGAATTTAATCGACACAGTGATGCTATTTTCAATTTTACGAACGTAAATGAGTCATTGGTGTTGAGCACTTTAAAGGAACTAAAGTCACAAGCTATTGGAATTGATGACATATCTTTAGACATGTTTAAATCCACTTTACCTTCTACCTTACCGATACTAACGCATATTATTAATGAATCTCTAAACACTGGCATCTTCCCTGGTTTGTGGAAAAGTGCTCTCGTTCGTCCTGTACCGAAAATCAATAATCCACAAGTCCTGAAGGACCTTCGGCCAATAAGTATACTGCCTTGCCTTTCCAAGGTTATTGAAAAAATAGTGTATAAGCAGTTAATGAAGTTCTTAGAGACCAATAATATCCTCCCAGATCGTCAGTCTGGTTTTAGAAAAAACAAAAGTACTGCAACAGCCATAACGGACGTTGTAGACGATATATTATCGGCTCAAGATGAGGGCAAAGGTACATTCCTGGTATTACTGGACTACACGCGAGCATTTGAAACCATAAACGTGCCTTTGCTGCTATCTAAACTCACTTATTACGGTTTAAGCTCATTGACCGTAAAGTGGTTTAATAGCTACCTATCGTCACGTACTCAGACTGTTTCCGTCGCAGAGGAGGATGGAAGAACTATGCTCTCTGAATGTAAAGCGGTAACACGAGGAGTGCCTCAAGGATCTATTTTGGGGCCCCTCTTATATATACTGTACAGTGCAGACATAGTGACGCGAATAAAATCGTGTCGGTACCACATTTATGCAGATGACGTACAGTTATATATTTCATTCCGCCCACATGAGACGCAAGTTGCAGAAGAAAAGCTGAATTTAGATTTGGATTCAATACGAATGTGGTCGGAAAATAACTCTCTTGTTCTCAACCCCAATAAGACCAAATATATGATACTCGGAACCCTCTCTACTGTCAAAATAATAAAAAATAAGCTGCCATCTGTATCTTTATGCATAGACGGGGTACCCATACAGCGTGTTGAGGAGGTTAGAAACCTGGGCATCATTTTTGATGAGAATCTGAGATTTGAGAAGTACATTAGCACTACAGCAGCTAATTGTTTCTATAGACTTAAGGTTTTATATCGCATCAGACAATATATTGAACCCAGTCTCAGACTCAAATTATGTGATAGTCTAGTTCTATCAAAGTTCAATTATATGGATGTGATGTATGGACACCGGTTATTAGGTCGTACAAAACGTGTAATCCAGCGAGTGCAGAATGCATGTGCACGGTTCTGCTGGAATGTCCCACCGAGGGATCACATCACGCCCCATCTTAATAATGCGCGATGTCTAAACATGGAGCACCGCAGGCAATTGCACTTTGCATCCCTTCTCTTTGGTGTTGTCAAAACAGAATCGCCTCACTATCTGTTCGAAAAACTTATTTGGAGGAGTGAACAAAACACCAAATACAACACCAGGGATGCTGCCAATAAACTCCTCGTACCCAAACACCATTCCGCTTGTTTTAAGGGTAGCTTTAAATATAACGCCACTAAATGCTGGAACAACTTGCCTCCACCGTTACGGAATCTACGAACACTATATACTTTTAAATCTAAATTTAAAAGTATATTATTAGCACACCAAATCCAGTTTTAGTGGTAAATTAAATTAAATTTACGTGAAAATTGCCCTGAAATATTTATTATTTATGTATTTATTATGTATTTATATTCATCGTTAGTCGCGTTGTATCATCGTACCTATCTATAAGTTTATTATATCTCATTTATTTAATTTTTTGTGTATCTATGTATATATGTAAACCTAGGTTACTCCTTTCGTCCCAACTCGAAGCCTTCATAATAAAGGGGGCACTGAAAAACAGCGCTGGCAATGTTCCGGAACGTTGCAGCATATGCTGAGCTGTCTCCTTTTTGTCAGGGTCGTATGACACACCTTAATAAAAAAAATACTGATTATCAATTTTATTTTCTCTACGTGCTTTTTTATGTTATTAATTTAAGTGTTATTGTTGCTATTTTCTTGTCGTGGTGCTTTCTTATTTATCTTTTACGGTTCTTTATGTTTTATGTGTGTGTGTTGTGCTGTCCTTGATAAATAAATGTTTCTTTTCTTTTCTTTTTTTCTTTTCTTAATCCAAGTTACCCTCTATACGTGTGCTAAATTTCATTGTAATCGGTTCAGTAGTTTATGCGTGAAAACCATACATACATACATACAGACAAACCTTTCCTCTTTATAATATTAGTATAGATATACTTCAATCTTAAATCGATGAGATAAAATCGATTGAATCTGACTTTGACCTTGACCTTGATCGTAGTTCAAGAAATATTATAAAAAGAATTAACGAAATCGGTTCAGCATTTTTCGAATTAAGCGCTTACCAACACATTTTGCGATTCATTTTTATGTATTGAGCCATATACATATAAAAATATACTTTAATCTAAAATCGATGAGATAAAATCGATTGAATCTGACCTTGACCTTGACCTTGACCTTGACCTAGTGATATCCTAATATATACAATACTAGCGGTCCGCCCCGGATTCACTCGTAGTACACATTTTGTATTGGTTTTCTCTTCATAAGAAACAACCTCGTACTTCAAGGAATATTATAAAAAAAATAATTAACGAAATCGGTTCAGCAGTTTTCGAGCACATATTGCGATTAATTTGTTTATAGATATATAATACTCTACTAAAGGATTAAATAAAACAACACATAATTTATAAAATATTTAATACCAAAAGAAAAAAAAAACACATTTTTCTTGGAAATCATTGAGGCTGAGTAGGTGACAGTTACGATATCCGAAAGTGTTCAAACACGAAAGGCGACAAAGCCCGGGTGCACAGCTAGTATGAAAATATCACTAAGTTTGACAGCTTTGGAGATAAAATCGATCAGTGAAACTATAGCTTTATTGATCGTCATCAAAATTAACCAACCAACGCATGTGCATAGACCAATTCAACTTTTACGTCTTATTATTTCTACTTACTGGAGGGAAAGTAAAGACTATTTATTTTTTAATTTCAATAAATTTTTATTATTTTCACAATTTTACGTAGGTATAAGATTTCATATCAAATAAGTTATATTATTATAAAAACTGGTATTCGAAATAGCAGCCGTAAGTAGATAGGTTTTTTTGTAGGTTTCGGTTAGAGGATAAATTAATAATCTATTTTTGTCTTTTTAGTAATTTGAACACAGTGTAATATGAAAAACAGGGCATTGATTATTAATATTAAATTAAATTATTTAATAAACCTAAACCTTCATAATTAAGATAAAGTTTAAAACAATATTCAAATGTAGGGTTTTCTGACACCCCGGTTGTTAAAATATATATTTTCATTTTTTTTTTGTTAATTTTAATAATATTCGAAATAAACAGAATTTACATAATTTATTGATAACAACTAGATTAATTTATTTCTTCTCCGCTAATTTCTTCAATCTTCCTCGAAGATGAAATAAAGCGGGAGATCGTCACATTTTTCGAAATTCGTTTAAAATCACGTGATTTCCAAAAATGCAATATTCTCTTACTTTACATATTTACATATTACAGTAAACAATCTTAAAATTAACATTTTCTTTACCAAAATATATTAAACCTAGCTTTCCGCCCGCGGCATCGCCCGCGAAGTCAAAGAAAAACCCGCATAGTTCCCGTTCCGGTGGGATTTCCGGGATAAAACCTATCCTATGTCTTTTCTCGGGTATCAGAATATCTCTATACCAAATTTCATGCAAATTATTTCAGTAGTTAAGGCGTGATTGAGTAACAGACAGACAGAGTTACTTTCGCATTTATAATAATTATTAATAATATACCTAGTATGGATTATTAAAAAACTGAATCTATTATAATACTGTGAAGAAAACATAGTTTGCATAGACTACTTAATATTTAGAATTCACTTTAACCAATTGACAAGAAAATTAAACGAAATCAAGTGATAGTTGATACTTATAAACTCATTGCAACTAATTTGGCTTAATTAAACTTCTTTAACTAAGACAAATTAGTTCCTTTTTAGTTAATAAGTAAAGTTATAATACAATAAAATAATAACACAGATTAGATAAACCGTCGTCAATCTTCAATTCCAGTTGTTAGTAAAAAGCATGAGCTATAAGCATTTTTTAGAATTTCGATGTAACGACGAACTACTTAAAAATGCAATATTCTCATACATTTTATATAATATGTCCAATATTCCTGTTATGTGTAAAAAAGGAACCTTCGCAAATGCAAACTAAAAAAACATTTTATAAACATGACCTAAGAACATGACAATCTTTTTGACGTTTTTATTTCAAGAAATATAACAATAGTTAAGTGATTTTACAACACTGTTATAATTTATTAATTACAATATCGTTCTCTCATATCAATAAAAGCAAAATGAATGGATACAATAAACATATAATTAAAACTAAATAATGATAACAATATTATAATTTGGTGAATCAATTTTTAACTAGTTTTCATCTTCATACATGCTTTCAAATAACTTTATGTAATACTTTATTTACAAACAAAATAACAGAACAAAAATGACAGTATCAATTCCTCATTAATACATTTTGAGTGGACAATACACGCAGCAATATTACAATGTTATATTAATTATTGACGAACTCATTTTAAATTATTTATATATTTATAATAATATTTTGAAACAGAGACTTTGAAATCTTATAAGTTCAAAATCAAATTTCTAATTCAAATATACTAATAAATTCGGCGTGTGCAGACTGACTGTTGATGAAATCTTGAAGTTCTTGAACTCCACGTCTTAAACACCTGAAAAAAGAAAGACAATAATTATGTTTCTAAAAACCTATCACATTACCCGTATAGTAGGTACTGTAGATTGTTCAATGGCCCACTAAAATAAGGTTAGGATTAAAATGAATGGGTGAATAAAACGAAGGTAAATAATAACTGCATCAACTATTACTAACCGTTATAATGCTTCACCCAATATATTATGTAGAATCAATATTATCTTGTAGCTACCACTGACAGTCCGTAAGAAGTTTTGATTGTCCAGATCACATCACGACAACCCCTTAAAACCTCGGGATCACTGAACTAAAAAATGTAATATAGATTAATCAATAAATTGAATTTATAAATAAGGAAAATTATTTAAGGACTCAATCCATACCTGATTCGAGACACAGCGTATCGATGTTTTAAATTTAGAAAATAACGGCGGAACCCTATTTTAAGCCATGTTCATTTGTAAAGTCTGATGCATAGATGTTTTAGAAAATGATACCTATCGGGAAGCTAATTATTTAAGCCTTTATATGCTACTTGTTTTGATATGTTTCTTCTCACGTAGTTGCTATTAGATGTTATTGATTGTTGTAATTTTTATAGTACCTAGTTGATCCGAAACTAAATCACCGGAGCGATAATAGAGTGAGATCAAATTATTATAAAATTGATCTCATTCTATTTTCACCCCGGTGAAGGTCGATTTGGGTTCGGATCTTAGACTATAAGCGAACAATAGATTATTTGTTGCAACATGCTATGTAAACCTTCAATCAATCTCCTCCCAAGCTTCTCAGTGTATCAGTTGTTGTCACCAAACCAGGATCTACCTATAATTAAAAATTAAACAATTATAAACATGTAAATAAATATTATCCATTCAATCTATACTAATATTAGAAAGCTGAAGAGTTTGTTTGTTTGTTTTAACGCGCTAATATTAGGAGCTACTGGTCCAATTTTAAAAATTCTTTCGGTGTAAGATAGCCCATTTATCGAGGAAAGCTATAATAGGCTATCATCTCGCTAAGACAAACAGGAGTGGAGCAATGCGAGTAAAACCGCGGAGCACAGCTAGTAATAAATATAGCACCAATTAAATGAGCAAGTAATTAAATGCCATGTATCATGTTACCGTATTTCCCTTTCCTGCCTTTGTAGCGTGACGTCATTGTTAAGGCGATCAAGGCTGTATCCATCCAAGATACAAATTTTCCGTTTATATACATACCGATAGCTGCAAAGTATTTTAAGCTCTTTTCCTTGAAAACACGGGATAAAAAACCTGTAATTAGCCATTTGTTATTATTTGTTTTGAGTCTGTTTTGTCTTTCGAATAAATGAATTTAATTACCCTAAAATGTTTATAAACATTAAATATAAAAAATATTTTTTATATAAATATAAAAATTCGGCTTAAAACATATTATATTGTTAGACAAAAACTAAGACAGCGCCAATAGAAGGGATGACAGGTGGTGGCGGATTTGCAAATAAAAGCGCTGGCGCGCTCATTCGCGGCACCATTCGTCGCGAGTCAATTGACAGACTACAACTCTGCCCGTTTGTGGAGTCAACTGCCATATTATTGTCCTTTGCATTATATAAGTTTTTTTTTATTACAATTAAGTAAATTAGTGAAAGTGAGTTTTAAAAATCAGTGTGAAATTATTTCATTATTTTGTAAATTTTGTAAATGTTAAATTAAATTAACGAGTTTTGATTATATTTGTTACCTACGTTGTGTTTTTTTTTCATTCCCACTTCTGTTCCTAAATATATAACATATTTTATTACACAAGTAAATTTTTTTCCTAACTCTTTAAGGTTATACATATTATATTATAAATATGCTCTAATTTAAGTCCTAAAAATCTTCTACTTGTATTCAAATATAATATAACAACAAATTCAATATTATTAATAATTACTATGAATAATACAATACCAATTTATCTGTTAACGTTTTTCTTTCTTGATAGTAGTGGTACTGTTTATGAATCCACATCTGACTACATATTCTTCAGAACTTGTTTCAAAATACTCAGGTCTGCAGAATATATAGCTAGATGTAGGTATCACATCGATATATCTTCAGCCTTCCAAAGAAGGCAATCAATTCGTGTTATTTATTAAGTTGAGAAAATATAGAATCAGTAGAGGAAACATTGACAATTATTCATAACTAGCTGTGCCCGCGACGTCGTCCGCGTGGAATAGCGACTGCATAGTAGTTACTACTTTACATACAATTATGTAGTAAACACGTACTACCATAAACAATTCATAGAATTGTTAATAGAATTTATTACTAATCTAAGCTAAAAAACTTACGTACTTTCCGGAAATCTGGGGCATTTTTCGGGGATATCCGGAAAATGCCTGTAAAATATCTGGGAAATCCCCCGGAAAATGTGTGAAAATGTCCGGGAAATACCCAGAAAATATCCGGAAAATATCCGGAAAATGCGTGAAAATGTTCGGGAAAAGCGTGGAAAATGCCTGAAAAATCTTCGGAAAATGCCAGGGAAATGTCTGGAAAATATCCGGAAAAAGCGTGGAAAATGCCTGGAAAATCCCCGGAAAATGCCTGAGAGATGCCCAGAAAATGCCCGGAAAATATTCAAAAAATGCGTGAAAATGTCCGGAAAAGGCGTGGAAAATGCCTGGAAAATTCCCGGAAAATGTCAGGGAAATGTCTGGAAAATGACTGGGAAATGCCTGAGAAATATATGGAAAATATCCGGAAAATGCGTAAAAATGTCCGGGAAAAGCGTGGAAAGTGCCTGGAAAATCTCCGGCAAATGTCTGGGAAATGTCTGGAAAATATCCGGAAAAAGCGTGGAAAATGCCTGGAAAATGCCTGGAAAATCTTCGGAAAATGCGTGAAAATATCCGGAAAATGCCCGGAAAATATCCGGAAAATGCGTGAAAATGTCCGGAAAAATCGTGGAAAATGCCACTTCAAATTTGCGAAGTAATTAAAGCAGACAACCAAAAAAAGAAAAAGAAAGCTAAAATCTTTCATATTAAATGTATATGGGATATTCATATTTGATATGTACTTAATGTAAGGGTTTAAAGATATTTTTTTTGATATTTCTCGATTTATTTAAAAAAAAATGATTACGGCCATTATTAGGTTAAGTACTTTCGATATCAGTTTAAAGTTTTTTGTTATCTGTAATACTTACAAAAAAAAAAATCGCCTGTGCACACTGAACGATTACACCTTGTACATGAATGCCTTAGCAAATGTTCGCCGTGATTATTTAAATGATCATAATTTTTTTATTAATGAACCAATTGACATGAATTAAACACTAAATGACAAAAAAAATTAACTACAGTTTTGGGTTCGGGATCAATTTAATAATTACACCTGCTAATATTTTTTTACATATTTTCATTGTATAAAATCGTAACATAACTTCCTTTATGTATTGTTCTATTAACACATGGATAATAATATCTTCCCAAGGTACTAAATTTTAATAAAAAAGTTGTTTTTGTTATTTATATCTAAAAAAGAGTAGTTATATTAGACAGAAATAAACATAAAATTTTTATAAGTTTTATGGAAGCTGAATGTAATGCAAATGGGCAAATATAAAAGTAAAATTAGGTATTTAAAATAAATAAATGAAACAACTACCAATTACAGAAAAACTTCTTTTTCGGTTGAAAATTGCTGGATCATGAGTATAATTCTTTATCTCTTACCTTGGGCAGTCTGGAAGAGATCGCTAGTAAGCGATAAGACCGCCTTATGTACATACCGTGTTAATCCATTTGGTATGATTGTAAATATTTTACGTATATTAAATTGATAAATAATATGTACTCTGATCCCAGTACTATCTGTACCGCGAAAGCCATAACGATAATAAAACAACAGTAAAGAAGGAATAAAAATCATACTTGTACAGTAGTTGTGAGTGCAATATTTACGTTTCAAAATAACATTTTTTTTGGTACTAAAACGTAGGTAGATTCTCACGCACGCACGCTGATACGTGGTTGGCTGCCCCTTTTCTCATTCCCGAAAAATATCCTCTAAAATTACCCAAGATTCTTCCAATGATTGTACCATACGTTGGAAATTAACTTTAGTCAACAATTGACCACGCGCCAGGATACTTATTTCTACTACATCCTCACGCAAATCGTTAATTTTTTATGAACATTGAATCTGTAAATAAAAAAAATGAAAAGATTACTTTACCTTATTTTATTAAAAAGCTACTAACAAATAAAATTCTATCAAGAACTTAAGTGACCTTCTTTGGGCGTATAATATAGTCTTGTAAAAGTTATACATAAAAATAAAATTTCATCATTTTCTTATTTTGTCGTAACTTCAATTCTAATTAAAAACATGAGTCTAACTATATAATTAATTATGTATAAAGAATAAATATAAAAGCCACAACTTACCTTTTGTGGGAACGCAAGAAGGATTTTTTAAAATGTCACAATTAACTGTTAATGGTGTCTTGTTTGACATCAAATAATAAACATCTACCCTCACTTGTAAAATTTTATTTAGTATATTCACATAAAATATAAGCACCTGAAGAGGACTCTGGGAAGACATGGGTTAAAAAGTTAAATAAATAAGTACAATTAAAAACCCCACCAACATCATATTATTTAATTCTCAATTATAAATTTGCAAGAAGCGTTAAATATGTAAATTGATTTGATTTTAATGAAGTCTCATAGATGGCGCTGTTTCATATTTGTCTTTATACTACTAAGATTCATTAAACTGTTTCTCTGCCAAAATTACGTAAATGACGTAGTTTTTATAGTGTAAAGCTAGATAATAGCGTGGCTTACCCAAAAACAACATTTAAACATGAGTCTTTAGATTGTACGCTGTGTAATACACGGAATACGTTAGAAAAATAAAGGTTCACAGCTCCTCCCCCGGAGGTGATAGCATGATAATGTGTATATAAAAGCCTCACCCGACCTGTTAGTAATATTCATGCAAAATTTGAAGTCAATCTATGCGGTACTTTTCGAGATTAGCTCGGACAAACATACAGACAAACAGACAAACAGACAAACCGACAAACAGACAAACAGACAAAAATTCTAAAAACTATGTTTTTGGCTTCTATATCGATTATAGATCATGGATTATGTATTCTTTTAAAAAAATATTCAATGTACAGTTTTGACTTTCCTACGATTTTATTATATGTATAATAGATAATAGATAATAAAATATGAATAGATAAATTGATTCCTCTTTACTGCTTAATATTTTATAATAACTACCACTTGATTTAAGTATTTTCTTAAAAATTCGTAACTACACGACTTAAAGATAAAGATGCAAAATATATTTAATTAAATATGTAGAAAACTGTTCCTAACTTTAAAGGCGTTTCTTTGTCACTGAAAAATTTTATAGAAGTCAGTAACAACAAACGCTTTTAATTAGAAATTAATAGCAAGTTAACACTTTGATTAAAAGTTAACCAGGCGACGGTGAATTTTAATATTAACATTTTTATAAGGATATAAAATCTTATTTCTTTTCCGTTGTGTCTTTAAAAGATGCAAAATAAAAAACAAGTTAGCAATATTTATTTATGTATTATACAATATTTATGTATTATACAATATTTATGTATTATATTTTGACTTATAAGCAATTTTGAAACTATTCAGCAAAAATTAAATGTTACCATCTATTATTATATATTCGTTTACAAATTGGAAGCATCTTTACAAAGATACAAGTCACAAATATTGCATTACTTGCAAAAAATAATGATGTATTTATCCGACTCAAGGATTTTTATAAGCATTTGCCTTTGACAATTTTTTAATTTCCGAATGAAAAAAGGCATTAATATCGTCATTATCTCTCATAACTGTACAACATGTTAATTTATTTCTTCTTAACATATTCAATAGTTCTCGAGCTCTATATTTTGCCTTAACATTTAGGTATATGTTTGCTACACTTTTAATAAACTGCAAATTAATATCCTCCGAATTCCTTCCTCATATTTGTGTTATAATCCCGTATCAAACTCAAACATTTATCATTCAACTTGCTTCTTTTGGGAACTTTGAGTCGTTATAAGTAATAATACATGAATGGTATTTTTATACTCAATTGGGCTGCTTAGTCAAAATCGATAGCAGAAATGAGGCCTTTTCCATTGTGATTTAAGTTTAAAAATATATGGTGTGTCGGTTTGTTATCTTTTCTGTAGGTTGTAAGCTGTTCCAAATTATATTTCTACAATAGTAACCTACGTATGTTGTGGAGAGCGAAGAATTTTCTCGTAAATTGAATACCTAAAAAGGAAATAATTATCAACAAACATCAATCTGATAAAAATGGAAACATAATAGAGACTTACCTTCCAAGACATAATAATAATTGTTACGTTTGTACACTGATTAGCTTGAAAAATATTGAAAATCACTACATAGTATAAAACAAAGTCGCGCTTTCTCTGTCTCTATGTCCAAAGAGGCATAGGGACAGAGTATGCTTAAATCATTAAAACTACGCAACGGATTTTGATGCAGTTTTTTTAATAGATAGAGTAATTCAAGAGGAAGCTTTTAGTATATAATTTATTAGGTTTTAGACAAAGCAGGCGAAGCCACGGGCTCTAAGCTAGTTAAATTATAAGAAAAGCACAAATGTTTAGTACCCACACTTCGTTACGTTCATAAAATAGACTACCGAACATAATATTACAATTAACTGGAATTGCACGAGTTTCAACGCTACCAAAACCATATAATAAGTATAATTTATTTCAAATAATTTGAATATGATACCAATAGATATGAAAACAAAATAAATTGACCGGGGAATCGCTTTACATGCTCGACGCTCGTATCAAATCCATTTCACATCATTGAGTTAATATTACTACGTATGGAAGAGACACCACGAACAAAATCTGTGCGCCATTTTTTTGCTCTAAGTTTTAAAAATTATTATCTAGTTAGTACCTAAGTACTTACCGATGAAAGTTATTCCTTTGCACTTTTCTGTATTATTTGTATTATTTGTGCAATATCGTAACACACACGAAGGCATATTTCACTTTAAAACAAATAAAAAATGAGCGTGCAGTTACGCCATATGGCGTATGTTGAGCGGAACATAAGTGATGTAGGCGGTGTCGTCTCCATAAGTATATCTCAATGTTTCACACATAAATTTTGTAGCGATCATATTACCGCATACCTACTTTGAATCATTTGAAGCTTTGTTGCTAACATGGTTTAATAATTATTGTATACAACATTGTAATATGTAACTATAATTTGATAACAATCGAATCTAGAACAGAAACTAGATGTTTAATTGTAATAATACAAAGGAATGTGTATGTAGGAATATATTTGATTTTATTAAATAACTAGCGGTCCGCCCCGGCTTCACCCGTGGTACATATTTACGTTTTCTCTACATAAGAACCATCCTCGTACTTCAAGGAATATAATAAAAAAAGAATTATCGAAATCGGTTCAGCCGTTCACACGCAATGCCGTGACAACGCGAATAGGGTTTCATTTTTATAAATATAGATAATAACAAAGTAATAAAACAGATCTCGAAGCAACCGGGTCCTTGTTGTTCTTTACATATTCACACACAGTTCAGTAAATACAAGTCTACATTAAAACTTTTCCCACCATTCCAAAATTTCAACAAACATATCACTCAACAGTCAACATTCTAGAATATTCGAATTTGGTGCCCACGTGATACCATAATTAAATGCTGCACACCATATCCTGTAACCCGCTCGTAATTACCATGTTGTGGATAAGCCACCCCAATACAATTACTGATACTCCACATCCTCATGTGGCCCGTGCGTTCACTGCATAATGAAGTTCTGTTAACATTCCGTATCCGAATGTAGTATGAAATATGAAGTCTCCTTGCTTTTTCCTGCTTGTTAGCTTTCCACGTTACACATAAAATAAAAAGCAACTACTGAACAGTTATTGTAACCAACAAACATCCACATTTTATATTTAAACTAGTTTAACGACCGCGGCTTCGCCTGCTTTGTCTAAAACATAATAAATGATATACTAAAACCTTCCTCTTGAATCACTCTATCTATTAAAAAAACCGCATCAAAATCAGTTGCGTAGTTTTAAAGATACAAAGGGACATAGGGACAGAAAAAGCGACTTTGTTTTAAACTATGTAGTGATAGTGATAGAATCAATAGCAGCAACACACTTGAGCACTCTTTGTAACCAATTCTCACGATTCAATTCAAGAAAAATTCTAAAGCAAATACTCTCTATTATGCGATGCTAATATTTCAGTTTGCAAACATATAAAATGTACAGAATTGAATAATGTCTCTCGGAATACTAACTTCGTGAAAGTTGCGTCATTCACAGGAAGGTTGCAATGCGAGGAATGTCAACACTGAATGGCTCGGCAAATATTCAAGCTAATGCAGGATAAGGACATCCGATTTTGTCGTTTTGTCGGATTATGTTTCTTTACATTGTGGGTGTTTTCTTGCTTTGTAGGACTCTACCAAGTTGAATACTATAGAATTTATGTTCTCTCTGTGAAATATTCCTGTTCTTTAAATGATTTTCGTCTCTGAGAAAAAAGCATAAATTGCTGGTTTAAATTAAATAAGTTTATTTTCCTTCTATGCAAATACAATGCAAAGAAAACAAAATGTAGGTATTTCAGTATGTCTCTCTTATTCATAGAGCTATTTTTATTCTTTTTTTCTGTATCTAATCTGTATGTAAGTTTTTATTCATATTTTGAAATCATATCTTCGTTTATAATATTATAATACTGTGCTCCGGTGCTTATATTTTCCATGAATGCTTGTTTTACTTTTCTATCTTCCTTTAATTTTTCCATATTTGATAACAAAATTTAACACCTTCTAAATATTATAAATCTTAAGAAAGGTGATCTTCGTAAAGCCTGTAATAAAAGAGTGCTTAGGTAAATATAAATATTGAAAGTCATATACCTACTTTATCTATATCTACATAATATAATAAATCTGTAGAAGGGTCAATTCTGTAAATTGAAAATATTGAAAAAATAAATAGCAGGGGGTGTTACTGGATCGATACCATACCCAAATATGTGATTAAAAAAATGTTTGTCTGTCTGTCTGTCTGTCTGTATATGAAGGCATCACGTGAAAACTAACGGTTCGATTTCGATGAAACTTGGTATAATTATACCTTATTTTCCTGCATAAAATAAGATACTTTTTATCCCGGAAAAATACGTAGAAAAAAATATTAATTTTTCCGCCTGGATGGAGTCGCGGGCGGCAGCTAGCTAATTAATAAAGAGCTGTTTAAAATATATTCGAGACGCTAGCTATCTATGCCGATAAGCAACTTCTATCATAATCTGTATTTTCATAATATCATTTTAATTCTTACCTTTAATTCATATTCCGCAATCTTCACATGCATTCAAAATATTAGCACACATAAACCGGTACATTTAAATTTATTTTAGATCTAACCAGACATTACAAAACAGACATAACGAACTTTAAACTTAATAGATACGCAAACGTAATTAACAGAATTCAGAAATAACCTTAACATATTATAACAACAGATATATCTTCTTACATACAAATTCCATATTTATCGACACAAACTAAATCAAATAACTCACTTAGTACAAATTACGCATAAACTCGATAATTCCCACGTCGTGAACATTGAGAAAAAAGCCATTCTTGCTACTATCATTTTTCTCTGGAAGAAAATTGATAGTAGCGAAGAAATGGCTGTCGTTCTCAGTTAAATTCTTCATGATATATGCGAAATACTTCTTGGTACTTTCGCAACGAACTGAGATCCTCCGTCTTTATTGGAGAAGTCAATAAAAGGTCATATTTCTTGCATTTTCTTCAATGTTTTTTATAGGACAAAATGTTTTTTTCTTCTTTGTTTATTTAGTTGTCAATCTCGGCTATAATGTAACAGATTCTATGTACCATCAGTTGAAGGGAAGAAGCAGTCAAACCACTCTTCTAATTTATCTTCTTCACAATGGGCAGGGTTGGTCCAAAAAAACGATCTATGTGGTGCTTACCAAATTTACGTGCAGTCAAGGTAGTAAGGAAGAGATTCGAAAATTCCGCCCAGTGAAATCAATTCATTTTTGGTACAGATAGGCAAATATTTATTTTCGCTTGCCTCATATAAATATTGATCATATAAATATTTGACCTGTCCGTAAGAAAAACGAATCGTGTAGGTACGAATGATGCCCTGTGATTTATGAAGAAATAATATAAGTTTTTTTTTTACACCAAACATTGAATTTTCCATATACTTTGTGTTCAAAGCAAATGTTCGAAGTGACGTCCTCGTTTCGGAATACTATTTTATTCCACATCGAGCTACAGTTTCGAAATGAATTATTATTAAAAGTTGGTTATGAAACAAAACCGTGTTGTGCAATATCTTTTACTGTAAGTAACTATTTTTTGTATTATTTTTTATATGACACTTTATAGTACGGGAGCTAGCTCCCGTATGGAATTTCACTTATTTCGATGATATTTTAATTATTTTGAAATAAAAATTGCGTCTGGCACCTATTTAACAACGAAAAAAACGTCTTGCAATAAAAAATGTATGTCTAATGGATCTATCTAAAGGCAAAAGATTAAAAATTACGCGTTAAAAATGACTTTAAATTAAGGATATTTTCCTGTGCAGATAAGATGCGCACTATTAAACGCAACCACTGCGGCCAGCCAGACAGCCCGGACTGTAACCGAAATAGCAAGAGGATCAGCATATCAAAGAACCAACCATACTAAAATGCTCACTTGTCAACGTTGCTACCTCCTATACGATTAGACAGTATTTTATTATATTTACTTTGATTTTAATTTTAATTTGATGTGGGAGCTCCATCCACGCTCACCACGGTGGACCCCAACCAATATAAACGAGTCCCCCCAGCAAATAATTTCACCTAAAATAGTGAAAATGTAGAGAATTTCCTAAATAAAAATTTGTAAGTTTATGTATAATTCAAACATTATATATTTGCATGCAAACTGTAAACTACACAAAGTTGTACATTTGTTATATTTAAGTCAGGTAAATAGCATTCAAATTAAAATTTCTAATGTACCTACCTACTATAAAATATGAGCATTTATCTAAAAAATGGAATTAGCTCGCTTCAATCACTTAAAAATTTTATTTATTTGCAGACCTTTACTGAAAAAATTCGATTACAGATAAAAATTGGATAAACTTATAACGGATGAAAATAAAATATACCATTTAAGATGCTAATTTATTTCTAAGAAGATCAAAAACACACACATTAAAACACTAGTTACTATATCGCTAATTTATTAAATTACAATATTGAAATGCGATATTATGACAAGACTATTACAAAAATGTTTCGTATGTGAATGGCTTAATACTAGACATGTCTATAAACAAACAAATATTACCAAAATTTATTTGAACAACACCAAAATCCCTAAATAATGTAGTATATTGTAAAATAGATGTCGTTTTACATATTACATACATTACATGTTGTAATGTTGTATGTTTTATACTCTGTAAAGTTGGAAATTATTATATTGAATTTTTTCTTAGTGTTGTAAAACTATCGATAAATACGATAATTTTTGATCTTTTAGTGTTGTGCAAATAATTAACCGACCGTATTAGTAACATTAAGTATTATGATTCCCATGAAAAATCTATAATTGGAGGTATGTATTGTTGTTTTCATTAATCTTATATCATCTATTATAAAAAGAAACCTACACACTGTTCTATTTTTGTTTTTTTTTTATGTCATATTTTTAATCTGCGAAACTACATAGCTACAATTTTTTTTGTATTTTTATAATTATCAACTATGATACTTTTACTAATGATAACTTACGTATACAATTACACAATATTTGAATACTTATAAGAACTTCTTAAAACTATCCAAACGTTAGATGGACTTCGTGATTAGAGCATAGAGATAATACATATTATCTCTATGGATTAGAGTATGTATATTATCGTATGGTAACATCGTTGAAAACAGAGCTTTGCAAATTCAATATTTTGATAAACATCAAATACAAACAATTTGATGATTTTTTATCTCAATTGGAGTTAATCATTATTTATTAACGTGTGATTAAAAAAAATAATTTGCTGTCAATTCTTCCAATACACTTGTAGGTACAATAACAAGATTTTTAAAAGTATAAACAATAAGAAGTAATATTTATAAAGTATGTATTGAAAATATGTCGTTTATATATTCATATTTAAAATGTAATTAGATGTTATCTATATGTTTCTACATATTATATTCAGAAATGGATGCTAATGAAATATATAAGTATGCGAAACCGTTTGCGTAGTACATAATATTATATAGTACATAATATTATATTACGAGAAGTTATTATTATTCCTACAAAGATACATACAGCATGACTCCTAGGTTGTGAAACTCAAAAATTATACGTAACTAATTACCTACAGATAAAGAGTTCGTCGACACCTCGATATCTAATACTATTTACTACATACTTATATTCAATGTGAAACCATCTTAGCAATTTCTTAGTACACATTAACTTTTAATTATATGACTAATAATAAGTACCTAATATGGCTAATATGCCTTAAACTATTCAAGCGAAAAAGCATTATTACACCTTAGTTATTTTCTAAAAAATTGAAGTAGAATAATTACTGATAGTGATTCATATTTCTATACTCATATGAACTGTATTCTAACACTAGTATGCACTGACATCTATAATTGACTACGGGAATTAAACATCCATGTACCATTCCCATACTGTATGGTGATGGATGTCTCAGAAGTTATGTCAGCAGCTGCATTCTTACAATTTTGTTACAGTACAGGAAAGGCACTAGGATGTAAGCACTATGACTAACTATAGTATATGAAAAATGTGAATGAGTCTTTATACTTTGTAGTGTATTTTGAACGTTATGGAAATTGATGATCAGAAAACAATAACTTCTTTTTTTTAATTTCATCGTATTTGAATCTAGTATGTATGCGTGTAAAACAAAATTAATTATAGACAAGTCTATATAACTGCGTTAAAAACAACCGACTTCAAACTTGCCCTTGCAACATTTACAAATACAGACAAAAATGCTCATAAAATAAAAACTACTGGGCCTATCCGAATAAAATTTGTATGGGACCAATTCGACACCATCCCGCATCGAACAAAAAAAGAATCACGTAAATCGGTTCAGAAACCTCGGAGTAATCGGTGTACATACATAAAAAAAAATTACATACATACCGGCCGAATTGATAACCTCCTCCTTTTTTTGAAGTCGATTAAAAAAATACCATGTAAAGCACAAGGTGCTTAAATGGTTTTTTCTTCATAAATAATTTAACATTATAATGTTGCATCATCATTTTAAATGGAAAAGTATGAGTTTAATATTATTAAGATTTACGAGTAGAATTTGTTACAATACGAATTATTGTAATCAGAATTAGTCATCGAATAAGCTCTTGTTTTCTGCGCATAGATAATAAAAAGATGTCATTATGATTTTATAGTTATATAGAAATTAATCGCAATTATAATTTAAAATAATTGAAAGTAATTTGCAGTATGAACCGGTTTTGTTTCAAATATTTTCAGTTAAATACACACCATTTTAACTACAAATGCTAAATAATGAAATCATACACAAAATGTAGATAGGCCTTAGAATAAGCATACTTTTTGTTTCCTTTTAGTCTACTACTAGTAGACTTTTTTTAATTATAATACGCAAAACTACATGGAAATTAACGCTATATCCACTTTATTCCTCTCATCAATGCTTGCCACAAAGGCCTATTCAGATTAGAGCGGTACCCGCTACCGCCGTGGGTAGCGGTATCCCGATGGCACGCAATTAAATCTCTTACGCAGTCTATTATAGAGACTCTAATCGCGCACCTATCCGAGTATACTTATCGGTACGCGATTAGACCGCTATATTAGATAAGTACCTACTGCTCTAATCTGAATAGGCCTTAAAGAAGAGTTTATTTAGTGATAACAATCTACATCATATCACAATACACTTTCATCGATTATTTACCTATAATTAGGTTTTTTTTTTACTACGCTACGTCAATATGTTAACCTACGTAGATGAAATATTTTCAAATATATTAACATTATAGCATTATTAAGACAAGAATTTTTTTGTATTATTTTATAATTTTTATATATTTTTTTTTTTTTCATTTATATATTTTTCATCATAACATTATTAAGACAAGCGATTCTTTTTTTTATTATTTATCAATTTTTGGATTTTTTTTTATATTTTTTTGTTTTTACTGTTTTTTTGGGTGAGATAATTTCGTACTACTAGCTTTTATACCTATCTTGGCTTCGCTCGCATGCTTAGCGTACAATAAAACCATTTGGTGAAAAGCGCTGCGATACATCAGTCATATATCATAGCTTCATTAAAAATGTTTGCCCCGACGCCCCCAACGCATTTTTATTTTTTACAAACTTCAGCCAGCTCCGCTACCGCTCACATGTCATTAACGATTCAACTCGCATATTCAAGTCGCTTGATTCATGTCATTGCGATTCAATTTAAAACATTTATAGCTATGCTTTGTAGTTCTTTGGAGATAAGAGATGTTTGTGGCATTTCATAGCGCAGTGTTTTTAATTCAATCGCAAAAAATGTCGTATGTTCTATAAGTTTCGAACGTGTCAAATATCAATTAAATACTTCGCATTTGCAACATCTAGTAGTCTAGAATCTAGATAGATAGATATTAATATATGCAAATAAACGAGTTTTAATCAAAATTAGAAAGATATATATGTATATTATATAGATCAAAATATACGAAAATAAATAGATAAATATAATACAAATTCGTCTTGTTGTTGTTGTCTCGCTCGCACGATAGAAATCGATGATAATTTATGTCATTAATACAATATTATGTAGTTGGCCTACATTAGGTGTCAGATCCCGTAGTTTTATTAAGTTTTAAGAGCCCCGGCCCCGCTCCTAACGGTGAACTCCGACCCATCTAGCCATGACGTCACTAACGAAATCTGAGTTTGTAGAGAGACATAATGTATTTCTGTCTCTGCATTTTATAATCAGCTATAGAGACATCATAGTATGCCTTGCTTTACTTAGAAACATACGGGTTTAAGACGTCATTTAGAAAGGACTCCGTATTTTTTCTAATTAAAACAACGTGAGTCCTCCCGAAACCTTCAGCTATATACTATTTTTTTGTGTTTTTGTTTTTTTCCTTTTTATTTTATTTTTTGTTTACTTTTATGGACTACTTATTTTATCTACTAGGAATATAACAATACACAAACTTATTTAGAAGAAGTTTTGTTATCCTAAATTAATGTTATATATTATATTAAGTTTATATCTATTTTAATGTTATATCATGTTAAGATAAAATGTCCTTAAACGCCAATCCTATAGAAGACCCCTAAGATTAGTTCCGAACAATTTATTACCATCATTTTTTTTTGTATTTTTATAATTAAGTCTTCTAATAGATATTTTTATGATCCTTACGATACAATTAATCAATCTAACGCGTTTTCACTTTATTCACACACATGTACCAATTTTATCCTAACTATTTATTATTCTATTTGTTTTTTTTTTTTGATTTTACTTTTGCCTTTTTATTTTTTTTCATATTATATTTTATATAAACACAAATGAGTACATACTTAAATTTATTTATTAAGTACTATTAGATAACTTTTTTTCCTTTTTGTTATTTTTATTTATTTTTTTTGAATTTTTTTGTTTTATTATAATAATTAAATGAAAGAAGAAATGTATTCTTTCCTGGGTTATTTAAGACTATTTATAATTTCTACGAGTATTTATTTTTAATTAATAATAATAATTAGTTAGATGTGATAGTAAGATTAATTTTATATTATCAGGCACATTATGCAATACGTAACTAAATTATCTTAAATTTATATTACGCTACGAATACAATAAATCTTTTTTGTTTGGTTTTTCATGTTTATTTAATTTTTTTGTGATTTTTTACTACACCTCACCGTTTTGTCTAAAATAACATGTGATTTAAAAAAGCACAACAGTGGAGCGTATTTTTAATAATTTATTTAATGTTTATTTAATACTTAAGCCTATATTATATCTTATAATATAATCTACCTTCTACCTTAATAATATGCCTGATAACTTTTGCTCCCTCTTCACGAATATTTATAACCTTCTTGAAGAAAATAAATTCATGAAAAGGTTTGGAGAGCTCCACCGCCGCTCTCCAACGTGAACTTCGACCATTAAAATAAGTCCCCCGGAATTATCTTTTTATAAACTAATTCCATATGCAATTAATTAAGCATACTACGCATTTTTTAATTAAAGTTAAGTAGACAAATTTTTTTTTTGCAATTCCGTTTACACCTTTAAGAGATATAGAGCAAACGTGTTATACTTTTGTTTCAATAATCAAGTTTTTGCGAACCAATAATTCAGTTTTCTGGCGAAGATTAACACGCTTTTTTTAACTTCACAAATAAGTTTATAATATGTAACCATCTCTTTACTACGCGATTTTGATAAACTTATTAATGATCTGTGATAATAATAATTTCATGAGTTTAAGTGTGTTCTTTAACTTTATAAATTATTTTTGTTATTCTCCTTCACCGGGAATCGAACCAAGACCTCTCGATAGCCAACCACTATTTAAGGAGGTAAGCACGGTAACAATAGCACAAAAATAATAAAAGACAAAAATGCCATAGCAAAATCCGTTCCTTAGTTTGGCCACGACGTGCTGATAAATTCACTATTTTACAGTTTTTGATTGTTCATGCGATGTATGCCATTTTAATCGACAAATGGGTGAAATAAAACATATCCAAAAGTTTTAATCAAAATAAATATACAAGCTGAATTATTTAGTTTACTTTATCGTGGAGCCCCAACCCCGCTCCATCGGTATGAACTCCAACCATAACCTGTACATGAGTCCTCCTAGACGTGTTTTCGCCACGCTTTATATACAATTACTACTCACTATTCGCATGCAATATCTATAATTACAAATATAATGTGGTTCACAGATTATATTTACAAACAGCATTAGTATGCAGTAAATCTTAAAGTATTTTTTCATTAGGAGAATCAATTCGCATTGTTTTGCGCGATGCATTCGCGATTTCGCCAGCATTAACATTGCATTTTTGCAGTTATAGGAGAATGGGTCTCCAGCCACCTCACTCATCATAGTGCTTACTGTGCCATGCTGATCTTCCGTGAGGATGAGATGATTTCCTTCTGATGATGATGATGATGATAATTTGATTCTAATTTTGTTGTAAGAAAAATCGCGTTCAGAACCGCTGATGTCTTGGATGTCAATTAAAAGGGACATATGAGCCAATTGTTCTACTAACTTTTGAGAAACGACTTCGAGATTTGCAATATACTAATACATACTTATTCTACTGGCTAAAGAATTCTACTCTACGAAAGAAGTTACTGCTCAGGTCAATAGTAGCTTTCTTCTGTAGGTGTTGTGACCACTAAATGAACCTAAGCAATAATTTCTTTATCAATAATTTCATGAACTTCGCTTTTGATCGGGCTTTGGGTATTTAGGGTTGGAAATTCACGTGTTTTTTTACTTTGTTGTTAATGTTGCCAGGCTGTTGAAGAAATTTGGCGTTTATAGACTTCGTGGGCTCGCAGTATTTCTATCACTTGTATAGTTTGATATTCTTTGGTTAGAAGTATCATGAGATTTATAATTTGTCTAATTTGAGAAATATCAAAAGACCAGGGGCCTTAGACAAACGTACGTAACGCCATGGAATAGAAACTGCTAACGCTAATTATTTACATAAGCTCATGACATTTTGGTAATGGTTCGATCACACTACCAACGACGCAGACGACCACGACCAAAGTTCCAATCTTGCCGAAATTTGTTCAAAATCAATATTAAAATCTCCCGTCATTCTGGTACTCAGGAATAAAAAAATTCGAGGTCAATTAATAAAAAGAAATAGGGTTTTTTGCGATTTTCGCCGAGACGGTAAGTTTATCATACAATCACCTGAACCAAAATTATATATAATCTAATTATCTATAAAAAAGGTTAAATACATTTTTTTCTAGGAGCCACCGTTTCTATGAAAAACCTGTTTGTTTATCCATTGATCTCAAAATTTTTTTTTCCAAACACCAATACGATAGGAAATTCTTAAATTTCATTTTTAATTGTGTTTTGCACAATTTTATTTAATTGCGACTGGATGAAAATTTTGTTCGTGGTCGTCGTTGTCGTTGGTAGGGTGACCGAATCCTTATGCAAAACATCATACGCTTATGTCAATTTCTTGATATTCTATTCCTTGGCGTTTTGACGTTTGGCTAGTTCATGAAATTAGTTTGGCAGCTCCGCCCCGCTAGCCAACGTGGACTTCAACCATATCTACAAGTCCCCCGGATCACGCTTATATTGTTATAAATAAAAAAGTATATAAGATAAATCATTGGCACAGATGCATGAATGGAAAGAAAACAAAAATATCCTTGTTATCGCGACGATGACGATGCTGTTGGCGCAGTGGTAAAGTAACTGCCTACTGAGCCGACGGTCCCGGGTTCGATCCCCGGTCAGGGCAAATATTTGTGTGATGAACTCAATTATTTGTTCTTGGGTCTGGGTGTTATTATCTATATATGTATTTATTAAATATTATATTTATCGTCGCCTAGTACCCACAACACAAGCCTTAATTGAGCTTACTGTGGGACTAGGTCGATTTGTGTAATAATGTCCTATAATATTTATTTATTTATTTATTTACTAGCTGTTGCCCGCGACTTCGTCCGCGATTACGTCGTTTTTCGTCATTCGTCGTTTAAAAAAAAATACGTGACACTTTATTTTTGAATGTTCTTAATTATTGTCTCTTATAAAATTTAACTACATTAAAATTGAACACTGATAAGAAAATCTTAAAATCTAAAGACAACATGAATGAATGTGATTTAAATTCTACATTACTTAGTATTTCAAATAATAATCTAAATTAAATGTAGACTAACAGTTTGAGCGCACCATTATAGAATATGTACCTAAGTATTAAATTACGTCAGTATACATAGTAACTTTACTAAAAACACGATGACTTTCTTTCGCGCTCGGTACCACAAACTAAGCATGTTTGTGGTACGTGGCCCGCGTCACTTGACCCCCCGCGAGTTCCCCTCCGTTGCTATGCGAAAATACATTCGTTGCTCTACTGTAGGAAAAATTGTAATACTGTGGCCTTGGCGTTATAACACGTCCAGGGAGTTCCTGAGTGCCGATATCACCATCTTGAGGAAAAGCTTCTAATGTCGATTTAAAACTGCATACATACGAATTAACCTGTTCTAAAATAATTGTGAAATGAGTTCAGTTTTAAATTTGAGAAATATTGATTTCTTGTATTCCACTATTCGTTGTAGTCGAATACAAAATATATTTAAACAAACTTAGGTTGGCCTTCAGGCAAAAGGGATCCTATCAAATGGTAAACTTGACCTTGTATCTTAAAAGTAAGTATGAAAGGACCTTCTGATAATTATTGAGCACCAAAGGATCATTTGAAACGCACTACTATAAGAGCGAATATTGTCTAATAACAGTTTAGATTGCACAGTATGTTCCTCTAAAAGTAGTGATTTCAAAGGTTCCGGTGTATCTTCAAACGAAAGCCGTCTCCTTACTCCACTTTAAAGCATGTAAAGCATGCAAAGAACATACTACGTTAATATCGCCTATACAGAAGATGATCTGTAATAAATTGTGAGGTTATAAGCAAACCCACTTTTATATTTGTCGGACCACACCACCGAATTCGTAGATTGTTTACCTCTAAGTCATCAAGACTATGACGAAATCGTCTGCAGTAAGACGGGCCTCTCGCTATTCGTCCGTTTTCAGAGACTGAATAATTTCAGTTCTTAATCTTTCATTAAACAAATATTAATCGTTCTTGTCTCAAATAATTGTAATATTCGCGTCCCTACTCTAGTCATTGCTTATGCTCATGTTCATCTTCAAGAGATCGAATAATATTATGATACACCCTATCATTTGTCAAACGGTCTTCATATTGAGTAAAGTTTCAGATTCTCGAGATAAAATATGACTGTCGTGGTCAGTAGTGAGACGTAATTCCCTCTCGGTGAGGGTTTCGGTCTAACGGGATAATAGGGGAAACCGGGTTTGTTTGTCTCACGGGTAGGTTGTCACAGCGGTCTTAACACAAAACTGAACTATCGAATAAGTCTGTTGAAAAGCGTGGCAAAAGCGATACAGTGACAACGCTGTCCCCACTTCGCGTCAGACCGCCCCGATCTGCCGTGAGGGCCTTTTTTTTTAGTGGGGAAATCTTGCATAGATACCCACGGCCTCCGGGGAAGAGGCCGTGGGCTATGTCGGATTCCTACCGACCAAAACCCCACTGTGTTCCGTCGAGCCGCATCAACGACAGGGCCACCGGGTATGTGTAGAATTCATCCGTGACTGCCGTGAGGGCCTCACAAGTGTTTATAGTTTTCGCACAGATTTTTAATGATATGAGGACCGAATATGGTCCTCATAACATCACCATCAGAAAAAAGGAAATATTTTTAATTGTGAAAAAATATTAATATGATTAACACTATTTTAACATAAAATATTATAAGTCTGTGAGTGTGTAAAAAAAAAGACGGGTTGCACTCCGGGAGTGCCGGCAGATAGCCGGCAGAAGTGAAAACTTGATTATTAACGTTCAGCATGTTTGATATTTTGGAATGGTAGGTATCTGTCTTACGCATGGAATATAAGGGCTAAAAAAACTAACATCCGTCTTACGCTTTTTCGATGGTCACGTGTCCTGACGCGAGTTTAAGATTTTATACCCAACGCCGCTAAAAAAGTTTTCACTTCAATAAATCCAGCTAATAACACATCAAACTTATGTTTATAATTAAGTATACGACATGAAAATATATTAATTACCAAGCAATAATAATACAGATAAATACTGAACATAAGTATAATAGTTAGTATTAAGTAGTATTAGTAAAAATATACTTTGACTGTTAGTCAAAGTTTATTTTTACTAACAACATGTAAATGAAGAAGAAATAATAATTACCAACGAACTAACCTTTTCTATAATACTTAACACGGCACATTTTTCAAATTATCTTGCTCAACTCTGCTCAAAAATTTGAGGGTTTTGTTGGAACTTTAATGTGTCAAAACTATGATATATCTAAACTACGATACTACTTGAAATAACTTGCATGCGGAAATGCTCATTACAATTGTGAATCTAAAGAATAACTAACAACATACTATTCAATTTTATTGAGCTGATGAATATCTTTTGCCTGGAAGAGATCACCGTCTCCTAATAAATATACTGTGTTTTCTTATAAAATCTTTACATAATTTATTTTATTTAGTAGTTTAGTTTTTGTTATTTTTATGTAAAAATGAGCTTGAGCAATGAGCTTATACATATTTGGCAAAAGTATACATAATTTTTTTATAATTTCAGGACCGCAACTTAAATGGGGCGCTCGGAAAATATGCCTATGGGTTATTAATAGAGAAATGATACACAACAAAGTTATGTTGGATCCATTTTATTTATAAATAATGAAAATGATATATTTATAAAATATAAAACATATTAGTTATGTAAAATGATTAAAAATAAATAAATGAAGCAACTACGATTCAAAGAAAACATCTTTTTCAGTGTGAAAATGCTCTTAGCAATCCTGGATGATGAACTGTATATCATGTACTCTGATCCCAGTACGGTCGGTACCTCGATAGCCATAACGATAAATATTATAATCAGATAACCGCAAAGTCAAAATAAAAACATTACTTGTACAGTTGTGAGTGCAAAATTTACGTTTCATTTGGCAATAACATTTTTTCGGTACTAAAACGTAGTAGTTTGATATGTGGCTGGCTGCCCCTCCTCTCCTTCCTGAAAAATATCCTCCAAAATTTCCCGAGATACTCCCAATGATTGAACCATTATGATTAACACTATTATTGATATTGATCAATGATTGAACCATTGGACGTTGGACATTAAATTCAGTCAAAAATTAACGAAGCGGATGATTACTAATTTCCACTTAATCCTCGCTGCCACTATCTTTATCATCAAATCATCAATTTTCAAGTGGTGTTGTAAAATTGTCAGCAGAAATCGTCTTCCAAAGGCGATATAATTTTATGAGCATTGAATCTGTAAATAAAAAAATCAAAAGTTAACTGTAAATCTATAAAAAAAGCTACTTACAAAAAGTTTTTATCAAAAACTACTGTTCCCAATGCACCTCAAAATCTTGTAAAAGTCATATATAAAAGAATTCATCAATTCATCATTTTATTATTTCATTCAAAAAGTGTAATAATATAATACCAACAAAACACATGAATTGCTATCATTATAAAAAAATAAATACCTGTATGTAACAACTTACCTTTACCTTACCTTGTGGGAACGCATGACGGTGAAAATTCACAAAACACTAAGATTGCATTTGATATTTTTGGTTTTATGGCATTCAATAGTCAAAAGTCGATTTCTCTGTCCCTATGTCCCTTTGTATGCTTAAATCTTTAAAACTACGCAACGGATTTTGATGCGGTTTTTTAAATAGATAGACTAATTCAAGAGCAAGGTTTTAGTATATAATTTATTAGGTTTTAGACAAAGCGGGCGAAGCCGCGGGTGGTAAGCTAGTAAATTTATAAAACACGAAGATTTTTAAAATTGTAACTAATGAACACAATCAATATTAGATTAATTACTGTAGATAATGGTGTCTAGTTTTACTTAAAATAATAAACATCTACCCTCACTTAAAATGTAGTATATTTATTATTTACACGAAATATACCTGATAGGGAAGGGAAGATATGGGTTAAAGAGTTAAATAAATAACATGATTATATTTAAATTATTAATTTTCAACAGTGTATTCAGTAGTGTTAACATGTAAATTGATTTGATTTTTACGAAATCTCATAGATGGCGCTGTTACAAAATTAACATTATACAACTTACATTCTTTAAACTATGTTTCTCTTCCCAAGTTACTTAAATGGCATAATTTTTATAGTTTCAATCTAGATATTGTCAAACAACATTTATATATGCGTCATTTAATTATTAATTTCCAATAGTTAATGTGTGTTTGATTTTTATAACACTGGCTATAGATGGCGCTGTTTCAAATTTGTCTTTATACTGCTAAGATTCATTTAACTGTTTCTCTGCCAAAATTACATAAATGACGTAGTTTTTATAGTGTAAAGGTAGATAATAGCATGGCTTACTCAAAAACAACATTTAAACATGAGTTTTTAGATTGTACGCTGTCGTAGTACACGGAATATGTAAGAAAAATAAAGGTTCACAGCTCCTCCCCCGTAGGTGATAGCTTGATAATATGTAGCCTATAGCCTCACCCGACCTGTTAGTAATATTCATGCAAAATTTGAAGTCAATCTATGCAGTACTTTTCGAGATTAGCCCAGACAAACATACAGACAAACAGACAAAAATTCTAAAAACTATGTTTTTGGCTTCTATATCGATTATAGATCACGGCCCAAGTATTCTTTTAAAAAAATATTCAATGTACAGTTTTGACTTTCCTACGATTTTATTATATGTATAGATTTATTTATCTACAAAATTCTTTACTGAGAGAAAACTACATAATAATAAAATAACGAACCAAGCGCGTAGGCAAAAGCAATTCATATTTAAGTCATATTTAAATATCAGTACATTCTTATAAATAAATACAAGAGCAACTATATATTCAATAATAATTTGTATATGTAATATAATATTATTACACAACTAGCTTCCGCCTGCGACTCCATCCGCGCGGAAAAATAAGAAAAATTAAGATTTATTTTTTTGTCTACGTATTTTTCCGGGATAAAAAGTATCCTATTTTACGCCCAGGATAATAAGGTATAATTATACCACGTTTCATAGAAATCGAACCGTTAGTTTTCACGTGATGCCTTCACATACAGACAGACAGACAGACAAAAATTTTTTTAACCACATATTTGGGCTTGGTATCGATCCAGTAACACCCCCTGCTATTTATATTTTAAATATTTTCAATGTACAGAATTGACCCTTCTACAGATTTATTTTAAGTATTATTACATAATATAATATTATACAATTTTTCTCAAATGTGGAGCCCCAACCCCGCTCCGCCGATGTGAACTCCAACCAATATACAGAGTGTTCCATAATGAATGGATAATTTTACACTAGCGGGTAGTGGACGCTGTGGCCGTTCAGAAAAATAAATTTCATGTTAAGTGGTTGGTATCTCTAAAGCTGCTGCAAGTGCTTTTACTTAACTTATAATATATTTTTCTAAACCGCGACAACGCGCTCTATCCGCAGGTACATTATAATCTATTCAATACGCTACACCCTGTGTTTGAGTCCTCCCAATGAAATGATTTCGCCATGCACACAAAATATTTTAAAATATAAAAGAAAAATAAGTACCATTCTTACGTGATAATGATATTTACAATGCTATTGTTAAACCTATTCGGCATTCGGTTTAACAGTGACGTGTTATGATCGTGAATGAATAAAATAAAAATTTAATGAAAATATGCGAGTTTCCTAACCTAACTGGTGCCTATTGGGGTCATAATTACTAATCTACATATCTTAATGTAATTCTTACTGCTATACATATATTATACAACCTATAACGTTAGTTTTAGCATAGGAACTGAAATTATAATTCACCAAGAGGATTATTTTAATTTAAATTTAGTTACCTATTACTTCACGCACCGGAGATAAAATCGATTCGTTAATTTTTGAGTATCTATGTATCACTGTTATAAATGTTTGCTCGTGGTTTGCTCCGTCAAGAAACTACCATCTATTTTTATTATAGTTAATTTTATTTACCTACACAAAATGCATAGTGGTAAATTCATTAGGCCATTCAAGAGACTTTTTCAAAAGAAAAAATATTAATTATTTAAGTGACACGAGAAAAAAATTATTTTGCCGTACTAATACTTACGTTATAGAAATCTAAATCTACTCACTACTATGTACAAGACTACATAAGTATACTAAGAAAGTACTGCTCGATGAAAATCGTAATTTGTACAAGTCCGACTCTGAAACTTGAACAAATTCAATGAACACGACCAATAATTTCTCTAAATACTCTTTCCATGAACTAGACTTGAATTTTATGTTAAAAGTTGTATTCATTTATGACTGTTAAGTGTTAGATGTTATAAGGATGGAAGTGTATCGTATCCTTGAATATTGATGAAATACAATTTTCATTTTTAAAGATAGAAGAGGAATGTTAGCTATTTGCCTAGTTCACGGAATTAGTTTCACAGCTCGACCCTGTCAATGTAGACCGTAATTATAATATATTTACATATTATATTAAGAAAAGCTTATAGTTCAGGATACATCGCCCATTTTTGCAAGTGACTACTATCAAGCTAATTTTCCGTTTGTAGCTTTATTTTGATGAGACGCCCAATAATTTCGTGTACGAAAGTCTCGATTGTGGTAGCTAACAGAGATAACAAGGATAAAAAATTTTGATTTGATGGTTCTCAAATATTTATTACTAACTGAATTTTTTTTTTGTTCAATCTCAAGATAATTACCTAAATTATTCGAAAAAATATTTGTCCTACAAAATCTATGGTTGGTTCAAAGAGTCCCCCTTTCCAAAGTGTATCGATAACGAGGTCATCATATATGATTACTAACAAGCTGATATTTTTGTTTTCACTTAGTTAATGTTTATATAATTCAACAGACATATTATTGTCCTACAAATTGCGTAATAAATATTTGAGAACCATCAAATCAAAAAAAATTATCCTTGTTACCTCTGTTAGCTACCACAATCGAGAGTTTCTTTCACGAAATTATTCGGTGTCTTATCAAAATAAAGCTACAAACGGAAAATCAGCTTGATAGTAGTCACTTGCAAAAATGGGCGATGTATCCTGAACTATTAATAAAAGTAATAAAACTTAGGTACTACAATGAATGATAATGCACAGCCTATATTTTCTAGAAGCGAGAAATGTTTTAAGACTCGCAAAATAAAATTCCCATCCATAGATAATCGGACACCTTATGTTAATATTGTGAATAGTTGTAGTGCAGTTTTTTTTTATGTTTATATTAAAATTAAGGACATACGTCTTACGTCTTTTTGTGGTGATTAGGTATTAAATATCCGCTATATTATGATTAGCCACTAGGATGATGATTGGACATATTTTTACGCTTAAAATAATGTTATAATCTCACTGTCAGCGTCTTATTATCATCGAATTAAGGTTAAAATAACATAAGAACTCACGCATAGTAAATCACGCATAAACAGACATACATACACATGATACACATACATTTCATTAATCATTCATGATCTACGAAATTATTGTAACTTAAAAATGTATACCTATGTTTCTACTTAAGTATAATACTGACATTATAACTCCCGACACAAAAATAGGGTTGTATATATAAGTTTGACGTAAATAACTGTCCGTGTATGTCTGTCTTTATGTGGCATTGAAGATCTGAGCTAGCGCGCAAGAGCAACTTTTGTCTCCGCAACTATTTTGTCTCTCCCGTCAACTCTATAGGAAGTTGCGTCGCTACGTGCGCGCACTTTATCTTACTAGCCCATAGAGTTGATGGGAGAGACAAAATAGTTGCGGAGACAAAAGTTGCTCTTGCGCGCTAGCTCTAGCTCTCAAAAGGATGGAATGAATGCTGTTTCTTAGTCAGGTGCCATGAAGTTCTTAGTGGTGTTTAGTAAATCGGTCAAAGATGGCCGCCACAAATATCTGACTTAATAATTTTTAAAACTTGAGGGACAATATGTGTTAAATGTTTTAAAATTCAAGATGTCCGAAAATAAAAAAAGGAGTCGGGGGATTTTTAATTTAATATAGACGTTCAATATATCAGAAACGCACCTTGGATCTTATAATTTATAATATTTATCATAAATGAACGAATTCTTAGTTTATATTTACTTTGTTGCAAAGTAATGAAATGTCGCTTTACTGTACTTCAATACGATTTATTTGCTTTCAAGGGGTTATCGTTAGCTCAGCATTACTAATCCGGTAATCCCAGTGTTAGAAAGTGACGGCACTAGACTACCTACTTTGCTAGCGCCGTCACTTTCTCACTCTGGGATTAATCTAGACTAATATTATAAAGCTGAAGAGTTTGTTTGTTTTTTTGTTTCAAAGCGTTTATCTCAGGAACTCCGATTTAAAAATTTCTTTCACCCTAAGACCAACAGAAGCGGAGTAATGTGGGTGAAACTGTGGGGCAAAGCTAGTATTGCTATATGGGGTCACAGTAACCCCGTAGGAGATTGACATTAATGTCAAATCGTGATAAACTATTGCAAAGTACAGAAATGACACACAAGTACCTAATGAGCAATGATTTTGAATGACATGGAATTATCTAACTACTTACGATGAGATTTTAATGATTGTGGTTATGTACAATGATATTTTTTTTTGGATTTTTAATTTTTTTTTTATGATATTTACAATGATAACACTTTCATCTGTGCTAAATTTTATCAATAATTTAGTTGGTAACTTTTTTTAAACTACAACTCATTCATCTTTATAAGAGATCAATCATACGATAGCTTCATAAGCCACTTCTGTCATTCATTCAACTATCTAATTCGGTATCTATCCGGTTGTTCGTCTGTTCGTCCATGCATTCATCCATACATCATTCTATCATACGAAGAAATTACTTGTCGAGACTATTTTCAAAATCTTGGTAAGTAATTTCTTTATCACTGATTTCATGATCTAGGTGCTATAGAAAAACACATATTTCTTTAAAGAATTTCTTTTGTATTACTTCATTGTTTGAATAAGTTTTTTGAACGTATTATGCACAGTCGGATATTTGATATTTATTTTGATATTTTATTTTTGAGATGAGCGCTGGCCCAGTATAATTGAAATGTAACGAACAGTTCATATCCAAATCATTAAAATTTTAATCAAACTATTGCGAATTTTGGTTTACATTTCATATTTTATTATAATACATTGTTTATTGGGTGTTAGAGCAGCGCTTGGCCACGAACACGCCTGATGGAAAGCTGAGATGTGGCTTAAGATCACGCACTTAGGAGCACGCTAAAATGTTTTTAAATTTTTAAAATCGTCAATGTATTATGGAAAAGGCTAGTTCATAAAACCAGTTTGGAAGCTCCGCCCCGCTTACCAACGTGAACTCCAACCATCCTAAACAGGTCAAGAGTCCCCCGGAAATTTGTTTCTAACCTACAATTTCTTACCTACAAAATTTTCCTAACTACATCGTATTTATGCGCCGGTCTTTTTGAAGTCAGTTAAAAATAAGATCACATTCCTAATGCCTTAATGCCTTTAGGCTAATACTTAAGTATAATTTATGTTATTTACACCTTGTGTACTTAACAATTTTACACCTTATTTAACAATTCGCAATGTGCAGCTCTCATTAATTTCTAATAGGTAGGTATAGTACCTTATAGCTATTTTAGTACATATATACAATTATTTAAAGGGATTATTATAATATGTATTCATAATAAATCTATCCTATATCGTGGCATGTGTTAGTACCAAATTTCATCCAAATTACACAGAGACATACAATAAGTATTCGGTATTTTCGCGACACAGAAAATTTTATTTTCGTGCGCGTTTGCGAATGAATCGCCTTTAAAATCCCTCAAAAAGTTACCTACATCTTACATGGAGTTTTGGCTTTGGAGCCCCATCCCCGCTCCAAATCGTGAACTCCAGCCAAAGCGCAAGTCCTCCGTCTATTTTTGTATATTATATCTCTAAAACTATTCATACATTTATCATAAACAAACTACGTTCTAAATATTTTGTATAATTTTCAATTTTATGATATATTTTTTTTGAAGATTTTTATTTTTTATTAAAAACCTTCATTAGCAAATAAATTGTAGCTCTAAAGTTAAACCAACAGCAAAAAAAACATCGATTTCTAAAACCCCTCTTATAAATACTAAGGTAATAAATATTACTTAGATTCATTATACTATAAACTAATAAAGATATAAGTAGGTACTGACTCTATTATATTTTATATTTCACCATTTTCATGACCTAGGCATATCGAATATGTACTTACTTAACATTATCTCACTGTGCTAGAAAGGTATTTTATGAGGATTAAAAAAAATAATTTTAAGTACAAAATGTACCTAGGATATTCCTTGAACAATTTTAATTAAATTTTACAAAGAACTGGAAAGATCATAAAAGTATCTTATACTAGAAGTCTAATACTAAAATAGGATGGAATAGAGGACGTACTAAAGAAGTATTACTTCCACTGCGAAAAAATGACAGCGCTATAAGGTCGTCTAGTGCTATCACTTTTCCAATCTGGAAGTAATACTGCTATAAGATGTCACGGTACCACCTAGGTCATGAAATTGGTTTGGAAGCCCCAAACACGCTTCGCAACGTGGACTTCAACCATGGATATGAATCCTAATAAGTCCTCCGGAAATTTTTGCCTAGTATTTAATATAACATTTGACCTTTACTCCTTAATATTAAAAAGATAATTTTTCACTTATAAATTATTTAACTATTGATATATTGTAAAGGAAAACATACTCAATAAAAATGTTAAATATATTAGCCGACCCTGCTAGTACTTATATTTAATATAATTATGTTTTATGTTATAGACCGGGAGATACTGACACAAAATTTCGAGTCATTTTTAACAGGATGGCGGTTCTACAGGGGTCTTAGTACGCAATGACAAAAAGAAAAACGATGGTGTGAACGCTGGTACCGGCGGCTTAGTCGCGTGGGCGTTAGTCGAACTCGTCGGGAAAATAGCGAAAGTCAAATGATTTGTAACACAAAAATTTTAGAATTTACCGATAGCCCATAAAAAAGAAGTAGGCGGTAGTGTCATGCCATACTTCTCCGGTGTGACTTACAGCCCGCCATACCGACGCGAATGTGTTGATTTAAATAAAACAATTATTCAACCATTTGTATCAGGCTAACTTTTGCACAGGTAACCATCGTCGTGCAGCCATTTACGAAAATCGCCATGCCATACTTTTCGGACGATTCCAAATGGTCGCCATACCGCCGAAAATCTGCAAAAAATTTTTATTTCGCCAAACTTTTTGTACCAGTATTGCATTTGGATTTTTGGAGAGTATTTGATAAAATGTGACCATTATTATATTTGCCATACTTCTAGTAGGGGGAAAAAGTGCTGTCATACTTGAAAAATTAATTTAGTATTAATTTATATAAGTGAAGATTTCCAACACCTAGATCTTTGAAATTTTGTATTTATATTCGTTGATCCTCAAACTTACAGGAAAAATAAGTGCCATACTGTTACAAATCGTTTGACTTTCGGTATTTTCCGACGAGTTCGACTAACGCCCACGCGACTAAGCCGCCGGTACCAGCGTTCACACCATCGTTTTTCTTTTTGTCATTGCGTACTAAGACCCCTGTAGAACCGCCATCCTGTTACAAATGACTCGAAATTTTGTGTCAGTATCTCCCGGTCTATTAAGTATGTCCTTGTTCTGCCTACCCAGTATTCAGGATATCGACCGACATTAAAAAAATCAAATACGTTTGGAAGAGATTGCTTACAAAAGTTATACAGAGAAGAAAACAATTTATAAGAAAAGAGTAATTATTAGATATGTAAGTTATTAGTGTGGCAAAAACGAAAGAAGGAAATAGTAAAAGAGGAATATATAGATGGAGATATGAAAGACGCTTTGATTTTTGCATGTAATGCTTTTCGCAAATGCAACACTCCGAGTGTTTGCAAAAAAAAATATGTGCGTGTACTAGTGTACACACGTAAGAAGTGAAACTTCTTTATGACCTTTTTTTTTCAAAAAATAATTTACTACATGCAACTTTACAGAAATAGGTAAGTACGTCGAATCACGCGTAATAGGGATATGAAAAATATGGCGCGTAACGGAAAAATGTCACGTGTAACGAAAAAATGTAACACTACATTTTTTTGGAACCCCGATAAAGAAGTTTCACTTCAAAAAAAGCTAACGGTTTTACTAATACGCTTAAGAATATTCAGGGGTACCCTGTATTTATTGGTACCTTCTTTAAAAAGTTTTCAAAATGAGGAGCCCCATCCCCGCTCCTCACAATGAACTCCAATGGTTGTTAATTAACGAGTCCTTGCCATGAAGCCTTGTATCCATAGTAAATGTGACAAGATATTGTTGTTAATGTGTGTCGGTTGAAAGGAAAAAAGTTTAAACAAAGTGTCCGGCAACATTGTTTTAGCAATAACCATACCATGAATACAAGGCTCAATCTCACAATTACAAACTTTTTTATTTATTTTTTTCATTTTATGATTTTTTTTTGTTCTTTTTTTCTATATTTAAAAAGTATCAACGTATGCACAATTAAACATTACTCCTCATTATCTAATTTTTTTTTGGTATTTTAGTACTTTTGTAGATTTTTTTTCGTTTTTTTTTTAATTCCTATATGAAGCTTTTTACATAGCACTACTGTATTATTTACAAAATGTAATGAATTCATTCTTTTCATGAATGTCCGTTCAAATTTTTAAAAGATTATGTCCTGAACAAAGAATTCAAAAAACGTACACCCCACCCCGCATGTGCAAAAAAAATTATTTACAAGACTATAATGAAGATTAACCACGGACTCATGTAAAAAATGAATTCATTTATCACTCTTTTTTTGGACAAACCATCATCCTTTACAAAACGTTATGATATTATGTTTCAGTCTGTCTTTAGGAATTAAAACGTGCTAGAACGGGACGGCACGAAGACCACATTATAGATGTTGATAGCCAATGAAGAGCTTATAATTATACGTCGTTAGTTTACAAAAAAATCGATAGTTAGTCCAAAAAAAGAGTGGAGGAGCGCCCGCCCCGCTCCTCATATGGACTCCACCCCATGAACGAAGTCCCCCTAATAAATACAAATTATCTATCTACTAATATAACCAGATTCGAGTATATCGTGCCTTATGTCAGGAGTAGTAGTATAGTGCCTTATGTCAGTCATTTATAATTAAACTAGAAGTCCTTTTTATAATAATTTATCCTTAATCTTTATGAAAACAGTTATACTGCCATCATTATATAGGTATGCTATTATAATTATAATAAATTATACCTGATTGTATGATCTTGTTTGTTTGAAATGTATTTTTTTTTAACTGTAGACATTTTTAATACAAAGAGTGTCAAGTGTATTTCTGAATTATTGATGAATTAGCTCTTATATCTCCACAAATCAAGATTTAAGTCTTTATAGGACAAGTCATTTTTTTCTTGCTTTTTATAACAATTAAAACAGTATGACTCGGGTATTACAACTTAATCTACATGACCAAATCGATATGTTTAATACTACAAAGCTTAGGACATTAATTTATCTACTTATTTAGAAAAAATCGGAATGGTGCTTAATACTTATTAACTACATTTCTTATCACATCGTCTGATCTTATCTTTCTTATAACATACGAACAGACACGCTAAATTCGTATGATTTTTTTACTCTAAGAAAGTTTTTAGAGTAAATATCACAGTTTTGAGTAGCGTCGAAGTCATATCTAAAGAGCTATATTCATATGAAAACAATAATGATTAAGCTATTTACAATGTAGTCTTTTATTTTACAGGCCAATGATGAGCTTTTTTTTTTACAGAATGAACTTCTCGTAGTCTTAGAAGCCAGTAAAATAAATGTTGACTTAGATTTTGGCTGTTGTTCAACGGGTCACGTTACGATATAAGATCTTTTAATACAAATAGCTCTTTGTATCGAAAAGCTTATATCAATTTTATTAGCCTACAGCACGACCGTGATGCGATTTTTTTTCCTATTATAGGTACATAAAACAAACAGCGCTGTTGACTATTTTTTTAATAAATATGTATTATTAAATACAAAATATAAAGCATTGTATCTATCAGCCCATATTATGTCTCGAAGTAGTCTTATCTCCAATGTGGAAATATGACAGCGCTATACAAGTATAGTGCCCAAATAGTGCCCAATAGTGCCACAAACTTGGTGGTGCCAAACCCGGTGACGGTGTCACTGATGTCGCTTTCTTTTTATATAAACAAAATATTCCGTATGAAAAGTCTGTGAAAATGTGTCATGCCATTACACACATTGGAAATAATACTGCCCTAAGACAGGTGTTTGTAGTTGTGTGTGTGCGTGCGTGTGTGTGTTTGTGTGTGTGTGTGTGTGTCTGTGTGTGTGTGTGTGTGTGTGTTTGTGTGAACAGTATTGTAGTTGCAGAGCTGGTTCACTTTTTCTGTACTCTTTTGTTTGCGTGGATATTAGGTTCATTACATATTTTCGATTACCACGAGTATTTGATGAGAGTGTATTGTTGTCTTCTTGTTCTTTACTTGCATTCGTTGAAACCATGTTTCGACTAGATAATTCTTTTTTTTTTATTTGATTGCTGGTTGCACGTCATGTGGTCCCATTTGAATTTGATTTTAGTTCTGATAATTTGACGGCGGTTTTAGTATTTGTACAAGAATTACATTCATAATTATGTAATCTAAAAAGATATCGCATCACTGATCGTACTTAAAGTTTTTTTTTTATATCTAGGCCTTAACTATATCCTTAGTTTATTCACAAAACGAATTCTACTTTTTGAGTAATCAACAGCCTGAAGACGGTATTATTAAAGCTTAACCAAATTTTTACATAATTTTTACAATAAACATTTTTTAGTATTTTTTTTAATTTTAAATTTTTTTGTTTTTTTTTTCTTTTGCTCTCTTGCCTAAGATTTTTGCTAACGTAATAAAATGTTTTTCATGGTGATAAATATGGTATAATTTGGTACATGTTTGCTACTTGCAATTATGTATTGTATGTGAACATTTGTGTGAGTTTTAAGCTATTGCATAGCTTCTATGGCGGGCCTTGAGCGCGGGGACCGAATCGAGAAATTCCGTAACGAAAAAACCTCACGCTCCTCACTCCGACGGGCGGAGGTGTGGCTTGAAGGCATAGCATGCAATAGCTTTACCGCGGCAGTCCCCGAGTGCCACACGTCGTTTTTTATCGCCCGCGCAGTCAAAGAAAAACCCGCATAGTTCCCGTTCCCGTGGGATTTCCGGGATAAAACTTATCCTATATCCTTTCTCGGGTATCAAAATATCTCCATACCAAATTTCATGCAAATTGGTTCAGTTGTTAAGGCGTGATTGAATAACAGACAGACATACAGAGTTACTTTCGCATTTATAATATTAGTATGGATAGACTAAAAATAAAAAAGATTTCTTCATAAAAAAATTGTTTCCACTACAGCTTAGATTATAGGTCAACTCACACCAAAAGAGCGGCGAAGCGCAGCGAAGCGGAGCGCAGTTTCCGTGTCATATGAATTTTAACTTTATTGTCATTATTATAAAACTTATTATCGCCTGAGAAACTCGAGCCCGCGGCGCCGCTGGAATTCCGCGGAATTCCAGCGGCGCCGCGGGCATCCGCGCGACTCGTTCGAGTTTCTCATGCGATAATAAGTATTATACTTAGTAATGAAAATAAAGATAAAATTCATATGGCACTGAAACTGCGCTCCGCTTCGCTGCGCTTAGCCGCTCTTTTGGTGTGAAATGACCCTAACGGTCTGAAGTGTAACACTAGTGTTTACGATTTGTAGTCGCAATAACTAAACAAAGTGTTGTCCCTGTCCCACGCATAATTTTTAAGTCCAGAATGAACGAGACGAAAACCCGTCTAACTATTCTATGAAATTTTTGAAATTATTTTCTGGTTCATTGAATTAATTTCATATTTTTCGTTTTTTGTTTTAATTGATTACTGTTATAATTCATTAGTAACACATGTACCAAATTGTATCTGAATTAATAGACTAATAAATTTTTAAATAATTTATCGTAAAACATAAGCGTATTTTCTTTAAAAGCCTTTCCCCACTGCATAATTTAAACTATATCTCTTAAAGTTTAAACTAACAACGTACCATATCATATCAAGGAGCCTTTTATTGAAAACTATGACTATATAATCTAACTGTAGTGCCTTGATTGTATTTTCAAGAAGTTTAATAAGTATGACTTTTGGAAGACAAAAAATTATAACTGGACTTTACTATGGTTTACTTTAATCTTCAAATCACTATTATTATGTTGTTTTAATGGGAATAAATATCAAAGTCATATTCTATAACAAAATTGAAAAACATATTTTATGTTCATATTGGCAAGCTTTGTGAGAACATCAAGATCGGTTTAGTAGTTTCCGAGTTTGATAGTGTCAAACATCGTAATACAATTAAATTTTAGTGAATTCGTAGAATATCGCTTCGTACTTTTTTATTCAAATTTTTACATTGTTCATAAGTGTATTTTAAATCGAATGAATTTTTATTCATTATAGTTATACCATGATATTATACACAACTCACTCATACACGCACACACACGCGAACATACACACAGGTCACACATACACACACGCAGGCGCAAGCACAAGCTCATACACATGTGTGCAGCCTTGCTTTGTGTCCAATATTGTAATTTAATTATTAAATAACAGTTTCCATTTGTACTCTTTAAATAGTGTTTTTATTAATCCTCTGCGTTCTGTGTACCTTGTTATTGGCGTATTGACTCTGTTTATTAGTATTACCCCGTAAGGTAACATAAAAAAAATTAAAATTATAACCACCATGATATTGACGCTATAAACCATAGATAAGCCCTCATACATTCAGTGTGTACCTAATCAGAAATTACAAAAAAAATGGACTTACAATAAATGTATTTGCTATATATATGTCGCGGGATCTCTCTTACTTATAATAATAGATACCTACTTATGAATGTATCATATCTCTAATTATCCTAATTTGTCAATGATCCTCGTGCAGCCAGTATATATTTTCAATATAACATTCATTTTAATCAAATCACAGCCAGTTTTAACATTTCATTCACAACCTTTGACTTAAGGGGCTTAGAAGAGCTAAACGAGGCAAAACTCGAGTTTTATAATGCTTTAAAGTATTTGATTAACTGTAGTAAAAAATCTAAGATAAATTATGATATTCTTCAGGATATATACTAGTAAGATATCGAGCTGAAAACACAATACAACTTATTTTATTCGATAGAAAAAAATCACAAAGGTACCTCTAAAAAAATCTTTTGATGCTTAAAAACCATACTAAACTACATGCAATCATTCTGTTTTTACGGCAAATAATTCTACAAGCAACATACTAAAATAATGTCGATTTATTTTTTTAGTCCAATCAATAGATTTCGTGTAAATCGCAAATTCTTAATCCCAAACCAAAAACCTTCCAAAAACGTACGCATGTGTGCGTGAACCCCTGTGTACCGACACTACCGGCCAAGGCCTGTTGCTAGACGGACGTGTCGCTTGTTTCGCTGATTTTTTCCCGCCAGAATTGTTTGTTTTTGTTGTTAAATTATTTTTAGAATTCATTTTATTTAGTTTTGAAGTATGGGAAATAAAATAAAACCAGTCACGAGGACTAAAAAACGTTCATATAAATCAAACGCAGAGCGTCTGAACGATAGTAAAAGGTAAGAAGCATTTTAGTGATATTATGTTTAGTGATATTTAGTATATATATTATTATAAAGCATTATTATAAAAAAAAATTAATTATCTTTATGAAAGTTTTCATATCAATATTTTTTACAGAAGAAAGAAAGTCGAAAATATCAACACGGAAATTACTTTACAGACGTAAGTACCTACACCCCTTATCTATAGGCTGTAATCTATACATATAATAAATCTGTAGAAGGGTCAATTCCGTACATTGAAAATATTGAAAAAATAAATAGCAGGGGGTGTTACTGGATCGATACCAAACCCAAATATGTGATAAAAAAAATTTTTGTCTGTCTGTCTGTCTGTATGTGAAGGCATCACGTGAAAACTAACGGTTCGATTTCGATGAAACTTGGTATAATTATACCTTATTATCCTGGGCATAAAATAGGATACTTTTTATCCCGGAAAATTACGTATGAAAAAAACCTTTTTCTTATTTCCTCGCGGACGAAGTCGCGAGCGGAAGCTAGTGCATAATAATACTAAAGGTAAGTAATATTTTGTAAAAACTGATTTATCGGAAAATTGCGATGTTGGGTACCTACCTTTTCCGACTTCAAAAAAAAGGAGGAGGTTATCAATTCGGCTGGTATATTTTTTTTTGTTATAAGTGTGTATGACTGTTAGGTAGGTATAGTTAGGGGCAAACAACTTGAACATTGGGTGACGGAGTGGGGGTACTTTCGCGCAGGTCCACTAATGGCAAACTCTCAAGCATATCTAAAATATCGCTTCTGCACAGCCAAGGTCATTGTTCAAGTTGTTTGCCTACTACTACTAGTATACCTAGTCTTTTACTTGTACCATCGAGCTCACGATTTCCACAAAAAGAAATAAACAAATATTCCAACATTATCTTGAGAACCATAGAACTAAAAACAAAATAAAACTGGCTTTTCACGTAATTTTATTTTTTTATAGATTGGATACAGTGGTATACCATACTGATCATGAATGTGAAGTTATTGATTCAAGTTCAAATTCATCTAAGCCAGTACTAGAAGAAGCATATAATAGTATACAGGTAATTTTCAAAGTATTCCCCACACGTTGCATGGTAACATTATCTTGCCATGCGTGCCACCTTTTACTCGACTACGGCGAAGCCAAAATGAAGGGTAATGATTTTGGCAGTATAGTATGTATATATGTATTTTCGTTTGTTCCACTGAACTGATTTTAATGAATGAGGTATCAATAGCTTTGTAAAAATTGTCCGGGTGACATAGGCTATACATAAAGTCTAGTTTTTATAAAGTAAAATTAACTCCAAAAAAAAATAAGTTTTAAAACACCCTATTATAACCCTATTTAACCGTCTTCAAAAAAAGGAGGAGGTTATCAATTCGGCCGGTATATTTTTTTTTATGTAGGTATACAGTACACGTCGATTACTCCGAGGTTTCTGAACTGATTTACGTGATTCTTTTTTTGTTTGATGCGGAATGGTCCCATAAAAATTTAAATTAATAAAAATTTAATTTACATCTAAATAATATGTAGTATTTAAAAATATCAAATCTTTTTTTATTTTTTACTTTTCCGTTTTTGAAGTCGGTTGTTTTTAACGTAGTTATTTTTATTTCACATATATAATAATGGGATATTGGAATTTTAGGTGGCTAATGATAATTTACAAAGTCAAAATGATGTCCAGCCTGAAAATCAAGACACCGATGGTATAAATTTTATAATAGAAGCAATATCTATATGAAGATATTTTGCAAGCACATCATCACGCTTTTGGAAATCACCTTGAATGCAAATCATATTTCTGTAATAAAACGGGACTTTTGGAACAAGAGGATATTCCAAAAGATTTTGTTCTAAGTTCTCTGTGGCAAAGAATTTGTATAACTATACAAGGTATTGCTGGTCATGCTCGAAGTTTACTTCATGACGTGGACAGTAACGTAGTAGAACGCTATCACAGCATTATCGCAAAATACGTAGGAGGGAAGAGAGTAAATTTTTCCCTTAAAAATTCATATCAGACGCGATGCGATGCTTCTGCAGTGTCATTTAATGAAGAAAATGCACTGTCAAAACTTTATAAGAAAATGACCAATAAAAGCCCAAGAGGTAAACTAAAACTATGGGAAGATAGAAAATTTAAACAACAAGTGATAACTGCGTTAAAAACAACCGACTTCAAACTTGCACTTGCAAAATTTACAAATACCTACAGACAACAATGCTCATAAAATAAAAACTACTGGGCCTATCCGAATAAAATTTTTATGGGACCAATTCGACACCATCCCGCATCGAACAAAAAAAGAATCACGTAAATCGGTTCAGAAACCTCGGAGTAATCGGTGTACATACATAAAAAAAAAAAAAAAAAAAATATACCGGCCGAATTGATAACCTCCTCCTTTTTTTTGAAGTCGGTTAAAAAGTGCTTAGTAAAAGGTATACAAAAAAAAAGAGACGACTAGTTTTCGGTAAAAAGCAAGGAGATAAGGACTATGGCCAGTCATGTGAAAAGCCTGATATACCGGCAGAAATACTGGAAAAGATGAAAAATGATTTCATGAAAACATTAAAAAAGTCAGATGAAGAGCGAGCCACGATAGAAAGAAAAACAATTCTACAAAGTGCTAATGGAGAATGGCTAGAGATGAGAAGGTCTTTATTGACGGCATCCAATTTTGGCAGGGTTATAAAAAGGCGTACTAATACACCATGTGCTAATTTAGTAAAAGATATACTCTATCGAAGCAATATCAATCACGTAGAATCCATTAACCATGGTCAAAAAAATGAAAAAACAGCACTGGCTCAATTGGCTGTACAAGAGTGCATAACAATTAAACCCTGTGGTTTATTTATTTATTTATTTATTTATTTATTTATTTCAAGAACATAGTGGCTTACAGTCACGCCAAAGCACCACTATGCTATACAGTACAATTTAATCATTATTAACACAATTCAAGTCAAAATATACAAGTCAAAATACAAAAGAAAAATACTTATATCTAACTGCAATTAATTTAACATTATGACAATACAAATAATAATAATATATACAGATATAATAGGACACAATACAATGGAAATTTACAGAAACAGAAGAAATCAGACAGATTAGAAAGTTACTCAATTTAATTAAAAATTGCTATCCAGATAATAAATGGCGTACCGAATAAATACAGTCATACTGTCAGTGAAGAAGTCAAGATGTTGGTACTGGGCAAGCAAGTCTCCGAGCAACTTTCGCGCTCGCGCGGTGGGCGCGTTCCTAGCGCGGTGCGTTCGCGTGAGCGGCTGTGCAAAGAGGCGGTGCGGCCGCCGCGCGGTAAGCGCGCCGTCCCCACCACCCCTTGGTAGGCCGAGAATCATTCGCTCCAGAACATCGCGGTTATCAATTTTGTTGTGCATTATCAAGTAATAATGCACCACCAACAGAATCTTTCTCCTGAGTGCCAAAGTATTCAAACCCACCATACCCAATACGTACATCGATGGATAAAGACGTGGGTAATATCCGTAGCGACGTTTGTATATACATCGCGCAAATTTACGTTGTACCCTCTCGATCATTAAGGAGTATTTCGTTTCATATGGGTCCCAGATCATAGCACCATACTCCAGTTTGCTACGCACATAGGCATTAAATAGAAGCATGGCAACTCTATTGTCTTTAAATTCTGAGGAAACTCTAATAATGAAGCCAAGGGTTTTGTTAGCTTTCTTGCAAATATCCATCATATGTGAATGAAAGTCCAGTCTACTATCTACGATTAATCCTAGGTCACGTATTTCATCAATTTTTTCCAATGGAACGTCAAATAAATTATAGGTCATATAAAGAGGAAAACGCGATCGCGAGAAAGTCATAACTTTACACTTGTCAGTGTTGAAGGGCAAGTGATTTGTACTGCTCCACTGAGCTATAGCGTTAATGTCTTCCTGGAGAACTTTAGCGTCAGAAGCATTACTAATCTTCAAAAAGAGCTTTAGATCGTCCGCAAACATAAGGCACCTCGCGGATCGTACGGCACTAGGCAGATCGTTTATCATAAGCAGAAACAATGTTGGACCCAACGTACTTCCCTGACTTACTCCAGAACGCGTATAGTAATCATCTGACTCATGACCAGAAATACGCACAAACTGGCTACGGTCCTTCAGGTAGCTTGAGAAAAATCTTAAAAGCTTAGGAGTGAAACCTGCCGCAGCCAGCTTCTGGAGTAGAACGTCATTATCAACCAGGTCAAAGGCTTTTTTAAAATCAAAATAGACAGTATCAACTTGGTTACCAATGTCCATTTCAGAAGCAACATAATCAATAAAGTTGATGTGGTTGGTATTGGTAGACCGGTTTTTACGAAAACCATGTTGACAGTCAGCCAGGAAGTTAGATACCTGTTGATTAATTTGGTTATCCAACATTGATTCAAAGATCTTAGCAAATACAGAAAGCACCGCAATAGGCCTAAAGTTCGAGATTTCGACACTTTTATCCGTCTTAGGAACAGGAGTAACTCTAGAATTCTTCCAGCGTTGAGGATAGATTGCTTTTTCGAGCGACAAATTATATATATATAAAAGCGGCTCTTTTAACACAGATACGCAATCCTTGACAAGAAAGGTTG